>NW_026782409.1:0-374601 GCF_031769215.1 Ylistrum balloti | reverse complement strand
TAGGGCACACCACAGTAATAAGATATACAGCATGATATACTACTGTGATAGTGTAGGGAACATGACACACCACAGCAATAAGATAGGGATTATGATATACCACTATGATAATGTAGGGAACATGACACTCCACAGTAATAAGATATACAGCATGATATACCACTGTGATAATGTATGGAACATGACACACCACAGTAATAAGATATACAGCATGATATACCACTGTGATAATGTAGGGAACATGACACACCACAGTAATAAGATATACAGCATGATATACCACTGTGATAATGTAGGGAACATGACACACCACAGTAATAAGATATACAGCATGATATACACCTGTGATAATGTAGGGAACATGACACACCACAGTAATAAGATATACAGCATGATATACCACTGTGATAATGTAGGGAACATGACACACCACAGTAATAAGATATACAGCATGATATACCACTGTGATAGTGTAGGGAACATGACACACCACAGTAACAAGATAGGGAGCATGACACACCACAGTGATCAGATATACAGCATGATATACCACTGTGATAGTGTAGGGAACATGACACACCACAGTAATAAGATATACAGCATGATATACCACTGTGATAATGTAGGGAACATGACACACCACAGTAATAAGATATACAGCATGATATACCACTGTGATAATGTAGGGAACATGACACACAACAGTAATAAGACAAGGAGCATGATATACCACTGTGATAATGTAGGGAACATGACACACCACAGCAATAAGATATACAGCATGATATACCACTGTGATAATGTAGGGAACATGACACACCACAGTAATAAGATATACAGCATGATATACCACTGTGATAATGTAGGGAACATGACACACCACAGAAACAAGATATACAGCATGATATACCACTGTGATAATGTAGGGAACATGACACACCACAGTAATAAGATATACAGCATGATATACCACTGTGATAATGTAGGGAACATGACACACCACAGTAATAAGACAGGGAGCATGATACAGCATGATATACCACTGTGATAATGTAGGGAATATGACACACCACAGTAATAAGATATACAGCATGATATACCACTGTGATAATGTAGGGAACATGACACACCACAGTAATAAGATATACAGCATGATATACCACTGTGATAATGTATGGAACATGACACACCACAGTAATAAGATATACAGCATGATATACCACTGTGATAATGTAGGGAACATGACACTCCACAGTAATAAGATATACAGCATGATATACCACTGTGATAATGTAGGGAACATGACACACCACAATAATAAGACAGGGAGCATGATATACCACTGTGACAATGTAGGGAAAATGACACATTACAGTAATAAGATATACAGAATGATATACCACTGTGATAATGTAGGGAATATGACACTCCACAGTAATAAGATATACAGCATGATATACCACTGTGATAATGTAGGGAACATGACACACCACAGTAATAAGATATACAGCATGATATACTACTGTGATAATGTATGGAACATGACACACCACAGTAATAAGATATACAGAATGATATACCACTGTGATAATGTAGGGAACATGACACACCACAGTAATAAGATATACAGCATGATATACCACTGTGATAATGTAGGGAACATGACACTCCACAGTAATAAGATATACAGCATGATATACCACTGTGATAATGTAGGGAACATGACACACCACAGTAATAAGATATACAGCATGATATACCACTGTGATAATGTAGGGAACATGACACACCACAGTAATAAGATATACAGCATGATATACCACTGTGATAATGTAGGGAACATGACACTCCACAGTAATAAGATATACAGCATGATATACCACTGTGATAATGTAGGGAACATGACACACCACAGTAATAAGATATACAGCATGATATACCACTGTGATAATGTAGGGAACATGACACACCACAGTAATAAGATATACAGCATGATATACCACTGTGATAATGTAGGGAACATGACACACCACAGTAATAAGATATACAGCATGATATACCACTGTGATAATGTAGGGAACATGACACACCACAGTAATAAGATATACAGCATGATATACCACTGTGATAATGTAGGGAACATGACACACCACAGTAATAAGATATACATCATGATATACCACTGTGATAATGTAGGGAACATGACACACCACAGTAATAAGATATACAGCATGATATACCACTGTGATAATGTAGGGAACATGACACACCACAGTAACAAGATATACAGCAAGATATACAGCATGATATACCACTGTGATAATGTAGGGAACATGCCACACCACAGTTATCAGATATACAGCATGATATACCACTGTGATAATGTAGGGAACATGACACACCACAGAAACAAGATATACAGCATGATATACCACTGTGATAATGTAGGGAACATGACACACCACAGTAATAAGATATACAGCATGATATACCACTGTGATAATGTAAGGAACATGACACTCCACAGTAATAAGATATACAGCATGATATACCACTGTGATAATGTAGGGAACATGACACACCACAGTTATAAGATATACAGCATGACATACCACTGTGATAATGTAGTGAATATGACACACCACAGTAATAAGATATACACCATGATATACCACTGTGATAGTGTAGGGAACATGACACACCACAGTAATAAGATATACAGCACGATATACCACTGTGATAATACAGGGAACATGACACACCACAGTAATAAGATATACAGCATGATATACCACTGTGATAATGTAGGGAACATGACACACCACAGTAATAAGACAGGGAGCATGATATACCACTGTGATAATGTAGGGAACATGACACACCACAGTAATAAGATATACAGCATGATATACACCTGTGATAATGTAGGGAACATGACACACCACAGTAATAAGATATACAGCATGATATACCACTGTGATAATGTAGGGAACATGACACACCACAGTAATAAGCAGGGATCATGACACACCACTGTGATCATGTAGGGAACATGACACACCACAGTAATAAGATATACAGCATGATATACCACTGTGATAATGTAGGGAACATGACACACCACAGTAATAAGATAGGGAGCATGACACACCACAGCAATAAGATATACAGCATGATATACCACTGTGATAATGTAGGGAACATGACACACCACAGTAATAAGATTTACAGCATGATATACCACTGTGATAATGTAGGGAACATGACACACCACAGTAATAAGATATACAGCATGATATACCACTGTGATAATGTAGGGAACATGACACACCACAGTAATCAGACAGGGAGCATGATGTACCACTGTGATAATGTAGGAAACATGACACACCACAGTAATAAGATATACAGCATGATATACCACTGTGATAATGTAGGGAACATGACACACCACAGTAATAAGATATACAGCATGATATACCACTGTGATAATGTAGGGAACATGACACACAATAGTAATAAGACTTGGAGCATGATATACCACTATGATAATGTAGGGAACATGACACACCACATTAATAAGACAGGGAGCATGATATACCACTGTGATAATGTAGGGAACATGATACACCACAGTAACAAGATAGGAAGCATGACACACCATATTAATAAGATATACAGCATGATAAACCACTGTGATAATGTAGGGAAAATGACATACCACAGTAATAAGACCGGGAGCATGATATACCACTCTGATAATGTAGAGAACATGACACACTACAGTAATAAGACAGGGAGCATGATATACCACTGTGATAATGTAGGGAACATGACACACCACAGTAATAAGATATACAGCATGATATACCACTGTGATAATGTAAGGAACATGACACACCACAGTAATAAGATATACAGCATGATATACACCTGTGATAATGTAGGGAACATGACACACCAAAGTAATAAGATATACAGCATGATATGCCACTGTGATAATATAGGGAACATGGCACACCACAGTAATAAGATATACAGCATGATATACCACTGTGATAATGTAGGGAACATGACACACCACAGTAATAAGATATACAGCATGATATACAACTGTGATAATGTAGGGAACATGACACACCACAGTAATAAGATATACAGCATGATATACCACTGTGATAATGTAGGGAACATGGCACACCACAGTAATAAGATATACAGCATGATATACCACTGTGATAATGCAGGGAACATGACACACCACAGTAATAAGATAAGACTAATCTCCTAGAAACATTGATACAGGCCCCTGTGATAACATACCAACCCTCATCTCCTAGAAACATTGATACAGGCCCCTGTGATATACCAACCCTCATCTCCCAGAAACATTGATACAGGCCTCTGTGATAATATACCAACCCTCATCTCCTAGAAACATTGATACAGGCCCCTGTGATAATATACCAACCCTCATCTCCTAGAAACATTGATACGGGCCTCTGTGATAATATACCAACCCTCATCTCCCAGAAACATTTATACAGGCCACTGTGATAATATACCAACCCTCATCTCCCAGAAACATTGATACAGGCCACTGTGATAATATACCAACCCTCATCTCCTAGAAACATTGATACAGGCCCCTGTGATAATATACCAACCCTCATCTCCTAGAAACATTGATACAGGCCCCTGTGATAATATACCAACCCTCATCTCCCAGAAACATTGATACAGGCCACTGTGATAATATACCAACCCTCATCTCCCAGAAACATTGATACAGGCCCCTGTGATAATATACCAACCCTCATCTCCCAGAAACATTGATACAGGCCCCTGTGATAATATACCAACCCTCATCTCCTAGAAACATTGATACAGGCCCCTGTGATAATATACCAACCCTCATCTCCTAGAAACATTGATACAGGCCCCTGTGATAAAATACCAACCCTCATCTCCTAGAAACATTGATACAGGCCCCTGTGATAATATACCAACCCTCATCTCCTAGAAACATTGATACAGGCCCCTGTGATAATATACCAACCCTCATCTCCTAGAAACATTGATACAGGCCCCTGTGATAGTATACCAACCCTCATCTCCTAGAAACATTGATACAGGCCCCTGTGATCACATAAAAACCCTCATCTCCTAGAAACATTGATACAGGCCCCTGTGATAATATACCAACCCTCATCTCCTAGAAACATTGATACAGGCCCCTGTGATAATATACCAACCCTCATCTCCAAGAAACATTGATACAGGCCCCTGTGATAATATACCAACCCTCATCTCCTAGAAACATTGATACAGGCCCCTGTGATAATATACCAACCCTCATCTCCTAGAAACATTGATACAGGCCCCTGTGATAATATACCAACCCTCATCTCCCAGAAACATTGATACAGGCCCCTGTGATAATATACCAACCCTCATCTCCCAGAAACATTGATACAGGCCTCTGTGATAATATACCAACCCTCATCTCATAGAAACATTGATACAGGCCCCTGTGATAATATACCAACCCTCATCTCCTAGAAACATTGATACAGGCCCCTGTGATAATATACCAACCCTCATCTCCTAGAAACATTGATACAGGCCCCTGTGATAATATACCAACCCTCATCTCCTAGAAACATTGATACAGGCCCCTGTGATAATATACCAACCCTCATCTCCTAGAAACATTGATACAGGCCCCTATGATAATATACCAACCCTCATCTCCCAGAAACATTGATACAGGCCCCTGTGATAATATACCAACCCTCATCTCCTAAAAACATTGATACAGGCCCCTGTGATAACATACCAACTCTCATCTCCTAGAAACATTGATACAGGCCCCTGTGATAATATACCAACCCTCATCTCCCAGAAACATTGATACAGGCCCCTGTGATAATATACCAACCCTCATCTCCCAGAAACATTGATACAGGCCCCTGTGATAATATACCAACCCTCATCTCCCAGAAACATTGATACAGGCCACTGTGATAATATACCAACCCTCATCTCCCAGAAACATTGATACAGGCCTCTGTGATAATATACCAACCCTCATCTCCTAGAAACATTGATACAGGCCCCTGTGATAATATACCAACCCTCATCTCCTAGAAACATTGATACAGGCCCCTGTGATAATATACCAACCCTCATCTCCTAGAAACATTGATACAGGCCCCTGTGATAATATACCAACCCTCATCTCCCAGAAACATTGATACAGGCCCCTGTGATAATATACCAACCCTCATCTCCCAGAAACATTTATACAGGGCACTGTGATAATATACCAACCCTCATCTCCCAGAAACATTGATACAGGCCCCTGTAATAATATACCAACCCTCATCTCCTAGAAACATTGATACAGGCCCCTGTAATAGTATACCATCCCTCATCTCCTAGAAACATTGATACAGGCCCCTGTGATAACATACCAACCCTCATCTCCTAGAAACATTGATACAGGCCCCTGTAATAGTATACCAACCCTCATCTCCTAGAAACATTGATACAGGCCCCTGTGATAACATACCAATCCTCATCTCCTAGAAACATTGATACAGGCCCCTGAAATAGTATACCAACCCTCATCTCCTAGAAACATTGATACAGGCCCCTGTAATAGTATACCAACCCTCATCTCCTAGAAACATTGATACAGGCCCCTGTGATAACATACCAATCCTCATCTCCTAGAAACATTGATACAGGCCCCTGTGATACATTAGGCCCCTGTGATAATATACCAACCCTCATCTCCTAGAAACATTGATACAGGCCCCTGTGATAATATACCAACCCTCATCTCCTAGAAACATTGATACAGGCCCCTGTGATAACATACCAACCCTCATCTCCTAGAAACATTGATACAGGCCCCTGTGATAATATACCAACCCTCATCTCCTAGAAACATTGATACAGGCCCCTGTGATAATATACCAACCCTCATCTCCTAGAAACATTGATACAGGCCCCTGTGATAATATACCAACCCTCATCTCCCAGAAACATTGATACAGGCCCCTGTGATAATATACCAACCCTCATCTCCCAGAAACATTGATACAGGCCACTGTGATAATATACCAACCCTCATCTTCTAGAAACATTGATACAGGCCCCTGTGATAATATACCAACCCTCATCTCCTAGAAACATTGATACAGGCCCCTGTGATAATATACCAACCCTCATCTCCTAGAAACATTGATACAGGCCCCTGTGATAATATACCAACCCTCATCTCCTAGAAACATTGATACAGGCCCCTGTGATAATATACCAACCCTCATCTCCGAGAAACATTGAAACATTGATACAGGCCCCTGTGATAATATACCAACCCTCATCTCCCAGAAACATTGATACAGGCCCCTGTGATAATATACCAACCCTCATCTCCTAGAAACATTGATACAGGCCCCTGTGATAATATACCAACCCTCATCTCCTAGAAACATTGATACAGGCCACTTTGATAATATACCAAATCTCCTATTGATACAGGCCCCTGTGATAATATACCAACCCTCATCTCCTAGAAACATTGATACAGGCCCCTGTGATAATATACCAACCCTCATCTCCTAGAAACATTGATACAGGCCCCTGTGATAATATACCAACCCTCATCTCCTAGAAACATTGATACAGGCCCCTGTGATAATATACCAACCCTCATCTCCCAGAAACATTGATACAGGCCACTGTGATAATATACCAACCCTCATCTCCCAGAAACATTGATACAGGCCCCTGTGATAATATACCAACCCTCATCTCCCAGAAACATTGATACAGGCCCCTGTGATAATATACCAACCCTCATCTCCCAGAAACATTGATACAGGCCCCTGTAATAATATACCAACCCTCATCTCCTAGAAACATTGTTACAGGCCTCTGTGATAATATACCAACCCTCATCTCCTAGAAACATTGATACAGGCCCCTGTAATAGTATACCAACCCTCATCTCCTAGAAACATCGATACAGGCCCCTGTTATAGTATACCAACCCTCATCTCCTAGAAACATTGATACAGGCCCCTGTGATAATATACCAACCCTCATCTCCTAGAAACATTGATACAGGCCCCTGTGATAATATACCAACCCTCATCTCCTAGAAACATTGATACAGGCCCCTGTGATAATATACCAACCCTCATCTCCTAGAAACATTGATACAGGCCCCTGTGATAATATACCAACCCTCATCTCCCAGAAACATTGATACAGGCCTCTGTGATAATATACCAACCCTCATCTCCTAGAAACATTGATACAGGCCCCTGTGATAATATACCAACCCTCATCTCCTAGAAACATTGATACAGGCCCCTGTGATAATATACCAACCCTCATCTCCTAGAAACATTGATACAGGCCCCTGTGATCACATACCAACCCTCATCTCCTAGAAACATTGATACAGGCCCCTGTGATAATATACCAACCCTCATCTCCTAGAAACATTGATACAGGCCCCTGTGATAATATACCAACCCTCATCTCCTAGAAACATTGATACAGGCCTCTGTGATAATATACCAACCCTCATCTCCCAGAAACATTTATACAGCCCACTGTGATAATATACCAACCCTCATCTCCCAGAAACATTTATACAGGGCACTGTGATAATATACCAACCCTCATCTCCCAGAAACATTGATACAGGCCCCTGTGATAATATACCAACCCTCATCTCCTAGAAACATTGATACAGGCCCCTGTGATAATATACCAACCCTCATCTCCTAGAAACATTGATACAGGCCCCTGTGATAATATACCAACCCTCATCTCCCAGAAACATTGATACAGGCCCCTGTGATAATATACCAACCATCATCTCCAAGAAACATTGATACAGGCCACTGTGATAATATACCAACCCTCATCTCCCAGAAACATTGATACAGGCCTCTGTGATAATATACCAACCCTCATCTCCCAGAAACATTTGTACAGGCCACTGTGATAATATACCAACCCTCATCTCCTAGAAACATTGATACAGGCCCCTGTGATAATATACCAACCCTCATCTCCCAGAAACATTTGTACAGGCCACTGTGATAGTATACCAACCCTCATACCGCAGCACTAGGTCACACAGGCGTCGACACAACACATACAGCAGCGTTAGGTCACACAGGCGGCGACACAACACATACAGCAATGCTAGGTCACACAGGCGGCGACACAACACATACAGTAACGTTAGGTCATACAGGCGGCGACACAACACATACAGTATAGCTAGGTCACACAGGCGGCAACACAACACATACAGCAGTGCTAGGTCACACGGGCGTGAACACAACACATACAGCAACGCTAGGTCACACAGGCGGCGACACAACACATACAGCAAAGCTAGGTTACACAGGCACGGACACAACACCTACAGCAACGCTAGGTCACACAGGCACGGACACAACACATACAGCAACGCTAGGTCACACAGGCGGCGACAGTACACATACAGCTGTGCTTGGTCGTACCGGTCACCGATATATATCGCACAGGGCTGTTAGCACAATTTCATTTATTGGTGCATACAGACACCACATGAGGTATGTGGTGTCCTCCTCTATATCTCAACATCCACAATTTTTATTTATGTTTATTCAACACTGGTAATAGGGTCAAAAAAGCAAACACAACACCAATTTATGCAATCTCGAAATCGAGAATCTCACATAATTTTACTCAACACACAATCATACATACAATACAACACACAAACATACAAACACCATCCACCATTTAATCCTAACCTATAAAACTCTCAACCTCAACGTAACTTATCTTGTTGAAACCTTTCGTAACCCTTTTAATGCTGCACATTTACACAAATCACATATATGATTATAAAAAGTCGGTATAGTGAACAAATGTATGCAGAAAGAATGGAGTGGAATCACAGAAAGCAATAGACAATATGGTTGGGAAGGTCTTCAAGACGGGACAACAACAAAAAACAAGCTTAAATTATGATTTCATCTTCACCAATCTAACCAATAACCACTCACCACTAACTATAGTCCGGCTGATGGGACTTTAAACGGTGGCCCGTGTGGGGATTATCCAACCTCGCACGCTAAAGATCCCTCTGTATTTTTCGAAACAGACTAGGCGTGCTAACACCGGTCCAGGGGTCTATGGATAGTGTCAGACTATAAAATTATTCTTAAGGCATTAGACATACTTCAAAATGACCCCAACACAAATCAAAGCCAGACAGGTCCCCAAACCTTCCTGCCAGCTTCTGGATATGTTTTAACTGCTAGAGTTAGAATAATGCAATATTATGCCCTGGATCCGTCTTCTTTAACTAGTATAATCAAATGGTCAGCGTTACTGGTGATTTCATTGAGGAGGATGCAGGTCGCCAGAACACTAATGTTCGTCGGTGAGACGAGAGCCGGATACGAGATGCATTACGGAGACGGAAAACCTGGCAACCAATCAATAGCTCGTCAGCCGGTTGTAAAGTCCTGGTGAGATTGTGTCGGCTCTCTCTCTCTCTCCTGGAGCGCTAGGTGCAGTATGTAGGGGCTGCAGTCTATTTTAGTTAGGAATTGGAGTATGTAGGATTCTTCTCACATAAAGTTCATAGCGTGATGAAGCCACCGTCTATACTAACAGTCTTACATATGTAGTAACATTGTATCTGCTAGAAATGTTGTGTTTATCAGATGTAGGAATATAATGGTATAATGTGAGATAGTCGTTATTTTACTCGGTATTGTTGTACCTTATCAGTTTTTGATGTGAATGAAATATAATTAACATTCCGTCTTCTTGCTCTTTTGTTATATACACGTAACCGACGTTTCCAATTTGTAAAACCCTTTTTGGTCGAAGATTAACGTACCTGGGTTGAAGGGTTCACTGCGGAAACCTCAAACTTTTACACTGGTGACGTTACCAGGATATTGTTTACCAATTTTGGACATTTTTATTTTTATTTGGGTCGTTTCAATCAAGATTTAAAAATGAGGTGGTACGGCCTCTGGGCAGTGTAATAGACATGAACAGGGGACCATTATATAAGCTGCCATGTCGCTACTAGTACTGTATCATACACTTTCAGCACACCTAGAATTACCTTTTCAGCAGGGAGCAGGGCTCCGTGTTCTAGTACTGCTTCTATTTTGGTTCTTGTTGATGACATTTCGTTCCATATTAATTCCAAGATATATATATATGCATTCGTTCCGCATAATTGTGACAGCCTCGCTAGGATACCAATCCCAATTTTGTATCTACCTATGTGGTACCATGTGCTTCAGTCGAACACAGTAGATCATGCCGGCTACACGTGTTAGTGTTATCTGTATTCTGTCGGTCCTGTTAGACCAGATATAGTTATTCACATAGTGGCAGCGGTAAACTCAACATGGCAGAAGCAGCATTTCGTTTGCCGGAGAAACTAAACATTACGGAAGGTAATATTGCCGAAAATTTCCGGAAATGGAAACGACAAGTGGAAATTTACATGTCGGCGAGCGGTACCGCGGCGAAGGACAATGTAACCCAAGTTGCTATTATTTTGCATTGTGCGGGTCCACACGTGGTTGAACTGTTTGATCAATTCACATGGGATAACGAGGATGATGATAAGGATCCCGATAAAGTACTCAAAAAACTTGAGAAATACTGTAATCCCCGAGCGAATGAGGTTATTGAATCACACAGATTCTGGTGTGTACCGTGGCAGGAACCATTCGACATTTTCCTTACGGAGTTGAGACACAGGGCCGATCGATGTAATTTTGGCGCCTTGAAGGATCGTCTGATCAGAGACAAGATTATTTTCTCATGTCAAGGTAAGCTTCAGCTACAGTTATTGAAAGACGACAGTAACACTCTAGAAGGAACTATTAAACTGTGTCGTGCTTTTGAACAGTCAGCAAATCATGTGAAAGAATTGAGGGATGGCGGTGTGTCAGTCGCTACTAAAGTAAACAAAGTCACAAAGGCTCATCGTAAAACCAGTAACAGTAATCGGAGTCAACATTCCAATGACGAAAATAAGAAACCCGGTGCTGGACGCTCTGTGAAACCCAGCAGACCCAAAAAACCGGAGGACAGACACGGTGAGTGTGATTTTTGTGGGGGCAAACATGAACGTAATAAGTATAAATGCCCAGCCTATGGGAAAGTCTGCGACCACTGTAAGGGGAGACACCACTTCAAAAAAAATGTAAAAAGATACATTTGGTTGAAGGGAATGATACACAGTGTGAGGATAGTGATGACGACAATTATCATTGGCTATCAGCTGTGAAATCCAAGCCACGTCAGAATGTGTCAGCGTGCATGATAGTGAACGAGCAGGAGGTTCGATTCCAACTCGACAGTGCTGCAGATGTGAACACTATCAATCAGAAGTTTGTGAGAAAAACTCAAGTTCGACCTACATCTATAACATTGAAGATGTGGAATAAGTCAGATTTGAAACCCCTTGGTGAAGCGGATCTGGAGGTGACTAATGCGAAAACTGGTGAGGCACACAATGTGACTTTTGTGGTGGTACCTAATGGGCTAATGTGTCTTCTTGGACTACAGACAGTTCAAGAAATGGGACTAGTAACAATAAATAACAGCAAGATTATTGCTGCTGTGAACCAACAACAACTTGGAGATCTCGGTGAAGCATCTCTCAAGGTCAACCCGGAGATACCTGCGAAAGCCTTGCCATGTCGTAAAATCCCTATCGCACTACAGGATGAGGTCAAACGCGAGCTCGACTCATTAGTCGCGCGCAATGTTCTCGTACCAGTCACAGAACCTAACACATGGGTAAGTCAAATGGCAGTTGTTCACAAGTCGAATGGAAAGCTGCGCATTTGCATCGACCCTCAAGCCCTTAACACGGCGTTGATGCGTGAACACTACAAACTCCCAGTGTTGGATGATGTATTGCCAAAGTTAAGCAAGGCTAGATGTTTTAGCAAGCTAGATGTCAAGGACGCATATTGGCACGTGAGACTTGACGAGGAGTCTAGCAAGCTCACAACCATGATAACCCCTTTCGGTCGTTTTCGTTGGGCGAGACTACCTTTCGGACTCAAGGTGTCCAGCGAAATTTTCCACAGGAAAATAACTGAAGCGTTAGGTGACTTAGATGGAGTCTTCACGATAGCGGACGACATCATTGTAGCCGGTTGCGGAAGCGACGACTCAGCAGCTAATCGCGACAACGACCGGAAATTACGCTCTCTCTATAAGCGGTGTAAGGAGCAGAACATCACTCTAAATGAGGATAAAAAGGCTATTGGCCTACGCGAGATTTCATTCCATGGTCACTCGATAACCAGTGATGGTGTGAAGCCCGATGACAAGAAGATCAAGGCAATTATGGAGATGCCAGCTCCCGAGGATGTCTCTGGTGTGAAACGATTTTGCGGAGTTGTGCAATACATGGCCAAGTTTCTACCAGACCTCGCGATCACTTTGGAACCCATTCGTGCATTGACGCGCAAAGATGTGGAGTGGAACTGGTCTAAAGACTGTCAAACCGCGTTCGACGAAGTAAAGCGCAAACTCACGAAAGCACCCGTATTGGCTTATTTCGACGCCAACAAGGAAGTCGTTGTTCAGGTCGACAGTAGTCAACATGGAATTGGCGCCGTACTGGTGCAATGTGGACAACCCATAGAATTTGCATCACGATCCCTAACGACATCTGAGCGAAACTGGGCACAGATAGAGAAGGAGGCCCTGGCGATACTTTTTGGTCTCGAGCGTTTTGATCAGTACACGTATGGACGAGCCGTTACAATCCAAAATGATCACAAACCGTTAGCATCGATACTGAAAAAGCCACTGAGTGATGCGCCAAAACGACTACAGAACATTCTAGTGCGTTTGAACCGATATGATTTCGAATTCCACTTTGTGAAAGGGATGAACCTGACCATTGCTGATGCGTTGAGCAGAGCTGAACTGGTTTCTGAAACTGAACCGCGACCGAGAATCATGTCTGTAAATGCTTTCAGTAATATTCCCGATGCAAGACTCGAGGAAGTCCGTGAGGCTACTGAAAAGGATCCTGGGATGCAGGAACTCGTATCATTGATTCTGTGTGGGTGGCCTAGTGACAAGGCTAGCGTTCCCGCCGCTGGGAGACCCTACTTTGATTTCCGCGACACGTTAGGATATCATGATGGTATTGTGATGAAAGGTGAATCCGTAGTGATCCCGCAATCGTTACGCACGGACATGAAAGCCAGACTACATAGTGCTCATCTTGCCTATGATAGTATAGCAAGGCAGAATCAGCCGTAAAGATCATCAAACATATGATGATTAAGTGTTTGCGCGATGGATCTGACCAATATGAAGCTCTTTTGGAACTGAGAAATACTCCAAGGCAGGACACTGGCAAGAGTCCTGCCGAAATGATGTTCGGACATTGTACGCGCACTATGTTGCCGTCAATACATCAAAAACCGCGTGACGTCGAAGCTATGACCCGTAGACAGTCCCGTAGAGATATTGTCAAACGTAACTACGACAAGAAGTCTCGAGTACTCCCGAAACTGAGGAAAGGACAGAATGTGTACTACAAGAAATTCCCGTCTGATATCTGGAGACAAGGAAAGATAATAGATGAAGTGGCTGATAGGTCGTACACGCTTCAAACTCCCAATGGTGCGATTTATCGTAGAAATCGTGTTCATCTACGCCCAACTACAGTGAACGTGAACATTCGTGATCACACGCCAACACGTCCAGTGAAAAGTGAGTCTATCAAATCATCTCAATACGATGGTGTGGTCGTCAACAACGAGGATGTGGGCCGCAACGGCTCGCGTGATGTCGATATCGGTACCAAGCAAACCGCGCCTGGAAACAATACTCCGATCGCGACCAGTGTTGGACAATCAGACACTCCGAGTGCACCCAAGGCCGAGCCTGGCATTATGCAATCATCACGACCAGCAAGGACAATTCGCGAGCCAGCCTATTTGAAGGACTATGTGCGCTAGTGATGTGTGACTGATGCAATTTGATCCAGTTTTTTTTACTTTTTAGGTGTTCCGGAACTGTGTTCAAGTTCAAGTGTTTAATTTTGTGTTAATGTTCAAAGAATTAATCTCATAAAGTAATGGTGTAATTCTGAACATTTTAGTTGTTAAAGGTTATAGAACTGTCTTTATACTGCTGCATCCAAAGACTACTGCTAGTAATATACTGGTGATAAGTTTTATACAATTTATTAAAGCCTCAAGAACTGTGCTAACAATAAGTGCCAAATTTGATGTCTATTTCCATTCTTAAAGAAAAGGGGATGTTGATGACATTTCGTTCCATATTAATTCCAAGATATATATATATGCATTCGTTCCGCATAATTGTGACAGCCTCGCTAGGATACCAATCCCAATTTTGTGTCTACCTATGTGGTACCATGTGCTTCAGTCGAATACAGTAGATCATGGCGGCTACACGTGTTAGTGTTATCTGTATTCTGTCGGTCCTGTTAGACCAGATATAGTTATTCACAGTTCTGGGCGTGTGTTCTATGATAGTTATGGGGGGCATTCACAATAGGTTTTGAGATGTTGATATGGAGGATATAGCAAAGTTTGTTTCATTTGGAACCGCTCCTGTATACCCTACACTTCCTAGCTCACGTATACGTAGCTATAGCGGAAACAGATCTGATAGCAATACCAGTACTTTGACACTAGGGAATCCCGTTTACGGGATAATGCCTTTGTACATGATAACCCCCGTCCCAGGGCTAGAGAGTCTGGGAGAGTACAGAATATCACAGGCCCTAGTTAAATAGGGGAGACAATTCTACCCCAAACTTTTACTAGCCCTCCCCCCCCCCCCCCCCCCCCCCCCCCCCCCCCCCCCCCCCCCCATGAGGGAATCTGTAGCTTGCCAAACATAGTAAAGGTACAGAAACATAAAGACCTATACAATTATGATGGTTCAGATGAATTCAAAGATTATATCATACACCTTGAGCAGGTGGTTCAATGAAACCAGCGGGTTATTATGAAACAACTTTAAAGATGTAAAGTAGGCAAGTTAGTATGAGAGCTGGAGGCTAAAGTGGCCAGGTTGGACCAATTATCAGGGAACATTGGTGAAGATTTCCTGTGTAAACATGGAGGTAAAATCCATTTCAGGGATAAGACCCTTAGGTTGGAGGGTTAGTGTGTCAACCTTGTTACAGAAGGGTACAAAGGGAGTGCCCGCGTAAGGATGTTTGAAACAGTTTCTGTACCAGCTAACTCAGAGTGTCACTTTAGGGGTTATATAGAAGGTGCAATACATAGTACAGAGGGCATAGTGGAACTAAATACATTTGTAGCCAATAAGGGGTTAATGGTGGCAAAAGCATTAGTCATTGCTTCATGGAATGAGATAAATCTCTCTGTCACGAACCTTGGTGATCAGAACATTATGATACATCCTAATATGATCGAAGGGAGGAGACTTCGGTAAAGCTTCATCAGCTAGAAGCAGATAAGGCCTTAGAATTATACATTAGTGTTTAAAACAATTGGTAGACCGGTTCTCATTGGAACTGACATATTTAGAGTAAAGTCAGACTACAGATCTGCAAGCAGAATATGAAGATATATTCTAACGACCTAATGGAGAAATTGGTCAAACTCAGGGGGTTGAGCACAATACAGACACAGGGAATGAGCGCCCAATTAGAATACATGCATGACTTATCTCTCCAAGTCAGAAAGTTATAGTTTAGCAGGAATTAAACAAAATGCTTGGTGATGGTATTATACAGTCCATCAACAGTCCTTGGGCAGCCCCTGTTGTATTAGTGACTAAGACGAACGGCTGTACCTAACTGCTCAAACCGTTGCCCGCAAGCTTGCGACAGAATTTATCTGCCGGTTTGGAACCCCAATATCCATTCACACAGTCCAATGACAAGAGATCTAATCTGACCTCTTTAAGGCTATTTGTGGAAAGTTAGGAATAATAAAATCTAAAATTACTCTCTACAGACCCCAGTCCGATGGACAGGTCCCTACAAAGTCCTCAAGAGACTTACTGATATTAATAATCAAATCCAAAAGTACCTTATTTCCAAGTCCATAGTTGTCCATATTGATCATTTAAAACCAAACTCAGATGCTGGAGATGAGAATGAATGTGATGAGTTTGGTGGCGGTACAGATACTGAGTTATTTCAGTCTAAGGGAGACAACTCGACAAAACAGAGTTGGTAGAAATGTAAAACCTTAAGTCAGATACTCAACATAATACCTAAAATTCAAATGAGAATGTAAATTATTGAGCAGCCAAAACAACAAAACTGCTGTACAAGCAGAAAATATCATAAAAGATATTTTTTCAGAATAAAAGAGAGAGAGCGAGAGAAAATTGTTTTTCTGTGAAATGTTTTTCATTGAAAATTTACATGGAAAAATTCTTAGGATATGTGTTCACCTTGTTGTGAGGATTTGTCATAGATGATCAAAAGTAGGTCACTATAACCTACACCTTAACCTATTATTTCTTATCTGATGAGGGACTGTAATTTGGCGAATTGTTTTGTTTGAGTAATAAAATACACATCTTGTGTCATTACATATACTAAGTAACAATACAACACAGCATGATATGAATGTACACTATTTTCCATTTAAAATATATTGTTTTCTTTTATCTAGGTTGGGTCGTGGAATCAGCTAACGCTCGCATTAAAAGCTTGAGTTATCATAACCATATTTTGCCAATAAATCAATTACCACACATTGGCGACTGTGTCAGAATTGTGTGTACCATCTCAAACAGGTTCTTTTCAGTTTTAAACTCAACTAATAATGCCGAGGAGAATATGTGCATGAGATCCAAGATGTTTTATTTATCAAAACAGAGAACCACTTGAAAATATCCAATATTGAGGCATGGTATTGTAAATGTCGAGCAGGGCCCCGAGTTGTTGGCGTATGTGCACATATTGCGGCAATATTGCGATATCTTGGATATGCGAAACACCGTGAAAACCAAGCCTATGGAGTCGGAGATTGGTGGAGATGTATTGCGGATGATAGCCAGGTTCCGGAAGTGGTTGACGAGGTAACAGTGGTGAAAGTATTGTTGAGGAATGACAAACTGTGAATCACTAATATTACGAGAATGTCTCATTTTGGCTTCAAAAAATTGAATTCAGAATGTTTGTAAAATTCAGTTACAATTATTGTGAATTTAAGTACGCTTTGAATCCGGACTTTACTAAGTCAGGTTGAATTTTAGTAATTGTAAATGCCGATGAAAAAGGATTGACTCGAATTACAAAAATCTTCTTCTCAACACCCAGATATGGTAGAATCAAATACTCTTCATGAATAGAATCATCTCAAAGTGTTTTACCAAAATTGTAAATTTCACGGCCCCAGGGTCTCATGTTTCTCCGTGGGGAGGGGGTTAATTTTACCATAGTTTATGCAGGAAAAATAGATTTTGAGCATAATTTGTTTAATTTCCATTTGAAATATTTCAGACTTGGTAAGAATTAAGAGCGAAGGATAATGGCTACATGGTGTGCTAATACTGACCCTAACTGACCCCCATGGGCTGATGGGTGGAGTCAAAAGGGTTGAAATTGACTTAAATTTCAAAATACTTCTTCTTAACACCCAGGCAGGGTAGGAATGCTTTTCATGGATGAAAGTGTCATGATGTGGTTTACCAAGATGGGTATCGCGTTTCTCCCTGGGAAGGAGTTTTTTACCATCATTTTTATAGAAAAAATGCATTTTTGAGTATAAAGTTGATTATACCCAAAAATTAACATAAACTTTGTTAAAATTATTACTATAGGATGGCAGCTTTGATGTTATACATGTATTGACACTGGCTTGCTATCACAAATATCGTTTTCATGCCTTATGACTTATTTTGTTGATTGGTGCTATTCATATGTGTGTGTTTGGTCTAATCTTTGATATGAATGTCTGGTAGATGTCCAATATCTTGGTCATTTGAAATGTCCACTGTGTGCCAAATTGCCATGTACTTGGTCATTATTATATCCTTTATATGGTTGTGTAGAAAATCTTAAAATTATTTATTTACAGGTACACACAACTTAATATCTATAAACAAAAACAAACAAAACAAGTTTGTGATCATGTTATACATTAAGGAACGACAGAGCTACGTGTTTTGAGGAGAGCATTTCTATCAATTTCATCACTTATTTCAGATCAAGAAATAGAAGACACTTACTCTCTACTAATGCAAAGACGCACTGACACAATTTTGTGTGGTTTTTGCGTTGTCAGCAGTATGCGTTGAATGTTTCATCACCCAGGTACATATATTCATCTTTATGTGATTCTTGTGTAGTCAGCAGTTTTTGCATTGACTATTTCATCAGTCAGGTACATATATATATGTGTGTGTGAATGAAAACTTATTTTAGTGTAAGTTAACCAGGCAGAGTGTTATTACATTTCGGCTTAATTTTATTAAAATTAAAATGAGATAATTTGGGGTGGTACAACCGTCAACCACGCACATTAATTTGTTGCTGATCTCATATCACTATAAATACAAATGACGCAGCATTTTCCATGAATCAGCAGTTTCTTTATATGCACCTGCTATTTTATGGAGGTAGGGTTATATAGTGTTATCTCGGTCAATCCATCTCGAATTAATGTCGCCTTGAGAACCTCTTCAAAGATTTTGTTCTTATTTCTCCCATTACACATAACACCTGGTCAGTGACCTGTAAGGTGGGACCGATAGGATAGACGTTGTTACTATTACTTACAAGAAACATCAAGGAAATACCAATGTGGCAACAAAATCTCAAGTCAAACTCAAATTTCATAAAAGTACAAAAAGAATAAGACCAGGTGTTCCGGAAGAGTAAATGTCTTCTGCTTCTTTGTCAATCCAAGCAAGTAATGTCACGTTCTCAAATGAGAACAAGAAAACAACGGAACCAACAGGCAAACTAACGAGCATCAAATATGTCCAGCTTCAGGTCTCACAAAGAAATAGAATATTTTTCTCAATGAGATCATTATGGCGTCCACAAAACTCCCCCATACTTTTTATCAATCTGCATCTTTTGAACTCTTGTGTTAAAAGTTTGTCGGTCAGTTGATTTTTATTACTTATAAACTACGATTATATTACCTCTTAGCTATAAGGTGTAGCATGATATCATTAGTCCCAGATAAACATTGTATATATAACGATATCACACCTTTCATTATCATCACCCCATGTACAATCATCATCATCATCATCATCATCATCATCATCATCATCATCATCATCATCATCATCATCAATCATCATCATCATCACCATCATCATCACAGTCAACATCGTGCCATGTACAATCATCATCATGTCATGTACAATCATTTTCACTTGCTCAATCATCATCATCATCATCATCATCATCATCATCATCATCATCATCACCATATGCACACTCTTCATCATGATTATAAACAATCATCATCATACATTTTTAAGTAAACGTTAAGTTTCTTTCTGTATATTGGTAATAACTTTGATTCTAAGATGTTGTTGATAAATGTATATCCCCGTTCGGAATGCCGCGACACAATAATACACATGTACAATTACAAATATATGTTAAGTATGAATAAATAACTATTAACAATCACCCAATTACATACAATGAAATATTTGATTAGAAGTAACAAATAACCGCAGTTGTTTTAGGTTTATGAGCTATAAATCATCTCGGACAAAGTTATTGCCTTCTTATGCTTAATTCCTTTTCCAACTTCAAGGAAGCGGGAAAACACTGCAACACATTTTGTAAACTATATAAGATATAGGAATGTAGGTTTCAAAGGGAATATAGGCGTGACGTGTGTAGGTGTGTCTTATTAGGCAAATGGAAGTTCACTTTTACATGTACATCACGCGTCACGCGACATCGTTCCACATCCAAAAATAAGCATATTCATCAACAGATTCATTCTCGGTCCCCATTGAATATCAAGCTCATCGCTATACCATCATTACTGACAGAGTGAAAACAAAGGGCAGTACTCTGGGAGATCAGAACCCATTAGACTATAGGTACATAAATCATTGCATTTGTTAGACTGAAATATCGAATTATGCAAAATCTTGGCGAAAACCCTCTATAGTCAATAAACAAATATGTATTTATGTTTCAAACGTGCAAATACAATCACGTTAATTCAGTATCTGGTCATTTAAATGTGTTCATAAATCATTATCCAAAAAGTGGATAATACTAACACTGTTCCCATAATGTGTCCGGTATAATGTATGGTGCACTTGTACAGAACTGTACTCGGTCTACAGCAAAATCCTGCCATGGTAATTTAGCTAAATGCAGAGTTGAGTGATATTATGCAGATTATTATCATGTACATACATATATATTGATTAAATTGCTCTTAGTTAATTTCACCTGCAATCTTGTGCATAGTATTGTAAAAGTCTTAATCAGTCGATGTTATTTACGGCCACTCATAACTCCATACAAATGTTTTACGTTATAAGCTAAGGCGCACCAATGTTGTACTGAGGGTGACATACTATTATTTATATCTTGTATTTGTATTTGGCTCATATCTTAAGTGTTGTGTCGGTCTTCTTTACATCGGTTATTTATAGCAATTATTTACGATAAATGGGGGAAAAAAACGTTAAAATTCTGGCCATTTTCCATAGCTATCAACTCATTATTTTCCTATTTTGCATATCATCATGTTACTTGTACTTTAGATGGTCAAATATCTAACATTACACATTATTTATGAGCTAAAAAAACCCCAGGAAAATCGTTAATTTACATCATGTACATAATAATAAGATGCTGCAGTTTGTCGATTCATTGTTGATCATGATTTTAAGAAAAGTTTCGTGTTGTCAAATACACTGGACGTCAACAATAACTTATATGTCGGTCAATTATTTTCGCTTCCTATTCGTAAACATTTAAAAAGTTGTTTGTCTCCCTCCGACCGATTTATCTGTATATATATATATTTATATACGATATTTTTAAAAATGTTTTCAATGTCACATCGCACTTTTAAATCAACATGTGATGTTTTTATTGGCATCACTTGGGTAAGCTGGAAAATCGACTTCACAAACCCATGTGTCATTGTTTTCCTGTTTACCTTTGTTGGAATATTTGTTGTCTTAAAGTGTTTGCAGGTGACAACGACTAAAACTCTATATTGACAAAGTGATGTATTTATAATCGTTTTTATTTTTACCTTGTTTTTATGATAATCATCGACTTTTGTCTTCCATTCATTCATATTTCAATTATTGTCACATCCCATGTTGAATTCTAATTTATCGGCCTTATTATAACATGTGATGTTTCTATTGACATCACTTGGGTAAGCTGGAAAATCGACTTCACAAACCCATGTGTCATTATCTCCTTTATAAACCCTTTGATTATATCAATGGAAGGTATACTAACCACTGTGAGTTAAACCTTATACATATGGAGTATATTTCCATTCAGCTTTAATTAGGAAATCATGATTTCAAAAGATGATATTTTTTTCGATTTACATTTAATGTCAGCTTGTAGCAGAAATGTGATTCTGCAATGCCGGTTCTGTTATGCAAGTTTGAGAAGTTGTATCTAAGTATTATGATAGCTTTAAAGTAAGATGAGAGTATCGAAATGACAATAAATCGTTGTTCACACTCAAAGTCGGTAGGAGAAGGAATTAGTGAACAAAGACAGAGCTAAGCACTCAGGTCACCCTCCAGTTAGCACATTGATGATAAGACCAAGTGCTCCGAAAAGATAAGCGTCTCCTGCTTTTCGACGACATGTTAATGTAGCCATCCAAAAACAAAAGTAAATAACAACGAAGGCGTCCAGGCATTGAAGCTTGCATTCCACATGTTTAACGTCATGTTCCTTGTAATCTTCCTTTTCACTCATCGGTTTTTGCAGTTACATTATAACAAAGACTGGAGAGGTTAAACTCAGACCCATGATCGAATAAAGTTACACTTCTATACACTGTCTATGTTTAATCTGAATCCAAAGATAATCACACATTACCTCACACACTCACTTCTAACTCACTCCTCGCATCTTTATTTGTGAGTAAGCTAAACACTTCCTCAGTTGTTCCAGAAGCATGTTTAACTCGCTTGTAGTTTACATGACACGTTAAGTTGATATAATGTATTGTATCATTTTCTTCTTGCCACTTTTTATAATAGTATTCATTCACGTTCAGGTAATAATTGGTCATCATAATAGCATCGTTATCATCCATTCCCGATCTTTTAAATAATCTGTTTACTTTTGTTGGAATATTTGTTGTCTTAACATGATTGCAGGTGACAACGACTAAAACTCTATAGTGACAAAGTGATGTTGTATCTATAAACGTTTTTATTAACGTTGTTATTATGATAATCATCGGCTTTTGTATTCCAATCATTCGTATTTCAATTATTGTCACATCCCATGTTGAATTCTAATTCATCGGCCTTATTATTTAAATGACGAATCATAAACACCGTCCTTGAATTTCATTAGCGGTGACCGCTCATCCCATCATCAAGTGTCATATTACGAATTTGACTTCTTTACTCATAAAACACACTGCCAACACAGAAGGAGATACCGATATCAGTCTCTTCTAGACAGAATTAGACCATTTGTTACATTATTGAAAACACACAATCCAGATAGATGTTTGTGTAGTTAACTTTGTACGCTGACCTCTATATATCATCACCCAGGTACATTATAAATACTTAACCCTGTTTGTTTATTCGGTCGTGATATTCGACATCGTTATTTTGATATGCACCCGCAATTTTTATGTAGGAAGGACACATTTTATTATTCATGTTCATCCATCCCGAATTAATGTTTACTTACACGAAACTATCTAAGATAAATATGAGGTTTTAAAGTTTTCAGTGTTGAAATCTAGGTTAGATAGCACTCTCTGATCCAACAGTTGTTTTTTGTTCGACATTACATGGGAAACAGAAAATAATCGACTTCACAAACACATGTGCCATTATTTTCTTGTAAATAAGAGCTAATCATTTGCTAATGATTTGGAACATGGAATTAATACCTTTCAAACGTCAAACTCAAAAAGATGTAATTCCAATCACAAGTGAAATACACGTTTACTTTTGTGTAGACTTCACAATTCTTTCTTCGTGCCCCGTTAATTTTCAGGAAAACATACATTTGCAAAGTAAACTCACCCACTTGATAAAAAATATCATAGTATAGTATTGTTAAGGTAATGATTGGCATCAACATGTGATGTTTCTATTGGCATCACTTGGGTAAGCTGGAAAATCGACTTCACAAACCCATGTGTCATTATCTCCTTTATAAACCCTTTGATTATATCAATGGAAGGCATACTAACCACTGTGAGTTAAACCTTATACATATGGAGTATATTTCCATTCAGCTTTAATTAGGAAATCATGATTTCAAAAGATGATATTTTTTTTCGATTTAAATTTAATGTCAGCTTGTAACAGAAATGTGATTCTGCAATGCCGGTTCTGTTATGCAAGTTTGAGAAGTTGTATCTAAGTATTATGATAACTTTAAAGTAAGATGAGAGTATCGAAATGACAATAGATCGTTGTTCACACTCAAAGTCGGTAGGAGAAGGAATTAGTGAACAAAGACAGAGCTAAGCACTCAGATCACCCTCCAGTTAGCACATTGATGATAAGACCAAGTGCTCCGAAAAGATAAGCGTCTCCTGCTTTATCGACGACATGTTAATGACGCAATCCAAAAACAAAAGTAAATAACATCGAAGCGTCCAGGCATTGAAGCTTGCATTCCACATGTTTAACGTCATGTTCCTTGTAATCTTCCTTTTCACTCATCGGTTTTTGCAGTTACATTATAACAAAGACTGGAGAGGTTAAACTCAGACCCATGATCGAATAAAGTTACACTTCTATACACTGTCTATGTTTAATCTGAATCCAAAGATAATCACACATTACCTCACACACTCACTTCTAACTCACTCCTCGCATCTTTATTTGTGAGTAAGCTAAACACTTCCTCAGTTGTTCCAGAAGCACGTTAAACTCGCTTGTAGTTTACATGACACGTTAAGTTGACATAATGTATTGTATCATTTTCTTCTTGCCACTTTTTATAATAATATTCATTCACGTTCAGGTAATAATTGGTCATCATAATAACATCGTTATCATCCATTCCCGGTCTTTTAAGATAATCTGTTTATTTTTGTTGGAATATTTGTTGTCTTAACATGATTGCAGGTGACAACGACTAAAACTCTATAGTGACAAAGTGATGTTGTATCTATAAACGTTTTTATTAACGTTGTTATTATGATAATCATCGGCTTTTGTATTCCAATCATTCATATTTCAATTATTGTCACATCCCATGTTGAATTCTAATTTATCGGCCTTATTATTTAAATGACGAATCATAAACACCGTCCTTGAATTTCATTAGCGGTGACCGCTCATCCCATCATCAAGTGTCATATTACGAATTTGACTTCTTTACTCATAAAACACACTGCCAACACAGAAGGAGATACCGATATCAGTCTCTTCTAGACAGAATTAGACCATTTGTTACATTATTGAAAACACACAATCCAGATAGATGTTTGTGTAGTTAACTTTGTACGCTGACCTCTATATATCATCACCCAGGTACATTATAAATACTTAACCCTGTTTGTTTATTCGGTCGTGATATTCGACCTCGTTATTTTGATATGCACCCGCAATTTTTATGTAGGAAGGACACATTTTATTATTCATGTTCATCCATCCCGAATTAATGTTTACTTACACGAAACTATCTAAGATAAATATGAGGTTTTAAAGTTTTCAGTGTTGAAATCTAGGTTAGATAGCACTCTCTGATCCAACAGTTGTTTTTTGTTCGACATTACATGGGAAACAGAAAATAATCGACTTCACAAACACATGTGCCATTATTTTCTTGTAAATAAGCGCTAATCATTTGCTAATGATTTGGAACATGGAATTAATACCTTTCAAACGTCAAACTCAAAAAGATGTAATTCCAATCACAAGTGAAATACACGTTTACTTTTGTGTAGACTTCACAATTCTTTCTTCGTGCCCCGTTAATTTTCAGGAAAACATACATTTGCAAAGTAAACTCACCCACTTGATAAAAAATATCATAGTATAGTATTGTTAAGGTAATGATTGGCATCAACATGTGATGTTTCTATTGACATCACTTGGGTAAGCTGGAAAATCGACTTCACATACCCATGTGTCATTATTTTCCTTTATAAACCCTATGATTATATCTATTGAAGCCATACTAACCACTGTGAGTTAAACCTTACACATATGGAGTATATTTCCATTCAGCTTTAATTAGGAAATCATGATTTCAAAAGATGATAATTTTTTCGATTTACATTTAATGTCAGCTTGTAACAGAAATGTGATTCTGCAATGCCGGTTCTGTTATGCAAGTTTGAGAAGTTGTATCTAAGTATTATGATAACTTTAAAGTAAGATGAGAGTATCGAAATGACAATAGATCGTTGTTCACACTCAAAGTCGGTAGGAGAAGGAATTAGTGAACAAAGACAGAGCTAAGCACTCAGATCACCCTCCAGTTAGCACATTGATGATAAGACCAAGTGCTCCGAAAAGATAAGCGTCTCCTGCTTTATCGACGACATGTTAATGTAGCCATCCAAAAACAAAAGTAAATAACAACGAGGGCGTCCAGGCATTGAAGCTTGCATTCCACATGTTTAACGTCATGTTCCTTGTAATCTTCCTTTTCACTCATCGGTTTTTGCAGTTACATTATAACAAAGACTGGAGAGGTTAAACTCAGACCCATGATGGAATAAAGTTACACTTCTATACACTGTCTATGTTAAATCTGAATCCAAAGATAATCACACATTACCTCACACACTCACTTCTAACTCACTCCTCGCATCTTTATTTGTGAGTAAGCTAAACACTTCCTCAGTTGTTCCAGAAGCACGTTGAACTCGCTTGTAGTTTACATGACACGTTAAGTTGACATAATGTATTGTATCATTTTCTTCTTGCCACTTTTTATAATAATATTCATTCACGTTCAGGTAATAATTGGTCATCATAATAACATCGTTATCATCCATTCCCGGTCTTTTAAGAAATCTGTTTATTTTTGTTGGAATATTTGTTGTCTTAACATGATTGCAGGTGACAACGACTAAAACTCTATAGTGACAAAGTGATGTTGTATCTATAAACGTTTTTATTAACGTTGTTATTATGATAATCATCGGCTTTTGTCTTCCAATCAGTCATATTTTAATTATCGTCTCATCGCGTGTTGAATTCTAATTTATCGGCCTTATTATCTAAATGACGAATCATAAACACCGTCCTTGAATTTCATTAGCGGTGACCGCTCATCCCATCATCAAGTGTCATATTACGAATTTGACTTCTTTACTCATAAAACACACTGCCAACACAGAAGGAGATACCGATATCAGTCTCTTCTAGACAGAATTAGACCATTTGTTACATTATTGAAAACACACAATCCAGATAGATGTTTGTGTAGTTAACTTTGTACGTTGACCTCTATATATCATCAACCAGGTACATTATAAATACTTAACCCTGTTTGTTTATTCGGTCGTGATATTCGACCTCGTTATTTTGATATGCACCCGCAATTTTTATGTAGGAAGGACACATTTTATTATTCATGTTCATCCATCCCGAATTAATGTTTACTTACACGAAACTATCTAAGATAAATATGAGGTTTTAAAGTTTTCAGTGTTGAAATCTAGGTTAGATAGCACTCTCTGATCCAACAGTTGTTTTTTGTTCGACATTACATGGGAAACAGAAAATAATCGACTTCACAAACACATGTGCCATTATTTTCTTGTAAATAAGCGCTAATCATTTGCTAATGATTTGGAACATGGAATTAATACCTTTCAAACGTCAAACTCAAAAAGATGTAATTCCAATCACAAGTGAAATACACGTTTACTTTTGTGTAGACTTCACAATTCTTTCTTCGTGCCCCGTTAATTTTCAGGAAAACATACATTTGCAAAGTAAACTCACCCACTTGATAAAAAATATCATAGTATAGTATTGTTAAGGTAATGATTGGCATCAACATGTGATGTTTCTATTGACATCACTTGGGTAAGCTGGAAAATCGACTTCACATACCCATGTGTCATTATTTTCCTTTATAAACCCTATGATTATATCTATTGAAGCCATACTGACCACTGTGAGTTAAACCTTACACATATGGAGTATATTTCCATTCAGCTTTAATTAGGAAATCATGATTTCAAAAGATGATAATTTTTTCGATTTACATTTAATGTCAGCTTGTAACAGAAATGTGATTCTGCAATGCCGGTTCTGTTATGCAAGTTTGAGAAGTTGTATCTAAGTATTATGATAACTTTAAAGTAAGATGAGAGTATCGAAATGACAATAGATCGTTGTTCACACTCAAAGTCGGTAGGAGAAGGAATTAGTGAACAAAGACAGAGCTAAGCACTCAGATCACCCTCCAGTTAGCACATTGATGATAAGACCAAGTGCTCCGAAAAGATAAGCGTCTCCTGCTTTAGCGACATGTTAATGTAGCCATCCGAAAACAAAAGTAAATAACAACGAGGGCGTCCAGGCATTGAAGCTTGCATTCCACATGTTTAACGTCATGTTCCTTGTAATCTTCCTTTTCACTCATCGGTTTTTGCAGTTACATTATAACAAAGACTGGAGAGGTTAAACTCAGACCCATGATGGAATAAAGTTACACTTCTATACACTGTCTATGTTAAATCTGAATCCAAAGATAATCACACATTACCTCACACACTCACTTCTAACTCACTCCTCGCATCTTTATTTGTGAGTAAGCTAAACACTTCCTCAGTTGTTCCAGAAGCACGTTGAACTCGCTTGTAGTTTACATGACACGTTAAGTTGACATAATGTATTGTATCATTTTCTTCTTGCCACTTTTTATAATAATATTCATTCACGTTCAGGTAATAATTGGTCATCATAATAACATCGTTATCATCCATTCCCGGTCTTTTAAGAAATCTGTTTATTTTTGTTGGAATATTTGTTGTCTTAACATGATTGCAGGTGACAACGACTAAAACTCTATAGTGACAAAGTGATGTTGTATCTATAAACGTTTTTATTAACGTTGTTATTATGATAATCATCGGCTTTTGTATTCCAATCATGTATATTTCAATTATTGTCACATCCCATGTTGAATTCTAATTTATCGGCCTTATTATTTAAATGACGAATCATAAACACCGTCCTTGAATTTCATTAGCGGTGACCGCTCATCCCATCATCAAGTGTCATATTACGAATTTGACTTCTTTACTCATAAAACACACTGCCAACACAGAAGGAGATACCGATATCAGTCTCTTCTAGACAGAATTAGACCATTTGTTACATTATTGAAAACACACAATCCAGATAGATGTTTGTGTAGTTAACTTTGTACGTTGACCTCTATATATCATCAACCAGGTACATTATAAATACTTAACCCTGTTTGTTTATTCGGTCGTGATATTCGACCTCGTTATTTTGATATGCACCCGCAATTTTTATGTAGGAAGGACACATTTTATTATTCATGTTCATCCATCCCGAATTAATGTTTACTTACACGAAACTATCTAAGATAAATATGAGGTTTTAAAGTTTTCAGTGTTGAAATCTAGGTTAGATAGCACTCTCTGATCCAACAGTTGTTTTTTGTTCGACATTACATGGGAAACAGAAAATAATCGACTTCACAAACACATGTGCCATTATTTTCTTGTAAATAAGCGCTAATCATTTGCTAATGATTTGGAACATGGAATTAATACCTTTCAAACGTCAAACTCAAAAAGATGTAATTCCAATCACAAGTGAAATACACGTTTACTTTTGTGTAGACTTCACAATTCTTTCTTCGTGCCCCGTTAATTTTCAGGAAAACATACATTTGCAAAGTAAACTCACCCACTTGATAAAAAATATCATAGTATAGTATTGTTAAGGTAATGATTGGCATCAACATGTGATGTTTCTATTGACATCACTTGGGTAAGCTGGAAAATCGACTTCACATACCCATGTGTCATTATTTTCCTTTATAAACCCTATGATTATATCTATTGAAGCCATACTGACCACTGTGAGTTAAACCTTACACATATGGAGTATATTTCCATTCAGCTTTAATTAGGAAATCATGATTTCAAAAGATGATAATTTTTTCGATTTACATTTAATGTCAGCTTGTAACAGAAATGTGATTCTGCAATGCCGGTTCTGTTATGCAAGTTTGAGAAGTTGTATCTAAGTATTATGATAACTTTAAAGTAAGATGAGAGTATCGAAATGACAATAGATCGTTGTTCACACTCAAAGTCGGTAGGAGAAGGAATTAGTGAACAAAGACAGAGCTAAGCACTCAGATCACCCTCCAGTTAGCACATTGATGATAAGACCAAGTGCTCCGAAAATGTAAGCGTCTCCTGCTTTAGCGACATGTTAATGTAGCCATCCGAAAACAAAAGTAAATAACAACGAGGGCGTCCAGGCATTGAAGCTTGCATTCCACATGTTTAACGTCATGTTCCTTGTAATCTTCCTTTTCACTCATCGGTTTTTGCAGTTACATTATAACAAAGACTGGAGAGGTTAAACTCAGACCCGTGATCGAATAAAGTTACACTTCTATACACTGTCTATGTTAAATCTGAATCCAAAGATAATCACACATTACCTCACACACTCACTTCTAACTCACTCCTCGCATCTTTATTTGTGAGTAAGCTAAACACTTCCTCAATTGTTCCAGAAGCACGTTGAACTCGCTTGTAGTTTACATGACACGTTAAGTTGACATAATGTATTGTATCATTTTCTTCTTGCCACTTTTTTATAATAATATTCATTCACGTTCAGGTAATAATTGGTCATCATAATAACATCGTTATCATCCATTCCCGATCTTTTAAGAAATCTGTTTACTTTTGTTGGAATATTTGTTGTCTTAACATGATTGCAGGTGACAACGACTAAAACTCTATAGTGACAAAGTGATGTTGTATTTATAATCGTTTTTATTAACGTTGTTGTTATGATAATAATCGACTTTTGTATTCCAATCAGTCATATTTTAATTATTGTCTCATCGCGTGTTGAATTCTAATTCATCGGCCTTATTATCTAAATGACGAATCATAAACACCGTCCTTGAATTTCATTGGCGGTGACCGCTCATCCCATCATCAAGTGTCATATTACGAACTTGAACTTGTTTACGCATGAAACACACTGCCAACACAGAGGTAGATACCGATTTTAGTCACTTATAGACAGAATTAGACCATTTATTACATTAATGAAAACATACAATCTAGATCGATTTTCGTGTAGTCAACTTTGTACGTTGACCTCTATATATCATCACCCAGGTACATTATAAATACTTAACCCTGTTTGTTTATTCGGTCGTGATATTCGACCTCGTTATTTTGATATGCACCCGCAATTTTTATGCAGGAAGGACACATTTTGTTATTCATGTTCATCCATCCCGAATTAATGTTTACTTACACGAAACTATCTAAGATAAATTTGAGGTTTTAAAGTTTTCAGTGTTTTAATCTAGGTTACATAGCATTATCTGATCCAACATTTGTTTTTTTTTGTTCGATATAACGTGGGAAACACAGAAAATAATCGACTTCACAAACACATGTGCCATTATTTACTTGTAAATAAGCATTAATGATTTACTTAAGATTTAGAATATTGAATTAATACTTTTCAAACACTAAACTCAAAAAGATGTAAATCAAATTCCCATTACAAGTGAAATACATGTTTACTTTTGTGTAGGCTACACAATTCTTTCTTCGTGCCACATGAGTGTTCAAGAAATTGTATCTTTGGAATATTAAGAAAAACAAAAAATGACATTGTATAGTATCTTTAAACAGGTTTGATTCAAACATTTTTTATGACATACTTCTGGCAATGTCTGCACAATGTCCAAGATAATTTGTAATTTGTAGCCTTCAGCCTTTTCATGCCTTCAAGTAGGTATCTTTCCCAGTATAACATTGTGTTTGGTGTAACGCTTCTTGAAGTAAAGTACACCGAAGAGCTCTGTTTTTTGCCGAAAAATTAAACAAGACATGATCGTGTAGTAAAAGAGCATTTATTAAAAATGCCTATGTTTTGCTAGCATTTAGCAAAATGCTAAAACATATTGAGATTAAAAATTAACATATAAAAAGCATAGGCAAAATAGGTGGGACGAAATATAAGATAATTGGCCACAAAAACGTGATTGAGTTTTCAGTCTCTAATAATTATAAGATTACAGCGTGATTATTTTACTGTAAAACCAATGCTGGCTATATATGACTAGGCTTTACTGTCTGACAAGTCCCCAATAGACAAAGAAGAAATTAAATTGACCAGTTGCTCTACTGGTGGTGGCCTATTGATTTTTAATTAATTATTGTTATAGGTTGGGCTGCAGGGATGCTGCTATCCAGATATCGAAAATTCACAAAAGGGAAATTGAAATCATCATATTTATTTTTTGAGTATATTTGACTTTTTTCAATAGAAAGAAATAATTCTAACATAATTTTGACTGATGTTGGCCACTGTTATTGAAGGACAGGAACATCTGACAGAGGGCATCCATGGTTATTGAGCATTTACATGTCAGGTTCTCGTATAATGATTGTGTGTCGTGTGAGTAATGTTGTTTCGTGTTTACTGGTGTTTTATATTGCGGTCAAATATTTTAACATTAGTACAGGTCATATCTCATCACTACGCTATTTGGCCAAATCACGATCAGTTTGTTTGTTTGTTTGTTTAGATTTCTAGGTTTTCAAAAGAAACACGTTTAGCAGACACAATAAATTCATCAAAACAGAGCGAGAAGAATTAAGCTGGAAAGACACAGAGATTTCAAATAGTGATATTTAGTGGTATTTTTTATTCCTTTTAGTGGATGTGGAACTTCTGGTCTTATTAAAATGCCGCATTTTTAAGCAGGTTAAAAATCCTATATGGCTGCCATGACGAAATAACCAGAAATTAAAAAACAAATTAATAATAACTCGAAAACATTTTGTCCTACATATTTGCTACAGTTATATTTTATGCAGAGTAGGGCCATATCTTACCTTTTTTCTGCATGCTAATAGAACTTCTTTCAAATAAAAAAAAGTTCACCAAGGGGTCAAGGTTACCTAAAAATAGAAAAAAAATGTTGGTGTCTACATTTCATCTGTATCGTCTTTCTTTGACGTTTTACGCCATTATTTAAAATTCCCATAGTTCGATGTAAAGTGCAGACAAAAAGTTTTAACTAAAATTACTCTAAGATCCTACGATGAAATTTTGTATAATTGTTTTGGAATATGTTTGGTAATCTGCTCTCAAAACTCTTACGTGATTTTCAACTTTGTCGAAAACACAAAATGGCCGGCATGACGCCTTATTTGATTTTTGCCCTACCGTCAATATCTCAATAATGACGTGACATTTTGAAATCATATTTGCATATGTTATGCAGAATTGAAAATAAATGGCACTTCTTTCGAGATTTTTTTTAAACGTCAATTTCCGGTTTTCGGTAGGAGTCAAAGTTCAAAAGTGCAATTTAGGGTACCAAACTACCAGAAAATTCTTCTCAAGTTTGGGAAAGACTAGACGTTCGATATTTCAAACCCATAAAGCTAAAGTAATTGCCTATTATGTTTGCTAATATGAATGACCTTGATCTACTTTCAAGGTCACAGGGGTTAACTATTTTAATATCATTAAATGACGTTTTCTTACTTTTTAAGAGTAAAACAATTACGTGATTTGGTCAACAACCTTCTGCGAAGAATTGCTTTTGCTTGAAATAAAAGCTTCTTTAAAAAAACCTCCTGTGGTCGTGTGGACACTTACTATTGATAATAATAAGTAATGATTTCCAAAAATTCAACTTCTGTTTTTTTTCGTTGCAGTTCAAAATTAACGTTATACAGCATTATTTTGGAAAGCAATACACTCAGTGCTTTGATCTCTTACTGCTGATGATTCTTTGTTTAATTTGATTTGATACAGAGAGCCAATGTATTGCAGACATTTCCTTTAATTACAGACCAAAATAGGTGAAAAGCACGTCAAAATTGTCTATGATAATTTCTAGTTCTTCTTGTACTTTTCATGAGCCTTCGTGTAAATCTATCTTTTGTTCATATTTGCCCTAGTTTTAAATTTTGGTTGGAAGAGTAAGCATCTTTTGCTTAATCGACAACACCCATGGCTAATCCACATTCCCAAATGAGAACAAGATATAAAACAACGGAATCAACAGACGAACTAACGAGCATCAAGCATGCCAAGCTTCATTTCAGTATTGAAATTTTGTTCAGAACTGATTTTTCCTTTTGTAATATGAAACCTTGTCACTCCCCTTGAAGTGTCTTCTTATGTGTTTTGTGCCACCAAGCGACACATTCATCTTACTAATTACCGGGATTAAGCTTTGGTATCCGGCGGAAGCTTGTTTTGCCATCAAAAGCAGCGTTTGAAAACGTGCGTTACTGGTTAATCATGCACGTAGGCATACTGTATTTGAAATAATACGTCGAAAATTGACAAATGCTGAGGATGGCAAGCTTCTGGAAATGGTGCAAGATGGTTTGACACACAGGCGAGTAGTCCTGGAAGATCGAAACAAGAAAGACTGTATTTGGCACGTGATCACTGGACATAAATTAAGTGTTGGTGGATAGTAGAATGGCTTTTGGGAATGTTTTTAACGCGTCTGTTAAAATGATACCGCACTTTATGTTCTATAAACGTTTTTTCCTATCAACCATGTATTGTATCTTGAGATGCCTAAAACATTTCTCTATATCTTGATGTGTTGTCATCGAGTATGTTTCTTAAATACAGCAAATAAAATGAAGCCCAGTCTAAGATATGGTTGTCACTAACTTATGGCCAAGTGTAGATATACTTAGACGAAAAGTTCAGGCAGGCTAAACAAACACTGTCTTAAGGAAAAAATATGTGAACAATTGTAACTCGATCGTTGTTTTACAAGAAGCCTAATCATACTTTTTTAATGTTATACAGATTGGTGCACGCAAATGATTTTTAATCCTGACTGTTTTAGGATACATTACACTCAAGAATGTATCATTGGAATGGAAGTCAGGATCCCGGATCTGTGTCGGCGGCTTTTTCGGGGTTGTTTTCATACTATGAGATTCCATTTTGCATCAATACCTCTTTTCGACTTAAGAATTAACTGTCAATGTCTGTACAAAAACACTATATTTTTTGCGGTCCTATATACTTATTCACAACAACAGACCGTAAAAACATATAGAATGTGGTATATATATATATGCACGAGTACAAATTCTTACAGATGTTACGTGTTTTTTGTAGTTTGAGATTCGTTTCACTGTTAACATAGCTAAAGAGAAATTTAGTTCAGCTTTTTCTGTCATTTTAAATTAACTCACAATAATGGGTTTCGAGAGATGCAGGTTCATCATTATAGGGAGATTTTTTACAGTCGTCATAAAAATCTTATTAATTAATTAATAACGATGTAATTAATAACAAAATTCCGGTAGAATATTTCAATTTTTTATTTTGCATGTGACTATTATCCATCTGTATTCCATTAAACAATATACAATATCTCTGATACTACATTTTTTTTTTATTATACATAATGTATATATATTTATATACCAGTGCAAGATATTCATCGACCTTATGTAAATGAAAAGTAATGATTATATATGACAATAATTAATGCAACATGTATAACCATTTTCTTTCATCGCCTTCTAGGCTTTAAAATGTAGTCCCTTACTATCATTGATGAGTCCAAAAAAGGACGCAACAGCAGTATGATGCCTATTAATTCATTGTTTGGTCGTGCTGTATTTTACACACAATTTTTATTTTAAATTATTAACTTCTGTAATCTTGTTATATTATTTCGAATACTAGCACTAGCACTAGTAATAAGAATTATAAAAAAAAATCATAATTTTCAAAAAACGTTTTAAAATGAACTACAAACGGAAGTCATTCAAAACCTTAAATACAAACTTTAAATAATCTCATGAGATTGGTTATGTGATGTCTTTCAGAGATTTCGACATTTGTCATATCAGTTGGTCATATTCATTCCTTGGAGTTTATGATTAGTTCCAATGATGCCTTGTCAGCAATTTAATTTTTAAAATTAAGATATCCCGAAAATTGCTTTTTTTAAAATATAAGTCAGATGAAATTATGAAGCTTGTTCAAATATCTAATTTTTTTCTAATTTTGTTATGATGAACTATTGAGTGTTAAGAACTTAAAAGTGATTCGAGTAATATGAACTTTTGTTGCATGCTTATCATTGTTTGCACTAGAAGTATCTGGAGAGAGTTTATATAGACTATAAATGTTTGTTGCAAAATTCTACTGAATTTTATTATTTATTTTTCCATTTTGATTTGGAAGCTCCAATGGTTATATAGTAGTTTTGGAGTTCAATTGGTTTTGTGAGAACGCTTCAAGGTTGCATGCAGGTTTTAGTTCCTGTGCAGTCAATCAGTGGTTTGGATTGCTTCTTAACAGATGATGTTCATCACAAACCTAATTACTATTTTCACAACCAGGGCTGTACGTGTGTCATGTAGTGCATTTACTTACGATGAAGTTACTCTCGTGTGTTATAACACTGTATTTCTTAGTGTCATACATGAACCGCGTGCTTTACATATTTACATTTATATATATATATGGGAACTGTGTTTAATGAACCAATAAAGCTGTATAAGGTCTGTCTTTTCATGCCTGATGTTCATTAAAATACATTTTTTTTCATTTACAATTTCGTTCACTCGTGATATCACTCGTGATCACCATGGTTAAGATGATTTATCCACTTGGTGTCGTTTTCAAAGGCCACTGCTAGTGCTCCTTCCTATCTAGATTTTTACTTTTCTTTCTGTCACTTTGGCGTGTCTTCAGTCGCCTCTTAGGCTCTATTATTAAGGCCCCTATTGTCACTGACGAGTCCTAGAAGGACGAACCAGCTGTATGATGTAGCTTCACTGACGAGTCCTAGCAGGACGAACCAGCTGTATGTTGTAACTTCTCTGACGAGTCCTAGGAGGACGAACCAGCTGTATGTTGTAGCTCCACTGACGAGTCCTAGAAGGGTGAATCAGTTATATGATGTAGCATCACTGACGAGTCTTAGAAGGACGAACCAGCTGTATGTTGTAACTTCTAACTCTTAAATTGTATTGAGCTACTATTCAAGTGTGTGTCTTTTGCATAATCATTGATTTGATTTTGCTTAATGTCCTTTCAACAGATATGAATATCTAAGGACGACCTCTATTTGTACGCGAGTTAAGAAGGGAGAGTATATTTCACGTCACATCTAATGGTCAACGAAAAGTACTTAACAACAACGAAGCTACCAAATTTAATTATCCCAGGGCAAAAAGGAATTAAATCACACGAAGATTCCTTAAAAAGAACAGGGAGAATACTACCAGGTGTTCCAGAAGAGTAAACGTCTTCTGTTGCATCGATGACATCCGCCAAGTAAATTTTTGTCAATCCAAGTAAGTAAAGTCATATTCTCTTATGAGAAGAAGGTATACAACAACCTCAAATCGCACACAGAAATAGAATATTTCTCAATCAGTTCGCTATGATCATAGTAAAACTTTGTTTTATTTTTTTTTTCAACCTGCATCTCTAAATGTAAAAGGGAAACAACTTTGGAAAATGGAGAAACTTTCAAAGCTTTAGCTGCCTTCACTTCAGAAATTTTTAACCATAAAATTCATGCTTATCTAAGCAATATTTGACACTGATTTTGTCATTTGTACTTGTTCTTGGTAGGAACCTGAATATGCTTAAGATTTCCTTTCTAAAAAAATCAATTAAGATGTAATCCTAATTAAGTTATTTGTGTGTAAATTTGGTTGTTGTAAATCAAGTTTTAAATTTGAATAGCCTCACCTGACGTTGATACCAGAAGTTTACACCTAGTAATGTTGCCCTGGTCCTAGTCACGCATACTGAGTCTCTACTTTATCAACACTTGGGTGGCAAAGTCACGAGACTTAATTGTTTAAACACTAAGATATATTTTATCCTATTCGCCATTCCTGTCACACCTTGTGAGTAACTAGGGCTTTGAGAGAGACTTTCCCTCCAAACACTCTCTGGTGGTATCTCTGTGTGACCGTTGGGCAGTAGGTTACATCATTACTTTGGTTAGGAGTAGGATTTCTCCAGAAAACTCATCTGTTTTGTGTTATGTTTTATTGATATTGACCAGGTTGACACTCATATTGAATCAGACATATCAACGAAAGCCTAGAAACGCTCTAGAAATTTCACGGAAGATGGCAGATGGAAAAAAATATATCAAGTTTTAAGATAGAATACCTGGAGATACAGCAGAAAAAAATGCATAATGGCTAAACTTTATGGGTTGATAAGTGCGCCTAGCAGACAGTGGAATTGCCAGTAAGCAATGGTGACATCTTAGAATATGTCCTGAACTTGTCGAACACAACACCCACAATTAAAAACGTCCTACAGGTGCCAAGAAAGGATGCTGATCAAACCTTATCACTACAATATCATCAATAAAGTTCTTGGAGGTAACAGAAAACCATGCTCGATACTGTGATAGAAACCCCAGCAAGAACTCTTTGATCAGTATAAAACATGTTGCCGTAGTGCACTTCCATTGCCAAAAGAAAAACATCCCACGTTTGCCATTATCACCATATTTCCCAAACAATAGATATTTCACCAACCATCGAGTGATGCAAGGATTTATGGACAGTGGACTGCTACCTTTCTATCGCACAATACGACTTGTTGTCATGCTTCCAATATTGGGCACATCAATATGAAGAAGATGATTTATATATATAATTCCTAGAAGAATCAGACGGAAGCTGAGTACAATGAGAGTGTTGAGGTCGCTCTTTCGAACGAAATTGTTATGCACGACGACCTGCAGGGGATAGACATTATAACAGACGCTTATCATGGCTGGCGAACAAATACGATTCCAGTGTTGTGGTTATTTGGCGATCAAACACATAAAGTACTGCATTGAAACCATGTGACAAAAGCTGACGAAGTTGTTTTACAAGACATGCACAGTCAAGAACTGAAAAACTGAATCTTTTTTTTTTCTTTCTCTATATGTACCAAGTACTTAACTCATTGAATATACATCACTATACATGTAGTGAATGTGAATATAATCGAGAAATATATAATATATTAGCATATTAAAACTTAACAATTGAAATACACAGAGTGTTCAGACAACCAGGGATTAGAGAACGCCCTACACTCAAGGTATCTATGGTGAAATTTTATATATCTATAAGAATTATGTACTTTACCTTTTTTAAATATGATATGTTAATATAGATTGTGCGTGTAAATGAAAACCACAGATGTAAGGTATGTATGTTGTGTAAGATATCACCATATTACATGTAAGGATACAGATAGACAGTCACTACTCTGTATATGTTAGATTGAGTGTAACGCTGTTTGTATAGTTGTGAGAGGAAGCTGAGTACATCTAAATGTTTATTAACCCTAGTTATTAAAATATTTACACACAGTAAAGAATGATGTCTTTGTTTAAAGGAGTATGTACATGTAACTTGAAAGTCTGCTAATGTAATGCATATATCTTAGTCTTGGTTGTTTTTTTTTCAAAAGAAGGGAGTGGAGAATCTGTTCATTCTTCGCTATTATATATAATATTTTATATTTGTCCATTGAATTTGTCACTAATGATGTAGAGCCAAAACTGAATCAATATCCAACTGACAAAGGCACACTTATCGCTTGAACTTGCACATATACAAATATTTGAGGGACCATAAACTATACTAACTAAAATATTAAAGGAACTCTATTTGAATATCTTTCAATAACGTTTTTGATGACGTGTGTTGTTGTGTACATTAAGCACGCTACTAAAAAAGTAATATTTGAAAGCGATCAGTTAAAAAAGGCTTGGAGGAATAATGTATCATATCATGGATATTTTGTTTCCAAACTGAATTTAATATTTCATTGGTTGAAATACCAAGGTAACACTCAAATATAGCCATGGTGAGCCAATTGAAAAGATACATTTCAGTAAAGAGAAATCAACAAAATGGCATTACTCTTCTATTTGAAAGTATGAATACTATATCATGTGATGATCATTACTAAGACAAATATGGAACAGACTATACACAATGTAGCCTACACGTGGGAAAATCATTTACTTAGTGTGATGATCATTATTAGGATAAAAATGGAACGGACTATACACAATCTACTAAGTGTTATGGTCATGACTAGAATAGATATGGAAAAGACTCTACGCACTATACATACCTAACACAATAATAATAATTTACTTCGTGTAATGATCATTACTAAGATAATTATGGAACAGACTATACGTATTGCACACATATGTCACAATGTTGATTATTTTCAGTACATAAGGTTATCGTCATGTTATGATATTGAATGAATTAAAATATATCTGTCTCTTTAATTTCTGTCTAACTCTTACCATTAATTATCATTCGGATGTAATACATGATTGTGTTCTAAACATCAAAGCAATTAACATATTATTTTCAAAATTGCTGAGAATACTCTTTCGAAACTGAAATCCTCTCTGTGTTCAAAACAAAGATCGGTCCTAAAAAGGTAATTAGTTATAGATTTTTGTTGTAGACAAGCGAAAGTGAAGATGTATCCCTGTGAAAACTGTCCATGATAACGCTGGCCACGTGGTTTATAAGCAGCACCTGCAGAAGTTGTTAAATACAGATAACTAGTACTGCTCACTCTCTCTTATCAGTAAATTACACCCCCTTTTTGGACATAGGTCGCAACAAGCAGCAGCAGAAGTTGTTTTACTATAGGCAAATAGTATCATCCTACTATCCATTCTCTCGTAGCAGTAAAATACAGACCGGATACATGATATATGATTGTTAGTGTATGTGTTTTCACCAAGACTGGTCCTGGCTTTATAGTGCTATCGCACTGAAATAGACTAATCTAACAGGACGCTCCACCGGGTCATATTACAACGAATACTATTTTTAAAGACTCTGATATGTCCTGGTAAGCCTTGAAAGAACCCAGAGGCGATGACACCAAATCGAGGAAGATATTGCGCAGTCTAGTGTGTTGGGATTATGTAGACTGACCACTCATTGTCTTTCATAGATAATGATAGGTTAAAAAAAACCAGGGAAATAATATACAATTTTGGGATGGATTGATGATTCATTCCCGAGAAGGCTGTTCGTGGATAGGTATCCCTCCTGGCTCATTACGATGATAAACACCTTGACTGAGAAACTAAAAATGCATTTAAATATACGAAATTGACTTCAATGATATGTATGGCAGGACCAGAAGATGACCGGCCTTGATACATCGTATACATTAAACTTTAGTCGTGTCGATCGTGTTGTTTGCTGTGCTGTATCCTAATGACTTAATCCTAGTACTCGTCATGTCTCCTAGTTGTTGGTGTCCCTCTCGACATCCGTCCTTTCATGATACTGGTTGTTGGTGTCCCTCTCGACATCCGTCCTTTCATGATACTGGTTGTTGGTGTCCCTCTCGACATCCGTCCTTTCATGATACTGGTTGTTGGTGTCCCTCTCGACATCCGTCCTTTCATGATACTGGTTGTTGGTGTCCCTCTCGACATCCGTCCTTTCATGATACTGGTTGTTGGTGTCCCTCTCGACATCCGTCCTTTCATGATACTGGTTGTTGGTGTCCCTCTCGACATCCGTCCTTTCATGATACTGGTTGTTGGTGTCCCTCTCGAATTTTGTCCTTATATAATCCTGACTAGTATATAAAGATTACGTTTAACAAACTATGATCTCGATCGACAATGATACTTGACACGGACTAGTCTGACCAGAGTCTCCCGGCTGTGATACCTGACATGGCCTTGTCCCTTACCACGCAGTCTCCCGGCTGTGATACCTGACATGGCCTCGTCACTGATCACGCAGTCACCCGGCCTTGATACCTGACATGGCCTGGTCTTTGACCACGCTGTCTCCCGGTCGTGATAGCTTACATGGCCTCGTCTCTGACCACGCAGTCTCCCGGCCGTGATAACTGACATGGCCTTGTCTCTGACTACGCAGTCTTCCGGCCTTGATACCTGACATGGCCTCGTCTCTGACCACGCAGTCTCCAGGCCATGATACCTGACATGGCCTCGTCTCTGACTACGCAGTCTCCCTGGTCGTGATACCTGACTTGGCCCCGTCTCTGACCACGCAGTCTCCCGGCCTTGATACCTGAGATGGCCCCGTCTCTGACTACGCAGTCTCTCGGCCGTGATACTTGACGTTGCCTCGTCTCTGACCACGCAGTCTCCCGGCCGTGATACCTGACATGGCCTCGTCACTGATCACGCAGTCTTCCGGCCTTGATACCTGACATGGCCTGGTCTTTGACCACGCTGTCTCCCGGTCGTGATAACTTACATGGTCTCGTCTCTGACCACGCAGTCTCCCGGCCGTGATAGCTGACATGGCCTTTTTCTCTGACCACGCAGTCTCCCGGCCGTGATACCTGAGATGGCCCCGTCTCTGACTACGCAGTCTCTCGGCCGTGATACTTGACATTGCCTCGTCTCTGACCACGCAGTCTCCCGGTCGTGATACCTGACATGGCCTCGTCACTGATCACGCAGTCTTCCGGCCTTGATACCTGACATGGCCTGGTCTTTGACCACACTGTCTCCCGGTCGTGATAGCTTACATGGTCTCGTCTCTGACCACGCAGTCTCCCGGCCGTGATAGCTGACATTGCCCCGTCTCTGACCACGCAGTCTCCCGGCCGTGATAGCTGACATGGCCTTTTCTCTGGCAACGCAGGCTCCAGGTCGTGATAGCTGACATTGCCCCGTCTCTGACCACCTAGTCTCCCGGCCTTGATACCTGACATGGCCTCACCTCTGACCACGCAGTCTCCCGGCCGTGATACCTGACATGGCCTTTTCTCTGGCAACGCAGTCTCCCGGTCGTGATAACTAACATGGCCTTGTCTCTGACTACGCAGTCTCCCGGCCTTGATACCTGACATGGCCTCGTCTCTGACCATGCAGTCTCCCGGCCATGATACCTGACATGGCCTCGTCTCTGACCACGCAGTCTCCCTGGTCGTGATACCTGACTTGGCCCCGTCTCTGACCACGCAGTCTCCCGGCCGTGATACCTGAGATGGCCCCGTCTCTGACCACGCAGTCTCTCGGCCGTGATACCTGACATGGCCCCGTCTCTGACTACGCAGTCTCTCGGCCGTGATACTTGACATGGCCTCGTCTCTGACCACGCAGTCTCCCGGCCGTGATACCTGACATGGCCTCGTCACTGATCACGCAGTCTTCCGGCCTTGATACCTGACATGGCCTCGTCTCTGACCACGCAGTCTCCCGGCCGTGATACCTGACATGGCCTCGTCACTGATCACGCAGTCTTCCGGTCTTGATACCTGACATGGTCTCGTCTCTGACCACGCAGTCTCCCGGCCGTGATACCTGACATGGCCTTTTCTCTGACCACGCAGTCTCCCGGCCGTGATAACTGACATGGCCTTGTCTCTGACTACGCAGTCTCCCGGCCTTGATACCTGACATGGCCTCGTCTCTGACCACGCAGTCTCCCGGCCATGATACCTGACATGGCCTCGTCTCTGACCACGCAGTCTCCCTGGTCGTGATACCTGACTTGGCCCCGTCTCTGACTACGCAGTCTCTCGGCCGTGATACTTGACATTACCTCGTCTCTGACCACGCAGTCTCCCGGCCGTGATACCTGACATGGCCTCGTCACTGATCACGCAGTCTTCCGGCCTTGATACCTGACATGGCCTGGTCTTTGACCACGCTGTCTCCCGGTCGTGATAGCTTACATGGAATCGTCTCTGACCACGTAGTCTCCCGGTCGTGATAGCTGACATGGCCTTTTCTCTGGCAACGCAGGCTCCAGGTCGTGATAGCTGACATTGCCCCGTCTCTGACCACCTAGTCTCCCGGCCTTGATACCTGACATGGCCCCGTCTCTGACCACGCAGTCTCCCGGCCGTGATACCTGACATGGCCTTTTCTCTGGCAACGCAGTCTCCCGGTCGTGATAACTGACATGGCCTTGTCTCTGACTACGCAGTCACCCGGCCTTGATACCTGACATGGCCTCGTCTCTGACCACGCAGTCTCCCGGCCATGATACCTGACATGGCCTCGTCTCTGACCACGCAGTCTCCCTGGTCGTGATACCTGACTTGGCCCCGTCTCTGACCACGCAGTCTCCCGGCCGTGATACCTGAGATGGCCCCGTCTCTGACCACGCAGTCTCTCGGCCGTGATACCTGACATGACCTTTTCTCTGGCAACGCATTATCCCGGTCGTGATAGCTGACATGGCCCCGTCTCTGACCACTTAGTCTCCCGGCCGTGATACCTGACATGGCCTTTGCTCTGGCAACGCAGTCTCCCGGTCGTGATAGCTGACATTGCCCCGTCTCTGACCACGCAGTCTCCCGGCCGTGGTAACTGACATGGCCTCGTCTCTGACCACGTAGTCACCCCGCATTGATACCTGACATGGCCTTTTCGCTGACAACGCAGTCTCCCGGTCATGATACCTGACATGGCCTTTTCGCTGACAACGCAGTCTCCCGGCCGTGATACCTGACATGGCCTCGTCTCTGACCATTTAGTCTCCCGGTCGTTATAGCTGACATGGCCCCGTCTCTGACTACGCAGTCTCCCGGCCTTGATACCTGACATGGCCTCGTCTCTGACCACGTAGTCTCCCGGCCATGATACCTGACATTGCCTCGTCTCTGACCACGTAGTCTCCCGGCCGTGATACCTGACATTGCCCCGTCTCTGACTACGCAGTCTCCCGGCCTTGATACCTGACATGGCCTCGTCTCTGACCACGTAGTCTCCCGGCCATGATACCTGACATTGCCCCGACTCTGACCACGCAGTCTCCCGGCCTTGATACCTGACATGGCCTCGTCACTGATCACGCAGTCCCCCGGTCGTGATAGCTGACATGGCCCCGTCTCTGACTACGCAGTCTCCCGGCCATGATACCTGACATGGCCTCGTCTCTGACCACGTAGTCTCCCTGGTCGTGATACCTGACTTGGCCCCGTCTCTGACCACGCAGTCTCCCGGCCGTGATACCTGAGATGGCCCCGTCTCTGACCACGTCGTCTCCCAGTCGTGATAGCTGACATGGCCTTTTCTCTGGCAACGCAGGCTCCCGGTCGTGATAGCTGACATTGCCCCGACTCTGACCACGCAGTCTTCCGGCCTTGATACCTGACATGGCCTCGTCTCTGACCACGCAGTCTCCCGGCCGTGATACCTGACATGGCCACGTCACTTATCACGCAGTCTCCCGGCGGTTATACCTGACATGGCCTCGTCTCTGACCACGAAGTCTCCCGGTCTTGATACCTGACATGACCTCGTCTCTGACCACGCAGTCTCCCGGCCGTGATAGCTGACATGGCCTCGTCTCTGACCACGCAGTCTCCCAGCCGTGATAACTGACATGGCCTCGTCTCTGACCACGCAGTCTCCCGGCCGTGATACCTGACATGGCCACGTCACTTATCACGCAGTCTCCCGGCGGTTATACCTGACATGACCTCGTCTCTGACCACGCAGGCTCCAGGTCGTGATACCTGACATGGCCTCGTCTCTGACCACGCAGTCTCCCGGTCGTGATACCTGACATGGCCTCGTCTCTGACCACGCAGTCTCCCGACAGAAGTCTCTCTGTAATTAAAAGCATATTTGGTACAATGTTTTCAGTATCATGTTGTATTGACGTCGGGTGGAAATGTAATGGTGGGTCATTATTCCAAAGCACGTCGTATCAGGTCGTAACTGCTTATTTAACCTTATATCAAAGGATATAAAAGCTGTGTAAACTAGGAACTGGAGATTGAACCAATATCAATCTTATAGATTCATCCAGACGTGTTTTGTATTTTTTTAAATATGATTGTTGAACGGATGTTTGTTGCATTTCCTTTCTAGATAACATACCCTAGTGTTCCTGCAGTTTCCAATATTAAGGTATGTATATTATATCTTGTCTCGCTCTGTGTCTATGTTTGCCGTCTATTAAGATATTGATATGATAATATATTAGAAACTAAGGTCCGTTGAAACAAAAAGCACGTGATAATCGGATCGCGATTCATTATTTAAATTTTGATCTGGCGGTACATCCTCAGAAATTTTGTCGTCTGAGGGCCCCACGAATGAAATTAGCAACCCGGTCATATTAAACCGCTCACTTTACGATGTATAGACTTTTTAAATCTCGGTTCGGGAGTAACACCTGATCATTTCTGAGGGACGATGGACGTTAATGTCGAGACGATTAGACTTAGTAGTAAATATATTTATTTTCGGTTGTCGTAACCGTATCCAAAACAATGTGGATAGGGTAGCATATACTAAAGTGATTTAAAACCGTTCAAATCGTTTTTCATTGAAGAAAACTTTGTCAGTTAAAATAATGGACTAAGTCCAGGAAGTAAGCTTATTTCAGGATATCAATAAATGTGTATAGATAGGTAGAAAGGGGAGGCTTTCATAGTCCAAAGCATATCAACACAGGGATATGTGGTGCGCTTATAAACATATACTATGAAATAATTAATTTTCATGGGGGATTTATTTTTTGGTTGATCTCCAGTGTACTTTTCATCCATGAATTCATATTTCTACGAACTGACATGATTAGTGAAAGGGCATTCATTTGGTTATATTTGTTCACAAAATCAATTGTCCAGAAAGTAGTGATTTTGGAAAACCACGAAAATTGAATTCCACGAAAATATACAGTATGTGAGGTTACCTGTACATATGCATACTAGATTAATAATGTACATTCAAGTCATGTGTTCTCCAGTTTTGGCATTGCACCATCGTGTTCCTTATGTTTACATGAAATTTCCATTATAATTAATAGCTTGGTAGCATTGTTTTAGAATTAAATCGAGGATTTTTTTTATTGGCGATACATCTTTTCTCTGACGTCCTCTTTATGGCTCGTTCATAGATATTTGTGAAGCTTTATTTGAAAGTGAAAATAATGTACAAAATAACGGTGTTCGAAGCATGTAGCCGATAAAATGATTTACATTCTGTTTTTACATTACGTTTGTTTTCCGCTGTGTGGAGGTGACAGTTCCATAAGAAATACCATTCGAATCTTCGTCTAATTAAGTTTTCGAATATTCGTCTAATTAAGTGTTCGAATATTCGTCTTATTAAGTTTTCGAATATTCGTCTAATTAAGTTTTCGAATATTCGTCTAATTAAGTTTTTGAATATTCGTCTAATTAAGTTTTCGAATATTCGTCTAATTAAGTTTTCGAATATTCGTCTAATTAAGTTTTCGGATATTCGTCTAATTAAGTGTTCGAATATTCGTCTTATTCAATATTCGAATCTTCGTATAATTCGATATTCAAACATTCGAATAATTCAGTATTCAATAATTATTTTCATGACAGATCTTATACACAACTTTCAGAAGGTAGTTTTGACAACACAATTTAAAGGTCTGGTGCTGGTGATGTTTTATTGATACGGAATAGAACGCTACCTATAATGACTCGATATTATTCTTCAGTGTGATGAAATTAGAAAATGGTTTAACTGCATAGAGCTTTGTTGTAAGACATAACATCACTTTGAGGTCTATTTATCGTTCCGTTTTAAAAGTTCGAAGCGGAGAAATTAAGACGAGTGATTTCATTACTCTGATTTTATAAACGTCCATTTGTTTTAATTTTCCCCTTTTTGGTCATTTTTGTCGATGGCATCAAGATATGTATGCTATAGAGCAGTCAGGTAAAATAGAAATAAATGTAATTTACTTTATATGGAGATGAACACACTCGTATGTCCACCTCTCCTGGTCAGTGGACACATCCGTTGATTTACACTTCGAAGATTCAAGCTACCGCAAACAGGTGACTGATAAATAAGCCCTAATAGGTACCTATAGTTTAGTTCTAGTATGTTCAAGTCATCTCATCACACCTGTTTCCTTCAGAGGTTCAAAGTCAATGTATATCGTTCGTTATCGTGTTTACGAGCACTTCTTTTTGCGGACGAATTATCTGCCGTCCGTAACCGCTGTTATGATACACATGGACGAACCTGTAAATTGTAAAAGTAGATATTCTGTCAGTTTTCTGTCTACAAAAGGGTGATTGATATATGACTTCCTTTGTGTCATTTATTACATTGGAATTCTCGTCGTTGAGCTGTTGATGACCTAAATACCGTCACATGATATATGGACAGATTTTTTCTGAGAAACAGATAACAACAGGTTTGGGGTGACAGTTGGCGCAGTGTCACTTGAGACCTGTTCAAATCCAGTCGCTGAAATGCAGCTAAACTGGAGCTGCTTTAACGTTTATTATCACGCTTATCTCTCAGCTCAGTAAAACAAAATGATATAAAATATCACCGTAAAAATTCTGTATAGTTCATGTCGTATATCGTACCGAATATTTTAACATAAATTTGTTTTGCAATTTGTATGGTTCTGTATGGACAGTTGACTTTTGTATGGACCTGTATGGACAGTTGACTTTTGTATGGTTCTGTATGGACAGTTGACTTTTGTATGGACCTGTATGGACAGTTGACTTTTGTATGGTTCTGTATGGACAGTTGACTTTTGTATGGTTCTGTATGGACAGTTGACTTTTGCACGGACCTGTGTGGACAGATGATTTTTGTATGGTTCTGTATGGACAGTTGACGTTTGTATGGTTCTGTATGGACAGTTGACTTTTGTATGGTTCTGTATGGACAGTTGACTTTTGTATGGTTCTGTATGGACAGTTGACTTTTGTATGGTTCTGTATGGACAGTTGACGTTTGTATGGTTCTATATGGACAGTTGACTTTTGTATGGTTCTGTATGGACAATTGACTTTTGTATGGTTCTGTATGGACAGTTGACTTTTGTATGGTTCTGTATGGACAGTTGGCTTTTGTTTGGACCTGTATGGACAGTTGACTTTTGCATGGTTCTGTATGGACAATTGACTTTTGTATGGTTCTGTATGGACAGTTGACATTTGTATGGTTCTGTAGGGACAGTTGACTTTTGTATGGTTCTGTATGGACAGTTGACTTTTGTATGGACCTGTATGGACAGTTGACTTTTGTATGGTTCTATATGGACAGTTGACTTTTGTATGGACCTGTATGGACAGTTGACTTTTGTATGGTTCTGTATGGACAGTTGACTTTTGTATGGTTCTATATGGACAGTTGACTTTTGTATGGTTCTGTATGGACAATTGACTTTTGTATGGTTCTGTATGGACAGTTGGCTTTTGTTTGGACCTGTATGGACAGTTGACTTTTGTATGGTTCTATATGGACAGTTGACTTTTGTATGGTTCTGTATGGACAATTGACTTTTGTATGGATCTGTATGGACAGTTGACTTTTGTATGGTTCTGTATGGACAGTGAAATTTTCTATGCTCCGTATCGACAGTTGACATCTGTATTTTTTATTTTTATTTTTATTTTTTGGAATGTGACTAACTTCGTATTTTTGTACCACAAGAATCGACCATTAAAATCACGCATGACCGATATCTTGTGAATGACCTTCCTACCGACTGGTTTCGTATACCAGCACCTCATTATATATTCTTCATGGAGTATGTATCAGTGTCTTTTTTCTCTCCAGTGCGTTTTATTGGACAATAGTTCACTTCGGCTGTGTGTTTGTTAATACTTTGTGACAAAAGACAACTGACATAAAGTCAGAAAAAAAGATACGCGTGATTTTCAGGGTGCGTTGTGATACGGCTTTGTAATTTGTGAAAGTTTGTATTCTACCTTGTAAACAATAAACACGGACGATTCGTATTAATATGGATTTGAAGTAATCAGACGTGCTCATAGCTGTCTACTCTAAAATTGAGTGGGTATTAGGTTTAGAACGTGAGTCTGTTTTCGAAAGTGTTCACATTGTTAAAACTGATCATTATGATCAATACGTCACTGAAGTTGTTGGTATAAAATGACGTGAATTTCTACAATATCTTCTGAACTTATCTCAATGATTCTTTGTAGTACATTTTCGAAACAAATTTACTCTTTTAATTGACAATACTTCAGTTGCGAACTGTGCATTGGAATGCTGATTTGATATCCAGCCATTTTAGCACATAAATCAAATATTCATTTTAAACTTTATTTATTCATTTATTATTTTTCAATATAAGAAGCATTTCAACAAGAAAAATTTGATATCACATTGTGTAAGGTCCTATGAAATGATATAGTCTGTCGAGGCACGTGAGGTGAGAGCACGTGTTGAATGATTGTGTTTTCGAGAGACGCTCAGCAGGGTACCACATCTTTCCACATTGTACTGAAAATTGACAAAGTTGTCGGTACGCTACTAAAACACTGACCTTTAAGCAGATAAAACCATTGTTAAAGACTCTGGTACACCTGGGACCAGCAATTCCTATACCCTACCTGTATGTCATCACGATCAAAAGAAACCAATCCATAAGGACGTTATGAAATCTGAATTTCATTAAAGCAGGTTTCGAATCTAGATAATACTTTAGAAAGCAAAAATGACTTGGAAGTAATACCAGTAGATACATGCACCCATCCACGGCATAATCAAACTTGTCTGTTTCTTTTTTAAATTCTGTAGCTTTTCTTGTGTTTTCTCTTATTTTAATTAAAGGCTGTATTGACAGTTTAATTAATCCTATGGAAATGTCAAGTTGATATCTGGTAAAGTATACAACCGATCAGCACAGGTCAGTTAGGACTACAAATAAATGATAAAAAATTACAAAAGCAAACGACAACAAACAAAAGTCTAAAACAACAATGAAATACCGACCTTCTGATTGCGTTATCATTTCAGCTGGTACGTCCATAAAATGTGTCAATCAGTCGCGGTGTCGAAGCCTTTTCCAATTGGTCGCGGTGTCCAAAATTTTTTCCAGTTGGTCGCGGTGTCCAAAATTTTTTCCAGTTGGTCGCGGTGTCCAAATTTTTTCCAGTTGGTCGCGGTGTCCAAACTTTTTCCAATTGGTCGCGGTGTCCAAACTTTTTCCAATTGGTCGCGGTGTCCAAACTTTTTCCAATTGGTCGCGGTGTCCAAACTTTTTCCAGTTGGTCGCGGTGTCTAAAGTTTTTTCAATTGTTCGCGGTGTCCAAGATTTTTTCCAATTATTGGCGGTGTCCAAACTTTTTCCAATTGGATACGGTGTCCAAAGTTTTTTCCATTTGTTCGCGGTGTCTAAACTTTTTCTATTTGGTCGTGGTGTCTAAACTTTTTCTAATTGGTCGTGGTGTCTAAACCTTGTTCAATTATTAGAGCAGAGAGTACTGGTGAGGTTACAGCATCAATAAATATTGTGATTTTAAGAAAACGTATGGGATGCGCGAGGAATACCGATGTTTATATTTTTATATTGATTATTTGCTGTATAGTAAGTAGTTTTTACCGATCAACTTTTCTGATTTTCTTTTCAAATAATGAAATCATATTGTAACGAATTAAAACCATGCAATCTTGTTGTAACAGTACATACAATGCACACGTGTCTCACAGATAATCCGCGAAATCGCACGAGTATGATCACCACGGAAATGATTGGTTTTCCATTTATTCAAAGAACGAAAAAAAAAATTTAAAAAAATTTAGATCTGAATTATCCCTCATTGTATGAAATGTTTACAAATTGTTTTAGTTAAATAAAGAAGTAGATAAAGATATTTTATTGGTATGGGTTTGGGTCTGTATTTCACTGCCATTAGCATATTGAATTATCAATATATATTTGTACACTTTAAAACTAATATTTCTAGGAAGACTAATCCTAGACAACTATTAGTAATATATAAAGTAAAATAAAAAAACAAACAGACTAACAGAAAACAAAACAAATAAACAAACAACAACAAAACGAAACTAACTTATAACAAAACAAATATAAACAAATACATTTATAACTTTTTTATACTGACAAGTGAGTGACAAAATAATGAAACAGAATCAAAACAAGAAATAAGTTGATACTTTGTTTTAAGTACTGATGTACTGAAACAAAGCATGTCACCTGTCAATAGTAAAGGCCTGACAATGCATCCTTAAGAAATACACTATCACTTGTCAAAAAATATATTGGTCCAGTTTATGGACAATAAGTTGTGTAGACAGTCACTTGACACGCTACGTACCATATATAAGACAGCTACATGTTCTGTATCTGAAGTCTGACATATGTGAGTTTCGACACTTTATCAGAAGAGCTTGTCAAAGTAAAAGGTCTATCGAGGGAGCAGAGATTGTCACAGAAGCAGAATTTGTCACAGGAGAAGGGCTTGTTACAGGAGTAGTGTTTGTCACAGAGGTAGGGTTTGTCACAGGAGTAGAGTTTGTCACAGGAGTAGAGCTTGTCAGTTAACGCATGACATCACTAAGTTGGTCTGAGATTTAAAAGTAATTCACTAAATATATAATATTTTTTTTACTTAATAGGTTAAGATATTTCCTTTTTTCTTTAACATTAGATAATACTTAAGCACAATATTTAATTTTATTTTTATTTCATTTTCCAATATATATCTATCCAACTAGACTTGTTAAATATATGGTTACTTTCTTTTTCTCATGTTGAAATACGAAACGAGTAGATAATAGATATGATGAATAAGAGTTACAAAACACAATAGTTTTTCTGAAAGAAATGAGAGCATTGCTTGAATGATAAATTTTGCCAAAACCTAACGATAAAACATATCTCTTTAGTAAATTTCTGTTGAGGAAATCTTGCTTTTCCTACATTATTATGCTGCTGAACACGTGTGTTAAGATAAACAATTGATGATAAAATAATTGCATGGAGATGTTTGGGAGAAAGGAGGGGAGGGACTTGTTCAATCATATGCTTCGAGATATTTTGAACGCATCTGAAAATAACAGTTCTTAGACTCTCCGATATCCCCTTAGCAGAACGTAAAGGATCGAAATGGAATATTAAGTAAATTCCCTGGGAAAATTTTCACACGTCTCCTACAGGCACCCAGTTGATGTCTAACCTTTCTTTACAACACAGAAGCATATTTGTATTCAAGTCATTCAGATTTGGGAAACATGTAGTGATCAATGGTTTTGTTTTAAACATGTTGCGGAATATTTTAATTCATTCATTATAGAACATAGTTTGTTTCACTCGTGAGAAGAATACCAGTTGTAGTATTTCGCTGATTATATCGTTCAACAACATTGAACGTTTCTCAGGCTGTGATTACTAATGCTTGACCTCAAGTTACGAGCTTGAATTTCTCTCACGTCACTTTCAAACCCGAACGTGTGGTTATTTTGTTTGGGACCATAATGTTTGGAGGAGGTTTGTCATTTGCGATCAATATATTCCTTTACACCTAAATAGACCTTGTAATCATGACATGAAAATGTTGGGTTTTTTCTTTTCAATCTTGTCCGGAAATAATTTTTTGTCAATTTCTCAATAATCTCATTAAAATATCAAAATACTGAGAACGTGTTATTGCTTACTTGGATTGACCAAGGCTTAGATGATGGGTGTTGGCGATGAAGCAGAAGACGCGTACTGTTTCGGAGCACCTGGTCTTATTCTCCTGGTACTTTTTTCAGGAGCCTCCGTGCATATCTTTTTTTTGTTCACATTTTTATTTTGTTCGCAGTTTTATAGAATTTGAGTTTGGATTATGATTATATTGACATGTTTGTATTTTCAGTTTTTTGCTTGTGTGTTTTATTGTTGTTATTTTTTTTTAGTTTGGTTTATGATTAAGTTGACATGTTGATGTTTTCTGTTTGCATCCTTTACGAAACTATGGTACATTCATTTCTCTTTGCCATGAGAAGGACCTATGTTGTTTCCTCCTGTGTTATTCGTTATAAATGAAACTAACCACACCTCTTACTTGGTGTTTGCATCACGTGATCACTATTTTGTTTATCTAGAGTTGCGGGTAACGTATGATGTTTCCACCGTATAAAAGGTGGCAGCATAGCACATAGTTAATAGTGATTTTGTTGCAAGGTAACTCAAATGATGATAAAGCAATTTTAAAATGTTAGCATTTGTGGGGAAATCCAGAACCTAGTTGCACCTGTTTTGAATTATATTAATTGTATTTTTGTAATTGCAGGAAACACAAGTCCTGTAAAACATAAAACATGGAATTCCCAGAGGACTATCTATGGATGGTGATCGTTGGTTTTATCATCGCCTTTATTCTGTCATTCGGAATCGGAGCTAACGATGTTGCCAACTCCTTCGGGACCTCTGTTGGTTCGCGAGTGTTGACTCTGCGACAAGCCTGCATACTTGGAACAATATTTGAAATGTTAGGAGCCATTCTCATCGGTAAGTATAATGACAGATAACATTAAATAGTGAACATTTTACCAATTCAGTCTTCTAGGATTAATGTCCTCATCTTCACATTTAATAGGAATTGATTGTATGTTTTTTTTTCAAGTATTGATATTATTTTACGTCGTTGCAGCTCAGCCAATGTCCATGTATAAGACAGAATCACTTTAGTTTGGTAGTGTCATCATACGAAAATACCATAACTTTCATTCAATAACAAACACTGAATCAACAAGATCACGCTGGTTTAAGGCTACATAGTTATAATGTTATATCCGATTTTACCTCTAATGGCATTATATCATTAACGGCTAAATGCATTTAATTGATCTTTAGATATGTTATGTAAGATGACAAATAATTAATATGTTTTTTGTAAAATGTCAATCTACGGTTTTCGGTAGGGGTCCAAGCTCAAGTTCTACAAATTCTTGGGCCTTGATATTTCATACATTTGAAGTTCTGGTCATTGACTATCAAATCTGTTAATATAAATGACCTGGATCCATTTTCAAGGTCACATGGGTCGAATATGTTCTTCTCAATAGCCATAAGGCCCAGTGTGCTGATATTGGGCCTGTATGATGCTGGGATGAAGAGCTACCACGTTTAGTAATATGAATGACCTTGACTTCTTTTCTAAATCACAGTGGCGAAATATCTTAAAATCTTAAAAAGACTTCTCAATAGCCAAAATGCCCAGGGTGTCGATAATTATCAGACATCGCATACTACGACAGTTCTTGATTTCGCCTCTTCTTTCCACGGTGTCGGCTACCAGTCGTTGAAGTTGACATGACGTGACAGCCTATAAGGCCTCATTTAGTGCAACTAAGGCTTATGCTAATTAGTTGCTGAACGACAGGTGAAAATCTTGCACTGTACATCATTCAGGCTGGCCGAATTTGATACTGTTTTTATGCTTTTAATTTTTTTTATCGCATAGAAAGTTGATATATGTATACATTTTTTATGTATTTTGTATGCATGAAGTCTGTCAAACTGTGGTCTATTTAGTCAACAAGGTGAATTGATAGGAGATGCTGAAATACTGCAGCTGAACACAATACTAGCTCTCTAGACTGGACTCCATTAAAGACCATTCATGATGCCATTTGTGTCAAGAATAATGTCCCTTAACTTGCAAAATCCTGGTGGTAACACTAACATGATATTTTACTACAGTAATTTACATAAAGATATTACTTTTTTCAGGTTACAGAGTATCGGACACAATCCGGAAAGGCATAATTGATGTAGAAATGTACAATAATGGCTCTGAGAAGGTTCTCACGGTGGGGAACATCGCTACACTTACAGGTAATACGAGAACATGATGGAATAATTACCTGTAAGGTATCAGTAGGAAACTGGAGCATAATAATGTGAGCGATGTCCATTTTCCAGCTCACAGACGCAAAAAAAAAAACAACAAAAAAAAAAAAAAAAAAAAAAAAAAAAAAAAAAAAAAAAAAAAAAAAAAAACATAAAAAAAAAAAAAAAAATAGATAAATAAAAATAAAAAATCGACCGAGTTCTTAACAGTAATTAAAAAAATCAACTCTTAAGTTTTGAAATCACAATGGAATTATCATTCTTAACATTAGTGTTGTTAATAACTGCTGACAGCTATACATCAATACATCAGATTCTGAATAATTAAGTATTTTTGGAAGCTAGGAGCTAGGATTATTTCTGAATGTTATGGATCTAATAAATTCCAGTCTGGTGATCATTTAGCTATATTTCCTGATGATGTTTTACGTAGGGTCTTGTGTTTGGCTGATATCTGCTACAATTATGCGTCTTCCTGTCTCAACAACGCACAGTATTGTTGGCGCAGCGATCGGATTTTCCCTGGTGGCGAGAGGGACAGCGGGAATCAAATGGATCAAAATCGGATTCATAGGTAGTGTTAGTCACGGTTTAAATATAATATTAATGGTGTCAACCATATGTAGATATGTGGGATATAAATATTCCATCTACGCGTATATGTAGAATTTAGATCAGAACGAAGCTTTGTCGATGTTCTTAACATAAATTATCCCACATACCCACATATTATTGACTATTTTTCTCCAACCTGTAAAACAAAAATTTGGTAAACACAATGTTGATCAAACAGCTTTAATGTTGGATATGGTAAAACTTTTATATAACAAACATATAAAGAAAAAGCATATTTAAAAATACCAAAAAATACAGTATGCCATACCTCAAGTTTAAATAAAACTATAATCTCGTCATCAGAATTGTGTGTAATAATTAATTTTGTTCATGACATATGATCACACGTCCAGATGACAAAGGTCACACAGTACTATGTTAATTATCCAATATGGATGTCCCATATGGGATGCGTGAAAACGCAAAGACGGAGAAAGCTTCTCAGTCAGTGCCTCACTGAATCAAACACATATATGACTGCTCAGCTTAATGATTTTCTTGATGAAAAAGCGACGGCACGAAAATTGATATACTTTATTTGTATTATGAAAAGTTAATAGCAACAGAAAATAGTCTGAACTTTCTGAAATGACAAATGTAAGGACACTTTATGAAAATAACCCTACTATCTGTACAAATATAATATTTCATTCTGATTACAGTGGGATCCTGGTTTTTCTCGCCAATTCTCTCCGGTGCCGTGTCTGTATTAACATTCATGTGCGTCAATAAAATTGTATTGCAGAAGGTGCGTAATCATGGTTATCTATGTAGTAACACTTGATTTTGATAAATAATTAATTAATAATAAATGTATTCGTAACTTATTAAGTTTATTATAAACAAATACTCACTATAATGGTAACAATCAGACGAGAAATAATCGGATCGTGTTATCGAACGCACCGTCAATTTGCAGACTATACGAGAAATTGGTATAACCGAACGCGCCTCACAAATTTTTCTGTTTTCAATTCCCAGTTGTTGTGTTTGTACATTACATTTGACTCCACATCCATAAAAGACACAGCAGAGACATATCAGTATAGTATGTTTTACAAATGTTTCTGTGGTGAACAAATTAAAAATCGTTTAAATACCAGTAATTTTGGAAAAGAAAAAGTCGTTTTTACTCCATCTACAACTACATTGATATCTAGGTCACAGAAATTTGACGCTCTCAATTGGAGAACCGAGTTGATAATGTCATTACATGTTGAAGAAAATAACATTTCAGATAAGGAAATAAAGTACTCACCCTTGTGTTTTATAGGACAAAGCCCTGGAATCTGGTCTTAAGTTGTTGCCAATCTTTTACGGTCTTACAGCTGCCATAAATCTATTTTCCATTTTCTACGAAGGTTCCACTTGTAAGTTCTGTTGCATAGTAATTGTTACCTTAGTATTGTTGAGCATTTTCAAAGTTAGATATTTCGAGACTCTCTGTTAGTATGACGATTTAAAGCCAGAATGAGGCCAAGTTTATCTGTATTATCATTTATGAATAAACAACAGCTTACAGCTGCTTCGCCCCGCTAGAACTCGTCAGTGATACTAAGCGAATGAGGAAAATAATTTTTTAAATGTCAAAATTTAGCGGTGAGGTCACTACTCCCGTATTGCAATAAGTTCCATCATTTTCTTCTCTTTTTCCAGGTATTCGTTGATATTTTATTTCCAAATTGCCTCTACTATACACGATATCAGTTGCGCAATAGAAATATTCCTTGACATAACGTTTTATTGTAGTTTCATTTGAGATCCAGGTTTTTATAGAACCCACGGCTTAAAGTTTAATATAATGTTGTATTGGATGTCTGCTTGGCCTGATCGAACTCCTAGTATCTACAAAATGTTAACAATACACCATGCTTATGTCCTAATGCAATGAGTCTTCTGTTTTACAGTGCTCCATTTCGACAAAATCCCGTTGTACGGTGTGTTTATAATCACCTTCGGAATCTCCATCATAGTGGCGATCGGAGTAAGGTATCTCCTTGTACCTTGGTATCGGAAGAAAATTTCAGGTAAAGTCACAAGAAAGCATGATTCATTTCAGCATCAATACTTATGCTAATTGTTTATCGTTCGTTTGAGATAGTTTCCCTCTGATATCGGAATATTACAGGAAGTGTCTTTTGATCAATTTGCAAAATTAATTACACTCTGTATTGTGAGGTAAGTATCATCTGGCATGGCAGATATAATTCGTTAAATGTCTTAATGTCTTAAAAGTGTATCATAATGATAACGTGATATGAAAAAAATCGATTACTTGAAGCACAGAAACATGGTATTTCATCTAGAAACGTAAAATATAGATGCATGTATATACGCAATGTGGTTTAGTCAGGAAAGACGATAAACAAAAAAATATTCCGTTCAAAATCTTGTCTCTCTTCTGATCTTTGTGAAGAAAATTCAAATTCACAACACAATGTGCCTTTTCTATTCAGATGATTGTAGAGAACGTATTCGGAAGTTTGAAGAAGAAGGGAAAATCGACGATGACAATGCTACGGAACTTGAACAATTCAACGTTACCGAAGGTTGGTATAATGGCAGGATGATATTGAACTACTAATTTCCATACCGAAATAACTACATATGTCATATACAATATTCTATGACATTTGTTGATAAGAAAATACATAATTTACCAATTTTTTTTTTTCTTCCTTGATTTGTTATCTATATAACGATGATATTATAAAATAACATGCTATTTATTGGATTAAATTCGCATAAAATCATAAACATCTTATATAAATCTTAATTTAATGATAGATGCAGTTAATAAGAGTGATATTTTAGTTGGCATGCAGAATGTATAAAAAAGATACATACTTGAATATTACCTTTAGTACAAATTAGTTATAGTAGAACACAAATAATGGTATACTGTATTATTTAGTTATTTCGTCAATTAGGACTCGTCAGTGATGAAAAGGGCCTAAATCTTGAAACTTGTGATGAAACTGAAAATCGCGATCGCAAGAAATGTTCAAATCTAGATGAAATTAATGAAGAGGTACAAACGACCTTTTTGCATTTTTGTTATTTATTATTAATTCGGAATTGAAATAAAATTAGGTTTCAGCTGAGCGTCGAAATTAGCATGTCCCATAATTAACAAAGAACTATTTTAAAATTGATTCTCATTTTAAAATTGTTATAAATATTTTGAAGTGTAATTTCAAACAGCAGTATCTCTTCTAGAATGTGTGTCTTTTAATTGGCAAATCAATAAATCAATGTTGTCTATCGTACATCAATAATTCAGCTATATTTTATATAAATAATTAACATAATTATGTTATTTTACAGATGTCCCTGAGATTGAGGATAACTCCGAGGTAAGATTTTCCTTTTTGCGGTGACTTATACATTAACTATGATTTTATAAACAGAATTATAAAAGGTTTTATTATCATTATTTTCACGAAGGTGTAAAAGCACATTTGGAATTTACGTGTATCATGGTCATCGTAATGGATTCTTACAAGTATGCACATGAGAGGTTTTTTTCAATCTTGGTGAAAAACATGAAACAATGAGAGATATTTCGAATATGTGCATTGGTAATGTCAACCGAAAAAGCACTTTTTGGAGGGAAGGCATGGCGCTTTTCTCACATGATTAAGTAAAAAGTGAACAGATCAAATTTTATATTTGAGAAAAAGCAAAGAAAACATATTTTCCAAAGTGTTATCGGTCTGACTGATCATCGCTTCGTCGTCTTAAATTCTGAATACATTAAATACACCATTATTTCCATAAGACATTTTTTATGCTTGACTCTCGACATTGGTGTAGTTGTGTCAGTCATTAACAATCCACAGAAGTTGAAGCATATATTGGTCTATTATATTCTATTTCAATTCCTATTTCTGTTCTATTAATTATCACCAGGAAACACGAGTAAAAACCAGAGAAAATATTACCGACAAGCCGGAAGTTGCCAAGCTCTTCTCCTTCCTCCAGATACTTACAGCAGTTTTTGGAGCATTCGCGCATGGCGGAAATGACGTCAGGTATAGATCTATATTCAAATCATTTCGCCAGATTTAGATATGAACAATTAGGAGAAGTGATAGTATTTCTTCAACAAACAACAAAAGCAGAGACAATAATAATATTCATTTTCGTTAGATTGACCACCTGTTCTATTATATCCCATTTATTGCAGTTTAGATAGGTGTGATTACAAAGAGCTTGTTTATTTCAAACAGTAACTCCATCGGCCCATTGATTGCGATATGGTTGATAGCAAAGGAGGGAACTGCCCTACAAACAGCAGCTACGCCAATATGGATATTGGTATATGGAGGAGTAGGGATGGTCATCGGACTGTGGGTTTGGGGACGACGGGTCATTAAAACGGTTGGGGATGACCTCACCAAAATAACGCCGTCGAGGTATGTTCTATACATGAGTTCACCTTACATATAAACAGCTATGCCGTTGTTATTCAGAAGGGTCACAAAGAAAACATCGTTATGTAGCATATCAGAATAACATGACTGTAACAAAGTTAAACCAAAAAGAAAGTAAAAACACGAGAACAATGAATTCGGAATCTAGGGTAATAACTTTAATTCTATAGTGATTAAACTCGTAGCAAGAACAGCTTACAACTATCATTGTATAATATGTTGTTTTGATTAACCTGTCACTGCAGCAGATTGCACTCTCACTATTATATACCCCTCATTTCCTTTACTTTCAGTGGGTTCTGTATAGAGCTTGGATCAGCCTTGACAGTTCTCGTAGCCTCAAACATAGGTCTTCCCGTCAGTACGACACATTGCAAGATTGGATCAGTTGTATTCGTCGGCAGGGTGCGCTCAAAGGCAAACGTCGACTGGGCGTTATTCAGGAACATTATCATCGCATGGGTGGTAACCCTTCCGATCAGTGGTGCCATAAGCGCGTTGGCCATGTTTGGATTACAGAAACTAATATAAAACATACTTCTTCTGCTCAGAGGAAACTGACAGCGCCCTGAATTAGAATGACTTTTTTTGTATTCTTTGTCTGGGGTAGCTTCAAATGAATTGAAGAAAAAAATCATATATTCCTATTGGAATCGTTTCACTTCACAATTTTAGAAGTACATTAACATTTATTTTCAAATGTCATCATATATATCAAGGACTATCATATCATTGAATTGTAAATAAACAATATCTATATCATAAAAAATACATGTATATTAATAAAACAATACAAAATTGTGACCAGTTCTGTGAAGTTGTTTCTAATATATCCTGTATTTACCACTCGGTTAATTGAACTGTCTTGTTACGGCCGTTATGGCAGATGGAAATGTCAGAGCTTTGCAGTCAAACATTACTGCATATAATGTACTGAATGTTTTGATTTACAGTCCTTTGGGGTCTTATACCGATTGTGAATTAATTCAAACTGACAATTAATTATCTCTCAGTGTAATCCGTCATATGGAACGGCTATTTTGATGGGAACCGTACAATGTATCTTAGTCAGCAATGCTGACGTCAAAATGTGCTGGATAGTATTTATTTCATATTAAATCTCATACGTTTATGATTTATGTACGTAGTGGCGAATACAACTTTTGTAAACTGATGTAAAACGGTAGTATTAGGATGTTTGTTTGGTATGAAAAGTACATGACAAATATATATCACTAGAGAAGCTAAATTTTACCGCCTGACCTCATTTCAATACTTTAATTATTATCTCATCTTTTCTTTTCTGTTCTCTCTTTCCTTGCCTTTTTCCTATATTTGTGTGTCCAAAAACGAGTCCTAATATGACCCTGGATGTTGCGATGATGTTCCACACCCAATCCGGCCTTGAAAAAAAAACAAAAAAAACTTGCACATACACTTAATAAACAAATCCTGATACTAATGGGAATGTCTCTTTTTCCGCGTTGCGTAGTCATCGATTTCATTTCGTCACTTTGTTTACAACATCGATAGATTTAGGTCACGGAGACCTATATCTTGAACGTTAATAACTCAAACAAACATCCACTCCTTTGCTCGAGTTCTTCACATTCCAGGTACGGGTGCGGGCTAACAGTGACACAGCATTAGGATTTCTGGAATATTTTGTAAAAATTATGGGATTTTTTGGTCCATTCTGTCGATGATCTGGAATGCTAGCGTATAATTATGCAAACTGTAGCTTCTCTTTAAGGTTGTGAAATACTGAAATCAACAAATAGGAATCAAGAGGGACGAGGTACCGGTGTACATTGGAGCCTGTAACGATGTTTCTGTGGATGAGGGTTTGTATGGTATACTACTACTAAAAGCGTATCATACAAGCCCTCATCTCTAGAAACATTTTCACATGCCCTTGTCAATGTGAAGGTTGACATTTCTGAGCAATCACACTGCTGTTCATCCTCGATACTCCAGGAGTTACGAGCACCTTCGCTATCTGCACCCCTGAAACATGCCATGGCAAAATTGAAGGCATATACAAAGTAATTTGACAATTTTCATGAAAAGAACTGAAATACTGAAATGCTACACAGTGATATAATACATATTTGTAATTTTAAATGTGAGATTCGATCCATCACATCCTAAACAGTCTAAAACTTTTATAGAAGATGACTATAAACGGCCAAATTCGAAATTTTGAATTCATTTTCCATCAAATCAGTGAAATTTGTGCAAAATGTAAAATCTTGGCAACAATGTAAAGTTCCAAATCAAGAGATTGCCGCTGACACTGGTATTGGATATTGAATCTAGAATCAAACTAAACAACAGATTATGAATTGTTTAATTTGCTGACGTAAAACCCGCGCGTAAACTGCGCAATTTTTCTTTAGAAATGAAAGGTCCAAAGTGCGGAGTGTTTACATTACGTAGCTATAAGATATTTATTTTCATCTTTGTTGCGGAAACGTCACAGATTTTGCGACGTCCAATAATTGATTTTAGGGATTATCTTGAAAAAAGGAGATTATGAGCTACAAAATCAAATGAATTCATTATTGTATATGTATTATTTATATTACAAACAAACTAAGTCGACATTATCAAAACCCAGGATGAAATGTTTGAAAACGTGACAGCAACTAGCATGACGGGAACTTCCCCATCTGTAAAGACAGTGGCCTGTGTGGACCGTTGAAAAATATGTCGACTATATAAACTATGTTTTGAAATGCTGGTATATTTTCGACTGTTTAGAAATGACATGATTAATTTTATTCACTTTCACGTTGGATATCACAACAGAGAAGTCAAGTACACTTGTCTGGTTGTGTAAGGCGGAAGTTCGCGTTGACATATTAAGTATGCGGGATTTTCATTGGGGTCTGATTACGCATACATTACTGAATCAAATCGGCCTCATTGGCGTTTACAATATCTGCGAATATATAATTGCGTATTTGTCAATGTGAGGATAGTTTTCACGCAATTATCTTACCAAATTGTGTAGTGAAAGATCGTTTCTCTTTGTCAAAGTGCCATCGCATACAACCAGTGTATACTAATTGCTTGCAATACTGGGTCGGGCCTCAGTTTTGGGTAAGCTCACGCGCCGACGCCAGGATAATGTCATTGGTGTTTTTAAATAAAAGAAAAGACTGACAGGTGGGTTTTTACGACGTCATTGACGCATTTGGTTATGGTAGAGTACGTATTTCGACTGACGAGCTGGTTTTGATGACGTCATTGATGTTTTTGGTTATGGTAGAGTACGTATTTGGACTGACGGGATGGTTTTGATGACGTCATTAAGTTTTCGGCGGTACCCTAGAGTCTATACATATTTTTTTCACCGGAATATGACTTGAATGGCGTGTATGGCGCGTTTGGTGTTTCTTGGCATGCAAGAAACATTATTTTTTCATTTTATTATTACGAAATATTACTATTTTACTAAAAAAAACCACAAAAATTATTTTAAATTACATTTCTTTCAATCATCACATTTTCTATTTGCAAAATTGATATTTTTTAACTACACAATTACATTGGGGGGGGAGGGAGCGAGTCGTTGAATAGTATGCTTGTATGGTATACTGTCACAAGGGTCTGTAGCAATGTTGCTTGGGGATGAAGGCTTGTATGGTATACTATCACAGGGGTCTGAAACAATATTTCTGGGGGATATGGGATAGTATGCCATACAAACCCCTGTAATCACAAACACTGTACGAACGTTTTCATCAACATTGTGTGTGCTTGTGTGTAATTATGATGCTTTCCTACCGCTTGTGTGTAATTCTGATGCTTTCCTACCGCTTGTGTGTAATTCTGATGCTTTCCTGCCGCTTGTGTGTAATTCTGATGCTTTCCTGCCGCTTGTGTGTAATTCTGATGCTTTCCTGCCGCTTGTGTGTAATTCTGATGCTTTCCTGTCGCTTGTGTGTTATTCTGATGCTTTCCTACCGCTTGTGTGTAATACTGATGCTTTCCTACCGCTTGTCATTCTGATGCTTTCCTACCGCTTGTGTGTAATCCTGATGCTTTCCTACCGCTTGTGTGTAATTCTGATGCTTTCCTACCGCTTGTCATTCTGATGCTTTCCTACCGCTTGTGTGTAATTATGATGCTTTCCTACCGCTTGTGTGTAATTCTGATGCTTTCCTACCGCTTGTGTGTAATTCTGATGCTTTCCTGCCGCTTGTGTGTGTAATTCGCTTGTGTGTATGCTTTCCTACCGCTTGTGTGTAATTCTTGTGTGTAATTCTGATATTTTCCTACCACTTGTGTGTGATGCTTTCCGCTTGTGTGTGTAATCTGATGCTTTCCTACCGCTTGTGTGTAATTCTGATGCTTTCCTACCGCTTGTGTGTAATGATGCTTTCCTACCGCTTGTGTGTAATAAGTCTGATGCTGATGCTTTCCTACCGCTTGTGTGTATTCTGATGCTTTCCTTTCCTACCGCTTGTGTGTAATTCTGACCGCTTGTGTGTAATCCTGATGCTTTCCTACCGCTTGTGTGTAATTCTGATGCTTTCCTTTCCTACCGCTTGTGTGTTGCTTGTGTGTAATTCTGATGCTTTCCTACCGCTTGTGTGTAATTCTGATGCTTTCCTACCGCTTGTGTGTAATTCTGATGCTTTCCTACCGCTTGTGTGTAATTATGATGCTTTCCTACCGCTTGTGTGTAATTCTGATGCTTTCCTACCGCTTGTAAGCCTGATGCTTTCCTGCCGCTTGTGTGTAATTCTGATGCTTTCCTACCGCTTGTCATTCTGATGCTTTCCTACCGCTTGTGTGTAATACTGATGCTTTCCTACCGCTTGTCATTCTGATGCTTTCCTACCGCTTGTGTGTAATCCTGATGCTTTCCTACCGCTTGTGTGTAATTATGATGCTTTCCTCTTGCTTGTGTGTAATTCTGATGCTTTCCTACCGCTTGTAAGCCTGATGCTTTCCTGCCGCTTGTGTGTAATTCTGATGCTTTCCTACCGCTTGTGTGTTTCCTACCGCTTGTGTGTAATGCTTTCCTACCGCTTGTGTGTAATCCTGATGCTTTCCTACCGCTTGTGTGTAATTATGATGCTTTCCTCTTGCTTGTGTGTAATTCTGATGCTTTCCTACCGCTTGTGTGTAATTCTGATGCTTTCCTACCGCTTGTCATTCTGATGCTTTCCTACCGCTTGTGTGTAATTATGATGCTTTCCTACCGCTTGTAAGCCTGATGCTTTCCTGCCGCTTGTGTGTAATTCTGATGCTTTCCTACCGCTTGTGTGTAATTCTGATGCTTTCCTACCGCTTGTGTGTAATTATGATGCTTTCCTGCCGCTTGTGTAATTCTGATGCTTTCCTGCCGCTTGTGTCATTCTGATGCTTTCCTACAGCTTGTGTGTAATTCTGATGCTTTCCTACCGCTTGTGTGTAATTCTGATGCTTTCCTACCGCTTGTGTATAATTCTGATGCTTTCCTACCGCTTGTGTGTAATTCTGATGCTTTCCTACCGCTTGTGTATAATTCTGATGCTTTCCTACCGCTTGTAAGCCTGATGCTTTCCTACCGCTTGTGTGTAATTCTGATGCTTTCCTACCGCTTGTGTGTAAGTCTGATGCTTTCCTACCGCTTGTGTGTAATCCTGATGCTTACCTACCGCTTGTGTGTAAGTCTGATGCTTTCCTACCGCTTGTGTGTAATTCTGATGCTTTCCTACCGCTTGTGTGTAATTCTGATGCTTTCCTACCCCTTGTCTGTAATTCTGATGCTTTCCTACCGCTTGTGTCTCTGATGCTTTCCTACCGCTTGTGTATAATTCTGATGCTTCCTACCCCTTGTCTGTAATTCTGATGCTTTCCTACCGCTTGTGTGTAATCCTGATGCTTTCCTACCGCTTGTGTGTAATTATGATGCTTTCCTGCCGCTTGTCTGTAATTCTGATGCTTTCCTACCGCTTGTGTATAATTCTGATGCTTCCTACCCCTTGTGTGTAATTCTGATGCTTTCCTACCGCTTGTGTGTAATTCTGATGCCTTCCTACCGCTTGTGTGTAATCCTGATGCTTTCCTACCGCTTGTCATTCTGATGCTTTCCTACCGCTTGTGTGTAATTCTGATGCTTTCCCACCGCTTGTGCGTAATTCTGATGCTTTCCTACCGCTTGTGTGTAAGTCTGGTGCTTTTATCATGTTTATGGTATGTGAACTATATAAATATTGTTTACTAGTACGAGCTGTCCAACCAAACCTTAAAGTACTATGAAATCTGGTTACATTTACAATTAATAATATGTGGATTTTAAAAAATTCCAAGGAGCATTTGACTAATCTTCAACATCCTATTCTAGACACGTTCCAATCTGTACATCACCATACCCACTCTCAACAGAAAAACATCCTTCTTGTGTTGATATGAGATCTTTTTTCCCCGCCGAAACATGCCACAACTAGCTGTTGAAGGAAGTAGAATATGCTTATTGGCTTCAAGAGTTTTTTTTTTTTTTTCTTTTTTTGTTTTTTTTTCCCCAATAGAATTCTATATACCACTTGGTATCCTCCTGAAGCCTAGAAGATGAACTTTAACACGCATATGAACTTTGAACTTCGCAGGATGTTGGTTTCATAGAAATTTCTCCAGCTTGAGATTTTTCTTGTTGGATTCGTTTTTTCCAAGAAATAAATATGAACGGCGGTAAAAATATATGGTTTTGAATTAAACTGTGTATTTCGTGAACAACAGGCCCACGGGCCTTAACGTCATCTGACTACAAAAACTTTCAACAGGGAGAAGGAATATTTTTCTACTTTGAATGAAATCTTACTAAGAAGCTGTTTTCCATGAAGCAGATGGAAGTTTTAGTGAGATGTAGAAAACTGAAACAAGTGTAACCTATTTTTTATAGTAAAGTGAGAGCTCAATCCAACTGGTGAAACTTGAGAAAAAGTTTGAAAAAGTTGTTGCACAGGAAAACAAAGCAACAAAATGGCCTCCCTGGCTGCCGTATCGAAGTTTTGACAAGTTCGAAAAATTAAAAAAACCACTTCGTTGTGGTCTACATCACCTAAACATTCCAGCCAATTTTTTGCTCAATGGCACCAGTGGAACTGGAGATGTCTTTCAAGATGGCGGCCATGGCGGTCATCTTGGATTTCAGACAAACCCGAAAAATAACAACACTAGGTCAGGACCATCTCAGGATCATTTCATACAAGCCTGAGCTCAGTCCCAATAGTGAAACTTGAGAAGTTTGAAATGTCAAAAGGTTATGCACGGCAGATGGCGGACGACGACGGACGAAGCCCAACGGCTAAATCAAAGAAAAAATATACTGAGGACGAAATCATAAAATGAGGTTCTGATTAACTATACCTCGTAGAGCTAATCAACACGATCATCCAACAGACTACAGACATAAGTGTGCCTATAGGAACTAGTTGCGCCCTTCTGTTGACCGACTTGTTCTCATTTTTATTCCAGGCTGAATTTGTCGAAGAGCTTATCAAAACAAGCCACATCCATCGTTTATACCGACTAGAATTTGAAATCAAATTAAATTTCCCTATTGTGAATTTTCCATTTCTTGATAGCGACAGCTATATACATCCCCAACCTGGTGTTTACATGTCGTATTTTATTCAATATTCAAGGGCCTGTTCCCGACATCACTATTTTCATGCAAAATGTCAACTGACAAACTCCTAACACATGGTTACAAGAGGTGCAGGTTGGTGAAAATTATTCTTCTTGGTGCGATCTGAGACTGGTCGTGTTTGATGCTCGTTAATTTGCCTGTTGGTTCTGTTGTTATATGCCTTGTTCTCACTTGAGAATGTGACATTACTTACTTACTTGGATTGACTAAGGTTTACATGACGGGAGTTGTCGATGAAACAGAAGACGCCTACATTTCCGGAACACTTGGTCTTAATCTTCTTGTACTTTTACAAGAGTCTCCATAAAAAATTGTTATTTTACACTAGTTTTATTGAATTTTTTGAGTTTGTATTATGATTCTGTTAATATGTCAGTATTTTCTCTGTTGTTTAATAAACAGAAACAAACCACGGATTGTAACCTCACTAACTAAAAGTTAAAACATTTCACAACTCATCCTGTCTGGAATCGAAACTATCCGGAATTTTTAGATATCCACTACATCACTTTAGTCTGTCGAACAGATATTAACGATAAGCAAGTGATAAATAATTAATGTAAAGTGAAAACACAGAAGGAACATTTTAATTCAGATTCAAAAAACCTCGTCATGCACAAAATAATAATATATAACATATGTCACACTTACGTAACAGTATTGCACATCCCGATCATTCTTCTTTAAGTTTTCATAAAACAATTATTCAGCAAGCAAGGCCAATAAATAGCAGATGTTTATTTTGTGAGTTTATATCTAAAAGTTTGGTGGAGTTCCTGGAGATAAACCAGTGACCTACAGTGACCCACGTATGTCTCCAATTCGGGTTCTAGTGGCAGAGGGCAGTCAGACGGGACCTAGTGGCGGAGGGCAGTCAGACGGGACCTATTGGGGGAGGACAGTCAGACGTGACCTAGTGGGGGAGGACAGTCAGACGGGACCTATTGGGGGAGGACAGTCAGACGTGACCTAGTGGGGGAGGACAGTCAGACGGGACCAAGTGGCGGAGGGCAGTCAGTTGGAACCTAGTGGCGCAGGGCAGTCAGACGGGATCTAGTGGGGGAGGGCAATCAGACGGGACGTAGTGGCAGAGGGCAGTCAAACGGGACCTAGTGGCGGAGGGCAGTCAGACGGTACCTAGTGGCGAGGGGCAGTCAGACGGAACCTAGTGGTGGAGGGCAGACAGACGGGACCTAGTGGCGAAGGGCAGTCTGACGGGACCAAGAGACGGAGGGCAGTCAGACGGGACCTAGTGGCGGAGGGCAGTCAGACGGGACCTAGTGGCGGAGGGCAGTCAGTTGGGACCTTGTGGCGGAGGGCAGTCAGACGGGACCTAGTGGCGGAGGCCAGTCAGAAGGGACCTAGTGGCGGAGGCCAGTCAGACGGGACCTATTGGGGGAGGACAGTCAGACGGGACGAAGTGGCGGAGGGCAGTCAAACGGGATCTAGTGGCGGAGGCCAGTCAGACGGGACCTAGTGGGGGAGGACAGTCAGACGGAACATAGTGGTGGAGGGCAGTCTGACGGGACCAAGAGACGGAGGGCAGTCAAGCGTAACCTAGTGGCGGAGGGCAGACAGACGGGACCTAGTGGCGGTGGGCAGTCTGACGAGACCAAGAGACGGAGGGCAGTCAGACGGGACCTAATGGCGGAGGGCAGTCAGACGGGACCTAGTGGTGGAGGGCAGTAAGTTGGGACCTAGTGGGGGAGGGCAGTCAGACGGGACCTAGAGGTGGAGGGCAGTAAGTTGGGACCTAGTGGGGGAGGGCAGTCAGACGGGACCTAGTGGCGGAGGGCAGTCAGACGGGACCTAGTGGCGGAGGGCAGTCAGTTGGGACCTTGTGGCGGAGGGCAGTCAGACGGGACCTAGTGGCGGAGGCCAGTCAGAAGGGACCTAGTGGCGGAGGCCAGTCAGACGGGACCTATTGGGGGAGGACAGTCAGACGGGACGAAGTGGCGGAGGGCAGTCAAACGGGATCTAGTGGCGGAGGCCAGTCAGACGGGACCTAGTGGGGGAGGACAGTCAGACGGAACCTAGTGGCGGAGGCCAGTCAGAAGGGACCTAGTGGCGGAGGGCAGTCAAACGGGATCTAGTGGCGGAGGCCAGTCAGACGGGACCTAGTGGGGGAGGACAGTCAGACGTGACCCAGTAGCGGAGGGCAGTCAGACGGTACCTAGTGGCGGAGGACAGTCAGACGTGACCTAGTGGGGGAGGACAGTCAGACGGGACCTATTGGGGGAGGACAGTCAGACGTGACCTAGTGGGGGAGGACAGTCAGACGGGACCAAGTGGCGGAGGGCAGTCAGTTGGAACCTAGTGGCGCAGGGCAGTCAGACGGGACCTAGTGGGGGAGGGCAATCAGACGGGACGTAGTGGCAGAGGGCAGTCAAACGGGACCTAGTGGCGGAGGGCAGTCAGACGGTACCTAGTGGCGAGGGGCAGTCAGACGGAACCTAGTGGTGGAGGGCAGACAGACGGGACCTAGTGGCGAAGGGCAGTCTGACGGGACCAAGAGACGGAGGGCAGTCAGACGGGACCTAGTGGCGGAGGGCAGTCAGACGGGACCTAGTGGCGGAGGGCAGTCAGTTGGGACCTTGTGGCGGAGGGCAGTCAGACGGGACCTAGTGGCGGAGGCCAGTCAGAAGGGACCTAGTGGCGGAGGCCAGTCAGACGGGACCTATTGGGGGAGGACAGTCAGACGGGACGAAGTGGCGGAGGGCAGTCAAACTGGATCTAGTGGCGGAGGCCAGTCAGACGGGACCTAGTGGGGGAGGACAGTCAGACGGAACCTAGTGGTGGAGGGCAGTCTGACGGGACCAAGAGACGGAGGGCAGTCAAGCGTAACCTAGTGGCGGAGGGCAGACAGACGGGACCTAGTGGCGGTGGGCAGTCTGACGAGACCAAGAGACGGAGGGCAGTCAGACGGGACCTAATGGCGGAGGGCAGTCAGACGGGACCTAGTGGTGGAGGGCAGTAAGTTGGGACCTAGTGGGGGAGGGCAGTCAGACGGGACCTAGTGGTGGAGGGCAGTAAGTTGGGACCTAGTGGGGGAGGGCAGTCAGACGGGACCTAGTGGCGGAGGGCAGTCAGACGGGACCTAGTGGCGGAGGGCAGTCAGTTGGGACCTTGTGGCGGAGGGCAGTCAGACGGGACCTAGTGGCGGAGGGCAGTCAGACGGGACCTATTGGGGGAGGACAGTCAGACGTGACCTAGTGGGGGAGGACAGTCAGACGGGACCTATTGGGGGAGGACAGTCAGACGTGACCTAGTGGGGGAGGACAGTCAGACGGGACCAAGTGGCGGAGGGCAGTCAGTTGGAACCTAGTGGCGCAGGGCAGTCAGACGGGATCTAGTGGGGGAGGGCAATCAGACGGGACGTAGTGGCAGAGGGCAGTCAAACGGGACCTAGTGGCGGAGGGCAGTCAGACGGTACCTAGTGGCGAGGGGCAGTCAGACGGAACCTAGTGGTGGAGGGCAGACAGACGGGACCTAGTGGCGAAGGGCAGTCTGACGGGACCAAGAGACGGAGGGCAGTCAGACGGGACCTAGTGGCGGAGGGCAGTCAGACGGGACCTAGTGGCGGAGGGCAGTCAGTTGGGACCTTGTGGCGGAGGGCAGTCAGACGGGACCTAGTGGCGGAGGCCAGTCAGAAGGGACCTAGTGGCGGAGGCCAGTCAGACGGGACCTATTGGGGGAGGACAGTCAGACGGGACGAAGTGGCGGAGGGCAGTCAAACGGGATCTAGTGGCGGAGGCCAGTCAGACGGGACCTAGTGGGGGAGGACAGTCAGACGGAACCTAGTGGTGGAGGGCAGTCTGACGGGACCAAGAGACGGAGGGCAGTCAAGCGTAACCTAGTGGCGGAGGGCAGACAGACGGGACCTAGTGGCGGTGGGCAGTCTGACGAGACCAAGAGACGGAGGGCAGTCAGACGGGACCTAATGGCGGAGGGCAGTCAGACGGGACCTAGTGGTGGAGGGCAGTAAGTTGGGACCTAGTGGGGGAGGGCAGTCAGACGGGACCTAGTGGTGGAGGGCAGTAAGTTGGGACCTAGTGGGGGAGGGCAGTCAGACGGGACCTAGTGGCGGAGGGCAGTCAGACGGGACCTAGTGGCGGAGGGCAGTCAGTTGGGACCTTGTGGCGGAGGGCAGTCAGACGGGACCTAGTGGCGGAGGCCAGTCAGAAGGGACCTAGTGGCGGAGGCCAGTCAGACGGGACCTATTGGGGGAGGACAGTCAGACGGGACGAAGTGGCGGAGGGCAGTCAAACGGGATCTAGTGGCGGAGGCCAATCAGACGGGACCTAGTGGGGGAGGACAGTCAGACGGGACCCAGTAGCGGAGGGCAGTCAGACGGTACCTAGTGGCGGAGGACAGTCAGACGGAACCTAGTGGTGGAGGGCAGTCTGACAGGACCAAGAGACGGAGGGCAGTCAAGCGTAACCTAGTGGCGGAGGGCAGACAGACGGGACCTAGTGGCGGTGGGCAGTCTGACGAGACCAAGAGACAGAGGGCAGTCAGACGGGACCTAGTGGCGGAGGGCAGTCAGACGGGACCTAGTGGTGGAGGACAGTAAGTTGGGACCTAGTGGGGGAGGGCAGTCAGACGGGACCTAGTGGCGGAGGCCAGTCAGACGGGACCTATTGGGGGAGGACAGTCAGACGGGACGAAGTGGCGGAGGGCAATCAAACGGGATCTAGTAGCGGAGGGCAGTCAGACGGGACCTAGTGGTGAAGGGCAGTCAGACGGAACCTAGTGGTGGAGGGCAGTCAGGCGTGACCTAGTGGCGGAGGGCAGTCTGACGGGACCTAGTGGTGGAGGGCAGTCTGACGGGACCAAGAGACGGAGGGCAGTCAAGCGTAACCTAGTGGCGGAGGGCAGACAGACGGGACCTAGTGGCGGAGGGCAGTCTGACGGGACCTAGTGGTGGAGGGCAGTCTGACGGGACCAAGAGACGGAGGGCAGTCAGACGGGACCTAGTGGCGGAGGGCAGTCAGACACATCATTTGTATATGTTTATGGAATAAATTTAATTGAAATGAAATGAAAAGAAATCATTTTAAAAAAACTTCGCTCCAGTAGATTCTAAGCAGTGCATAGATATCTGAAAGTAATTCTCTCTGTACTTCCAGTGTTTTTTGTAAAATTTCACATCAAAACTTGATTTCATTTCATAACAACTTATTTTTAAAAATATCACAGTAATTTTGAAGTAATATATTACAATTTTCAAAATAATCCTTGAAAGAACTTTTCTCAGATCCTGAATACGTTAAGAATATGTTCAGAATATCCTGAATACCTTCAGGATACACTTAAATCTACATTATAAGACTGTTAACTTAAGTGGAGAAAATTTCAAAAGGATGAAAAAAATATATATAATAAGATGAAAATTAAAAAAAATCACTGTCTTACATCACTGAAAGTGTAGATTTTGGAATGTTACCTACACTGGTACATTTAGTCATGTTGCTATATATAGAAACAACAAGCCAAATAGGCCTGAATCCTCATCTCTCCTTCAGTTAACAAGATAACAACATCAGTTTGTCAAGTCAATTTCTGTAAACTTGAAAGCTTATTCTTTCAGCATGCAGCTACATATATACCATGATGAAGTAGCTATTACTTACTGAAAAGAAGAGATTTTTAACACATTTGACCCCTGTGACCTTGAAAGTATGTCAAGGTCATTGATTCGAACAGACGTGGTAGTCCTTCACCCTAATATGCTACATTCCCAATATCAGCACAATAGAAGTTTTAAAACTTTCAACATATTTGACCCTGGTGACCTTCAATGTGGGTAAAGAAAACAAAATAATGACACTATCAGTGGTAAATCAAATTGTCCTATCAAAACTGAGAAATTGAACATGCTGCATATAGAGAATGACCCGTCATTAATAGGCCTTTTGAGTTCAGGAAAGGGGGTCGGATGAGAGGGGGGCCCAGGTTAATGATGCCATGACTTTTAAAACAAGGTTGCTGTGGTTTTCTTGAGTCGTAGATTTGTTTTTCAGCTTTTCTTCCATCTTTTGAGGAAATACATAAAGCAAAGTACCCACTAAATGAAATGAGCACTTTTTTCTTATCACAAAATGAAATGTACAACATATATCTATAGTGTAAATAAAAGTATGATATTAAATGTACTCCCAGAGTCACATGATCATCACATGATCATCACATGATCATGACTTGACTATGATGACAATAAATATTTAACAATAATGAAATAAATAAGCCACACATCTCTAGAACATATATAGTCCTGTACAGATCAATACAAAGGACACGTTTAACATACTTGTGTCAAGTTTTTTAAATTCAGGATCTCAAGGATTATCATTTTGTCATGGAGTCATTTACACAAAAATATTTTTGTGAACTCTTCATAACGCTGTTAGTAAATTGTGTAAACATCCTTTGGATCATATGAACACTTCAGTAATATAATCCTGCTATTGTTCAATACACAGTTTGCATCTACCCTGAAAAGACATGTTATGTCTGCTTGTTAAAACCAAGTAATAAAAAAACAAAACAGCAGATTTTTAAAAATCAGAGCATCGTAACGACAAAAGATTAATGAATTGTTGTCGAAAAAATCATTACTCTTTATCAAACGAAAGATTTCTATCATTAAGGTCCTTGCTTCAATGCAAACCAGAATTGTAATAGGAATAGAACTTGATACCATAGGATAAATGATATGAACCAAATCTGTGGAAAGGCTCTCATCACATATTATTCATTTGGAATGGGACTTGATGCACAGACATGGTTAGCGCAAACTCCTCAATCTTATGTCTTATCGGACAACGGAGGATTATAACGACAACATTCATCCTTAATCCTTAATCTTACGGTCTTATAGGACAACGGAGGATTATAATGACAACATTCACCCTTAATCCTTAATCTTATGTCTTATTGGACAATGGAGGATTATAACGACAACATTCACACTTAATCCTCAATCTTATGTCTTATTGGACAATGGAGGATTATAACGACAACATTCACACTTAATCCTTAATCTTATGTCTTATTGGACAATGGAGGATTATAACGACAACATTCACACTTAATCCTCAATCTTATGTCTTATTGGACAACGGAGGATTATAACGACAACATTCACACTTAATCCTCAATCTTATGTCTTATTGGACAACGGAGGATTATAACGACAACATTCATCCTTAATCCTTAATCTTACGGTCTTATTGGACAACGGAGGATTATAACGACAACATTCACACTTAATCCTCAATCTTATGTCTTATTGGACAATGGAGGATTATAACGACAACATTCACACTTAATCCTCAATCTTATGTCTTATTGGACAATGGAGGATTATAACGACAACATTCATCCTTAATCCTTAATCTTACGGTCTTATTGGACAATGGAGGATTATAACCACAACATTCACACATATATATTCAAATTTAACTGACTTATTGCATGAAGAAGTCCACCATTCTGAGCGTCTTTTTACACTCCCCAAATCATTAGGTAGGTGGTTATCCTGAATCACTGACAGATATGAATGATCATGTTTAAAATTTTTGTTTCCCTGCGTCCCAGTTTTGATCTATCAGGCACAATTTTATATGGGAGATAGTTTCTCTTCAGCGTGTCCATGACACTATGATTCTTAATATTTTCTCGTCATAATTGTTTCTTTAAGCATGCCATCTTTTTAAGATATTTGCAAAAACAACATTCAGTACAGACAAATTTACTATTGGTCGGTTTGAAAATGTCAACTTCATATCACTAGGACTATTTACAAACAGTGGATATTTGTGAAATAAAGATGTAGTTTTGTTGTTCTCAATTGTCCCTGCAGTACCAAAAAATTGGAATGAGAGAACTAGTCAATGATTCCTGGTCATAATTCCGTGTCTCTGCCCAGTCCATACCACTGATCTGGCACAGGCAGGAAATAGCGGCCCATCGCCTCCATAAAGCGGGTTCGGTAGATTTCAGGGGACACAACTGTGGGCATCTTACCTGTGACAAATCAAAAGAAATGATCAATCTACCAAATTGATCACATATAAAGGATCTTAAACATGTGTCTATTCTTCTGAGTATTATAAACATATCCTAACTTTTTTAACCTATTGTAAAGTAAAAGGAAAAATTCATAACAATTTTCATAAATCTCATATGAAATGGAAATAAATGTAGCATTATATTGGTACACTAAGTCACAGTGTGGTCACTGTGATAACTAGGTCATCGCGTGGTCAAAACAACTTATTTTTTAATCAAATTTAGAAGCTATTATACTTGCACTGGTTAAAAACCTGAGCTAAACACAATTTCTCAATACTGATGTTGGTTCCAACCCTGCCATCTTTCCAACCCAGACATCGTTCCAACCCAGACATCGTTGCATCGTTCCAACCCAGACATTGTTCCAACCCCGCCATTGTGTAACCCAGACATCATTCCAACCCTGACATCTTTCCAACCCAGACATCATTCCAACCCTGACATCTTTCCAACCCAGACATTGTTCCAACCCTGACGTCGTTCCAACCCTGCCATTGTTCCAACCCAGACATCGTTCCAACCAAGACATCCAAGACAAAATGACACTTTCGTTCCATTCCTAAGTCTCTGTGAGAGGAAAAATGAGCTTGTTGGTTTATAAATACCTCCAGTTGATTTGATCAATGTTTCCAGCTTCTTGTCCCAGGTGAAGGTCCTAATGTAATCTGAAATAAGTGATATTCTTAAGATAAAGCTCTTAATACCAGGTTATTTTTCAACTATAATATCTGGATCAATAGTAAGAATCATTCTGACTAGAAATTGCAACTTTGTTCAATTTCACATTTCAATCTTTATCTCAATTTAATAGCTTTCTAAATTTTTAAAAAAAATAGTTACCCCAAAAGTTGAAACTTTCCACATGCAAAATTTTCCACACTGACAAAATCCATAATTATTCAGAATTCAGAATCCAATTAATTGTAATTATGATATTATGTAAAAATCTTTTTATTTGTTTTTTGTGGAAAACTAAACACATACCTATGATGCCAACAACTAGTTCATTTTGCTTCTCATCCAGCCCGACCAGGAGAGAGTAGTCCATAACAAGATTTGATGACAGGAACTCCGAGTCCCGTTTGATGGCCGTATTTAAGACCATTTTAGAGTGTGGGTACACATACAACGGGGACTCAACACTCACTGAGAACAGAAAATATACAAAATGATATATTGAATCTTAACAAGTATACTGTTTTAAGAATACATTTGTAGTGTGTGGGCACAAAGATTAGAAGGACTCAACACTCAATGAGGACAGAAATAAACCAATTATATAAACAGAATCTTATCCAGTGAAGTTGTGAGAAGATCTGTGTATAAATGAGGTTCATCAATTTTCATATGAACAAGAAATCAAACCTAGGTTCATTGCCATATGCATGCAGTTTCTCGTGGCAGTTTCCAGGTATTAAAAAATGTTGCTGTAAAGATTAAGATTTATCCTGCGACTGGCACGGTCATTATCAGAACATACCTGCCATATATATTGGCATGTACGGTAATTTGATAGAATTACTCTCTGAATTTATCTAAATATTATGTTTAATGATATCAATAATTGTTGAAGTAAGAGATTTTACATGTTGCAATGAATAAGTTTATTTTCGAAAATTCATAAAATCGCTGTCATATCTGATGATGTTTGAAACCATATTTCTGTGTGTGCAATTATTTTGGCGTACGTCTTCAGGCAAAATTTAGTATATTGTCAACATCAGATAAACAAAGACTGAACAACAAAACTATTGAAGTTTCAATGGTCTGATTCGCAATCAATGTTGCAGGATAAATAGAATACACAGTCAGTGTCTTACAATATAAGCTGTATTTTTGCTCAGGACAGAAAAACAAATATGGCTCACAGAGGCTTACCACTTTTGTCTCCCTTCATCCTCGCCAAAATACAACTTGTATCTTAAGACACTAAAAATGTACTCTCCCTTCACCCTCGCCAAAATACAACTTGTATCTTAAGACACTAAAAATGTACTCTCCCTTCACCCTCACCAAAATACAACTTGTATCTTAAGACACTAAAAATGTACTCTCCCTTCACCCTCGCCAAAATACAACTTGTATCTTAAGACACTAAAAATGTACTCTCAATATAGCTTGGTACTGTGAAGCAGCCTACATGTAATTCCAGTTACATCAGACAAGTATTGCAGTCCAGTAAGTCAAGTTGTAATTAAAATCCCTGACAATGTACCATGTTTTGGGTGTCTGTTTCTGTGTCAGTTACTCACATTTCATGAGGTTTTCATCAAGTAACACTACTTCCTCCTCTCGTTTCCCTGAGGTGTTCACAAGACGGTTCCTGTTGGAGCCCTTTAGGTCGAAAGTCTGTTCAATTTATAAAAAATGACCAAAAAATAATAAATATAGCATCCTATATCTGGTTGTATCACTTTCACTGATCGCCATGCATACAGGAATAAGTTTCCTTATTCCTCAATAGAACACAAAAGTTTTTAATATGTGGCATGATAAATCAACTATTAAATCAATCCTTCAGAAAGTTACCTACCTACTGTAAATTCATTCATTTTTGTGGGGGATTTATTTTCAGCAATTTAGCCAGTGCTCTCAATCCACAAATTCATACATTCACAAATTGTTAAAATAGACATAAGTAGATTTATTGAGCTAAATTTGTCCACAAATTCAAGTGTCAACGATATTGGAGTTTTCTGAAAAATCATGAATATCAGCCTCATGATTATACAAATATGATTTGACAGTACATAATAGCATTTTAAATTTATCCCTAGATCATTGAAAATTGAAGAAAGCTTAGTCATAATACAATGGTTAATCACTACAAGTATTACAACAAAAGACTTTCTGTAATAGCTGTTTAATTTCGAGGTATATAATTTATGTCTGGATTGGGCTACTTTACAGATTTTTTTTTTAGTGTTTGTCTATCAATTCGTATCAATGTATTCATTCATATGTAAATATTTTTTGAAATTTTGATTCACTGTCAAAATGTTTGTTGGCTATTTAATTTCATAGTATCTTTATTGACCAAGCTAATATAACTGACTTTACAGTACAAACCTTTAATCCATGGTATTGTAACATTACAAGAGGCCCTATTGACCAATTCACTCATCTGTTCTGCAGTTTACTTGGATGACTTTTTCAGTTTGTAATAAACACAGAGAGGTTTACCTTATGGATTTATCTAATCTTGCCCTGTCAGAGACAGAGAGAAATTTACATTTTTCCTATATCACCTTGTTTGACACAGAGAGAAGTTTACCTGAGATATTTTTCTGTTGTAGAAAAGGTTCTCCATGATCAACACATCTTGTTTCAGGGCCCGGTTTGTATGCGTGTTACGGAATCCAATTCTGTAGACACCAACAATCTTTGCCAAGGCAGTTGGTTTCTATAATAATAAAATTTCATCAATGAATAGTTCATCACAAGAGCATCATTGAAACTGATGAATGCTCCCTGAAAAAGACTAAACTGCACACAAAATTTTAACAAAGGGCAATAACTCTATAGTTATAGAGAGTTACAGGCCCTGAACTTGATACACCTAACATTGCTTTTGTATGACTTATGTATAAAAAAAAAATCAAGTTTCAATATTCTAAGTTAAATGCAGGTGAAATAATTTTTAACAAAGGCCAATAACTCTGTAATTAAAGAGTTGTGGGCCTTAACTCTGCGCATTGTCTTTGTATGATCAATGAATACACCAAAGTTTTATTATTGTAGTTTAAATGAAAAAAAAGTTATGCTCCAGACACAAAAAGTTAACAAAGAGCAGTTACTATGTAAATGGGTGTCAAGGGCCCTAAGATTTGATACACTGTAAATCACCATATTATGGCGAACAGGCAGACGGACAGACAAATGGATGGATGGACAGTCAATGCGAGACTATACGCTCCCCTGAACATTTTTGGGAAGCATAATAATATATGAAATAAAGTTACAATAAGGGCCTCAAACATAATTATTCATGTGACCTCTGACACATTCACCTTGACCTTTATGACAACTTACCACTCTGGGGAAGTGGAAATTTCCATGGTGGTGAAATGGTTGCTAACTTTTATTATGTTTCCACTTAATTATCATGATGGCATTAATCTAATACAAATACACAAGAAAATACCTATTTCAGCAGTTTGACCCTGTAAACTTTGATAATAAGAAACAGGACTAATACTAATCACTTCTGTTGAGAAACATACCTGCTCCAAGTAAGACTTGCTGACATGCTGAAAGTATTCTGGTCCAAATTTTTCAAATATATCCACTTCAATTCCTGACATCTGCTTCAGGATAAATCTATCATCTGAAAGAATATAGTAAATGTGTATTGTTATTGTTACACATAGCTCAAAGTTTTCTCATTTTTTTTTCACTCAAAGAGGTTTTAATTTCAATGAACATAGTTCATGTCTCCCACATATTGTATAATAACGACTTACCATCAGTTTTACTGAAGGCAGATCCAGATTTACCTCCCTTGGCCTCCCAAACTTTACATCTACTCAATGATCTTATGAACCTGTAACATAAAAGGTTGAAAATTGGTGAAATTGAAGAGAATGTCTTATTTGATGACATTTTTTAATTAATAAAATAAACGATTCCACAACAAACCAAATAACAGCCAAGTTATCCTGACTTCTTGTCATCACATGGACATGTATATAATATATTCACGTCTCTCACGACCTTCACATTTTTGGCTTATAATAACCACTTCCTGTGTGATGTCATTCAACAGTAGTGACCCTTCTGTGACCTTGACATTCTACACTAAGAATTTTTCTATGACCTAGACCTTCTATGCTAACATTTTTCTGTGATGTGATGACCTTTTACACCAAAATTCGTTGACCTTGACCTTCACTTTCCTTCTGTAATCATGACACTAGGCACTAATATTTCCTCAGTGACCTTCACTAGCTATTTTAGACTAACATCATGTCTGACCTTGAATTTCTAGCATGCCCCTTGCAACCTTGAACTTTTACATTAACATAATTCCTGTGACCTTGACCTTCTATACTTATATGTCCACTCCTGTGACCTTCACCTTCTACACTTACATGTCCTCTTGTGTGACCTTGACCTCTTATACTTACATGTCCTCTCCAGCAGGAAAAATGAGCTTTCTTAGCTGCTGAAATTGCTCTGCAAAATACACCTTACAGTAGAAACGTGCTGTCTGGTCTGAAAATTCTGAAATGTAAAATGTGCCAGTGTCGTGTGAAATATCACTGAGGGTACAATGATGTACTGTGAAGCATCAGGAATCAGCTTCAATAGCTTTGATTTGGTTCTTAATTTATTATTCTGTTACTTTTTTTCAGTACAAATTTTGATTTTTGACCTACTTGTGTCGAGTACTATAACCAATAACATCCATCTTTTCAAGCTTATATCTACTTTATTCAGAAATAGGTAATTTGAAAGTAAGACATGTACAAGATACAGACATTGATATTTTTATCAAGTATAGGAAACAAGAACACAGCAACTGATTTATTATAGATGTAGTTGATAATTTTTTAATATAGATATTTAGAAATAGCCATAGAGACATTACCTAACCCTATCCATCATTTACCTTACATATCATATTTAACCTGGAACAGGGAACACATATTTTACTTCTGGACTACATTACAATGACGTATGATATGAAATTTGGAGGTTGACATTTTACAGGACAAAGATTGCTTATTACAGGACAAAAATATATCATGTGAGATTCAGGAATGGGCTTATTACAGGACAAAGATTTGTCCTACCAGATTTGGAGTGGGCTTATTACAGGACAAAGATATATCATACCAGATTTTTGGGTTGGCTTTTTACTAGATGATATAGATATATCATTTAGCGGTAAAGTTAATTGGGTTTTGGCTTATCACAGGACAGAGATATATCATTTGAACATTTGGGAGGGCTTTTTACATGTACAGGACATGATATTGTTGTATAACGTTTTTGGTTTTTCTAATAAATGGCAATGTGGGTTAGCTTGGACTGTTACCAGAACATCAGTCTTTATATAATATAAAAAATTGCTGAAGTTTCATTTAAATTTATTTCTGTTGATACCTAGCAGTATACCTAAAATAGGTGATTTTGAACAAAGCTGGTTATCAAAAATTGTACGCGCTTACAAACTGAAATCAGAATCAGACAAGATTATCAGTGAAACTGATGAAATCTCCCCAGAAACAACAAACAAATGGCAATAATTTTACAGTTAAGGGATTGGCCGCCATGACTCTGCTACACAAAGTTTCATTATCCTAGCTTAAATGAATGCAATTTAAAGTTAAGTTCTGAACACCAAAATTTTAACAAAGAGCAATTACTCTGTAATTAGGGGGTTAAGGGTCTTGATTTTGGTACACTGTACAACATCTTAGTATGACCGATGTTTAGACAATGCTTCACTTTACAAGTCTACAGGCAAGTAATCTAAAGTTATGCCGCAGACACTAAATTCTAACAAAGGGGAATAACTCAGTAATTAAGGGGTTGTCATTCCTGACTTTAATACACTGCATATTGTCTTAGTATCACTAATATCATTATGTTTCATAATCCGTGCTTACGAATGGGCAAAGAAATGCTCTGGACACAAAAGGACAGATTGAAAGCGGGAGGATGGACAGATAAAGCGGCAACTATCTGCTCCATTGAAAACTTTCAGAGTGCATGAAAATATTAGAAAATTTTCATCATTAATATTTAAGAAGACAGACAGAGATAAATAGTGATAAAGTGAGATTTTTTTTAAGTTGTGAAAAAAAAAATTGGAAATATCACCTAAGGGTAAGCACAGTAAGTGAGATGTTAAAGACCGCAATAGAGAAAAAAACAAAATAGAAATGAGAAATTCAAAATCTGGAGCATGCATTTCTTCCTTACGGAGCTCTAAGTGTGGACTGCTCGTCTGCTTGCCTCCCTTTGACCTGTCCGAATCAGCTCCACCAAGCGAAAGTGAAGCAGACATCAAGAAAGCCCGTTCTTCTTCTGTTACAGCACAATGAGTTAGCAGTAAATTAAGGGCTGACAGCTGTTACTGAGTGTGACCTCTTTTATATCATTACAGTATTACATGATAAATACTATATGGAAAGCAAAAACCAGTAATATTTTGTGAATGTTACTCCCACGTCAGACCTAGTCATTTCTGTGGTGTAAAATACAGCCAGCGAGTCTATATAAATAATGACTGGGTTAAATCAAGCGTGGAGGAAATCAAGCTTCCAATGTCAAATTGTACTAAATATTGACAGTTATATAATAAGATTGTAAAAAGTTTGGTTACATTTAAATTATTTCACATCTAAAACAAAGCATACCAATCTCTATGCTATCAGAATCCACTTTGGGCGTGTATTTGACTGAATCCATCGCTGCAGCATCCATTGGTTTCCTTGGTAACACAGGGCTGGCCTCCTTACTTCCACCACGTAGAAATGCCAGCATCCCTGATCCTCCTTTACGCACTCCTACATAAAATCAAATCTTCTCCATTTCTAACACGTTATTGTAATTGATCAATTGATTAAAAGGTTAGAAGAAATCTGCCATATTTTACTCATCAGAAGAACTTTAATTCTTGTCTTTTAACAAGAATCTAGTTTTAAAAATTATTCTTACACCTTAACACTAATCACATGTAACAATTACTTACATAAAACTAAGTAAACAATTTGTTGAGATAAAACAATCTCTTGGTCATAAAAATATAACCAAAATCACTTTCTTCAGTGGAAAAAAGATTTCAGAGTGGAGTTTCAACTTTTTCAGTAGGGATGCACAAATATGTCAGAGAACTACTGGTCATACAAGAAAAACAACAAGTCATTTACCTTACACATGTCTGAGGTAACAGAATCATATTTACCTTTATCACTGTCTGAGGTACCAGAATCATATTTACCTTTATCATTGTCTGAGGTAACAGAATCATATTTACCTTTATCATTGTCTGAGGTAACAGAATCATATTTACCTTTATCACTGTCTGAGGTAACAGAATCATATTTACCTTTATCACTGTCTGAGTTAACAGAATCATATTTACCTTTATCACTGTCTGAGGTACCAGAATCATATTTACCTTTATCATTGTCTGAGGTAACAGAATCATATTTACCTTTATCATTGTCTGAGGTAACAGAATCATATTTACCTTTATCACTGTCTGAGGTAACAGAATCATATTTACCTTTATCACTGTCTGAGTTAACAGAATCATATTTACCTTTATCACTGTCTGAGGTACCAGAATCAGAATCTCCTGATTTATTTCCTTTAGAGATGCTGTAACAATGAAAATCCACTTTATCACCTTTTTCAAATGCAGATCAATTTTATCATGATCAGCTTGGAGTTATGCTTTTAACCAAATTTTCAAAAAACTGCACAAAAAAGTGTACATAGATCACTTAACAACGTAGTGTGACCTACCTCTGAGAGGAAGCATCCCTTTGTGAATGGCCAATAGTTGTCTGAATCTCCTGTAGTTTCTGATGGTAGTCATGGCAACTATAAACATCACATAGAAACTATAGTATTCAATTATTATACATGTAGTTCATTTCACTTTCATGTAATCAAGGATACCTTTCCAGTTTTCCTCTTATTTTCCAATTTGATTTTTAAAACTTTCACCCGATTCAAAACCTATCTAAAGCTGCACTTGTAACATAGGTATAACACACCTGATTGGAGTCATTATTAGCTATCATAGTCACTGATCATCAACTAATCTAATTGCTTTTACCTGGGACATTTAGGATACAGAAAAGTAGAAAATGATGCTCAGGTATGTATAGTCAAGTTTCCATGCATATTAGTACCATTTTTTGATGAATTTGCAAAGATGTCAAAGGTGACCTTTGACCCTTCTACTTGGACTTAATGACCCCTAATATATGTTAAGGTGAATAACTTATGATACTATGTTATACATGTGAGAAGTAAATTCAAACAAAATCTGTTCAAAGAGGTTCTGAAGATATTACTTTGGATAGGAATGGGACAGTATAAGGTACAATAAACCAGGACAGGACAGGACAGGACAGGACAGGACAGGACAGGACCAGATGGGACAGTACAAGGTAAAAAACCTGGACAGGACAGGACAGGACAGGACAGGACAGGACCAGATGGGACAGTACAAGGTACAAAACCTGGACAGGACAGGACAGGACGGGATGGGATGGGACAGTATAAGGTAGAAAACCTGGACAGGGACAGGACAGGACAGGATGGGATGGGACAGTACAAGGTACAAAACCTGGACAGGACAGGATGGGATGGGATGGGACAGTATAAGGTAGAAAACCTGGACAGGGACAGGACAGGACAGGATGGGATGGGACAGTAAAAGGTAGAAAACCTGGACAGGGACAGGACAGGAAGGGATGGGACAGTAAAAGGTACAAAACCTGGACAGGGACAGGACAGGACAGGACGGGATGGGACAGCATAAGGTACAAAACCTGGACAGGGACATGACAGGACGGGATGGGACAGCATAAGGTACAAAACCTGGACAGGGACAGGACAGGACGAGATGGGACAGCATAAGGTACAAAACCTAGACAGGGACATGACAGGATGGGACGGGACAGCATAAGGTACAAAACCTGGACAGGGACAGGACAGGACAGGATGGGACAGCATAAGGTACAAAACCTGGACAGGGACAGGACAGGACGGGATGGGACAGCATAAGGTACAAAACCTGGACAGGGACAGGACAGGACGGGATGGGACAGCATAAGGTACAAAACCTGGACAGGGACATGACAGGACGGGATAGGGACAGGACAGACAAGAGTAAATATGATCAATGTGAAAAGAACTATCTTAACACCATCTCGTCACACTACTTTTTCACCTTAGTATACACAAGATTACACAACAGTTGAAAAGTCCTGTAAATTAATTTCCATGTTGTACATTGCATACCTTCGTACTATTACGATAAACTTCACACTGGTCATTTGTCTAATGTAGGTGACAGTGAAGTCATCAAAACATCACACATTATTCCTAACTCTTATAAAATAAGAACTTCTATTCAATACATGGTACTTACCTGAGAGCGTAGGCAATGATGGAACTTGGTTCCTGGTCATACACAAGGACAGGGACACGGTAACAGGATGGTAGAACTGTGTGTTCGCTAGGATCACTAAAATTTTGGAATTTATTATACAATACTTTATTATCATCCAGATGTGGTAATTTCATGGCAAAACCATGGAAAGTAGAGACCAGATGTGGGGATAAATCATGTCTGCTTTATTTTTATTAATTAAAAGGATAAGGTGGGCAGCTTTATTTAAAATCCATCAGAGACAAACACTTGAGTATTAATTAGATGTTCCAGTTAAAAGTTTATCATTTATTACTGTGGGACCATTCATATCATTGGCTTTGATACCAGTGTACTATCACTGATAAGCCTGAAGTAGTAACAGGTTGGCCTCCGGGCTTATTATAATATATATCGAGTGCTATAAAATGGTACGTAAATAGGTAAAACCAAGGGAGTTAATCCTGTCTCTGTCAGCGGGCTTATTATAGTATATTTCTAGTACTATAAAATGTTACATAGATAGGTAAAACCAAGGGAGTTAATTCTGTCTCTGACAGCAGGCTTATTATAGTATATATCTAGTACTATAAAATGGTACATACATAGGTATAACCTGGGGAGTTAATCCTGTCTGTGACAGCGGGCTTATTATAGTATATATCTAGTACTGTAAAATGGTACATACATAGGTATAACCAGGGGAGTTAATCTTGTCTCTGACAGCGGGCTTATTATAGTATATATCTAGTACTATAAAATGGTACGTACATAGGTATAACCAGGGGAGTTAATCCTGTCTGTGACAGCGGGTTTATTATAGTATAAATCTAGTACTATAAAATGGTACGTACATAGGTATAACCAAGGGAGTTAATCCTGTCTCTGACAGCAGGCTTATTATAGTATATATCTAGTACTATGAAATGGTACGTACATTGGTATAACCAAGGGAGTTAATCCTGTCCCTGACAGGAAGTTGGTAATGGTCTTTTTAATGCCACTAATTCTGTCCACTTGCTGATTATCTGTTTGATCATCACTGCTGTCTACAACAGAAATTTAAAAATTGTAATTAAGAATTGAAAAAAAAACCCAAAACCAAAACACTAATATGCTCCTAGACCTCCTAGATGCTGAGAGTTTGTTCACATAATTGAGAGTTTTTGAGAATTAGTTTACTTACTTGAGAGTTTTTGAGCATTTGTTCACATACTTGAGAGTTTTTGAGAGTTTGTTCACTTACATGAGTGTTTTTGATAGTTTGTTTGATCACTTACATGAGAGTTTTTGAGAGTTTGTTCACTTACTTGATAGTTTTTGAGAGTTTGTTCACTTAATTGGGAGTTTTTGAGAGTTTGTTCACTTACTTGAGAGTTTTTGAGAATTTGTTCACATACTTGAGAGTTTCTGAGAATTTGTTTACTTACTTGAGAGTTTTTGAGAGTTTGTTCACATACTTGAGAGTTTTTGAGAGTTTGTTCACTTACATGAGAGTTTTTGAGAGTTTGTTCACTTAATTGGGAGTTTTTGAGAGTTTGTTCACATACTTGAGAGTTTTTGAGAGTTTGTTCACTTCATTGGGAGTTTGTGAGAGTTTGTTCACATACTTGAGTTTTTGAGAATTTGTTCACATACTTGAGAGTTTTTGAGAGTTTGTTCACTTAATTGGGAGTTTTTGAGAGTTTGTTCACATACTTGAGAGTTTTTGAGAATTTGTTCACATACTTGAGAGTTTTTGAGAGTTTGTTCACTTAATTGGGAGTTTTTGAGAGTTTGTTCACATACTTGAGAGTTTTTGAGAATTTGTTCACATACTTGAGAGTTTTTGAGAGTTTGTTCACTTAATTGGGAGTTTTTGAGAGTTTGTTCACTTACTTGAGAGTTTTTGAGAGTTTGTTCACATACTTGAGAGTTTTTGAGAGTTTGGTCACTTACGTGAGTGTTTTTGAGAGTTTGTTTGTTCACTTACATGAGAGTTTTTGAGAGTTTGTTTACTTACTTGAGAGTTTTTGAGAGTTTCCAGGGACTAGTAATCTGGTAGACCCTTTTATAGACTTCAGTTTCTGTATATCTGTCTCCACTAATGAAGCATTGTCTTCCAGTTCCCTTCCAACTGAGTTAGAAGATTTCACATCAGGCTGGCTTTTTTTTTCAACATCAGATGAAGAATTATCTGGAATAAATGTAAAAAAAGTTTGTTACATTTATATACAAGTATTAGTAAGTAATAACTGCATATAACGCAGCATCATTAAAAATTGCTTAAAGTACCTTTAAATAAATCTACTGAAGTTTACACACAAATTTAGTACAAAGAGTAAAACAAATCATTTTTTATTTATATATAAACTAATATAAAAGAAAAATTATCTAATTTTACAAGTTTGATATGTAAATATGTGGTTATATTGCTAGCACTATGTACTATGATTCGAACAACAGATTGACGAAACACAATCTTAATTTTTTTTTTCATTTTAGCTCAGATCATGAAGCCAATAATATTACATGGGTGAAGTGATCACATTGAGCCTAAATTTTCATTTACAAGAGGAATGACTTTGCCTTTTGACCTTCAACCAGAAAAGTAATCAAAGAATTTTCAGTAAGGGAACACCGTAAGATATTTATGTATGGTTGATCAAAGTTAACTCAATTTAATTTGTGGTAATTGAATCTTCAAGTTAGACTTAGTCGAAGAATACCTGGAACATACTTAGCCTAAACCTTAAAATAAACCTTGGGCATCAATGACTTCAGTTATCAATATTTTTCTTGTTCTTTTTTTTTTCTTGTTCTTTGTTGTTGTTGTTTTTTATTTTTTTTGTAAAAAAGCATATACATTGTAATCACTGGTAGCACACTGTAATTGGGAGAATTTCTGCAGTTATCTTAGCAACATGCTTCTATATCTGTGATCCACTACTTTAAATTACACAGTCTTTATTTTTTAAGGAAATTAAGCAAATTGAGGTATATAACTGTTCATTGATTAAAATTTTGCTACACTAAAATTTAACCAATTACAATGATATGAGTTGCAGAAAGCTAGAAGCTGTAGTTTTAGTAAATGGTGTTATACAATATTGTACAGGGTAAGGTTTAGTAAATAGTGTTATACAATATTGTACACTGTTAGGTTTAGTAAATAGTGTTATACAATATTGTACAGGGTAAGGTTTAGTAAATAGTGTTATACAATATTGTACAGGGTAAGGTTTAGTAAATAGTGTTATACAATATTGTACAGGGTAAGGTTTAGTAAATAGTGTTATACAATATTGTACAGGGTAAGGTTTAGTAAATAGTGTTATACAATATTGTACAGGGTAAGGTTTAGTAAATAGTGTTATACAATATTGTACAGGGTAAGGTTTAGTAAATAGTGTTATACAATATTGTACACTGTTAGGTTTAGTAAATGGTGTTATACAATATTGTACACTGTTAGGTTTAGTAAATGGTGTTATACAATATTGTACACTGTTAGGTTTAGTAAATGGTGTTATACAATATTGTACAAGGTTAGGTTTAGTAAATAGTGTTATACAATATTGTACACTGTTAGGTTTAGTAAATGGTGTTATACAATATTGTACACTTTTAGGTTTAGTAAATGGTGTTATACAATATTGTACAGGGTAAGGTTTAGTAAATAGTGTTATACAATATTGTACACTGTTAGGTTTAGTAAATGGTGTTATACAATATTGTACACTGTTAAGTTTAGTAAATAGTGTTATACAATATTGTACACTGTTAGGTTTAGTAAATGGTGTTATACAATATTGTACACTGTTGTTTGAGTAAATGGTGTTATACAATATTGTACACTGTTGTTTGAGTAAATGGTGTTATACAATATTGTACACTTTTAGGTTTAGTAAATGGTGTTATACAATATTGTACACTGTTAGGTTTAGTAAATGGTGTTATACAATATTGTACACTGTTAGGTTTAGTAAATGGTGTTATACAATATTGTACACTGTTGTTTGAGTAAATGGTGTTATACAATATTGTACACTTTTAGGTTTAGTAAATGGTGTTATACAATATTGTACACTTTTAGGTTTAGTAAATGGTGTTATACAATATTGTACAATGTTGTTCTCATAAATGATGTTATACAATATTGTACACTTTTAGGTTTAGCAAATGGTGTTATACAATATTGTACACTGTTAGGTTTAGTAAATGGTGTTATACAATATTGTACAATGTTAGTTTTAGTAAACGGTGTTATACAATATTTTACACTGTTGTTTTAGTAAATGGTGTTATACAATATTGTACAATGTTGTTCTCGTAAATGATGTTATACAATATTGTACAAGGTTAGGTTTAGTAAATGGTGTTATACAATATTGTACACTGTTAGGTTTAGTAAATGGTGTTATACAGTATTGTACAATGTTAGGTCTAGTTTATAGTGTTATACAACATTGTACAATGTTAGGTCTAGTAAATGGTGCTATACAGTGTTGTACACTGTTGTTTTAGTAAATGGTGTTATACAATATTGTACAATGTTGTTCTCGTAAATGATGTTATACAATATTGTACAAGGTTAGGTTTAGTAAATGGTGTTATACAATATTGTACACTGTTAGGTTTAGTAAATGGTGTTATACAATATTGTACAATGTTGTTCTCGTAAATGATGGTATACAATATTGTACAATGTTAGGTCTAGTAAATGGTGCTATACAGTGTTGTACAATGTTAGGTCTAGTAAATGGTGTTATACAGTATTGTACAATGTTAGGTCTAGTAAATAGTGTTATACAGTATTGTACAATGTTAGGTCTAGTAAATGGTGTTATACAGTATTGTACAATGTTAGGTCTAGTAAATAGTGTTATACAGTATTGTACAATGTTAGGTCTAGTAAATGGTGTTATACAGTATTGTACAATGTTAGGTCTAGTAAATGGTGTTATACAGTATTGTACAATGTTAGGTCTAGTAAATAGTGTTATACACAGGGCCTACCTTTGTTGACTTGCAGTACTACATAAGAGTTAGAACTGTTGAGATCAGTGTTAGTAGGAGGGGTGTTGTCCTGTGTTATACCTGCTGCCATGCCTGGAGAAATCCCTAGAGTCACACCAGGGCAGGGGCTCATCATATACTCTGAAACATGTCACACACATACTGGGTACACCAAGGTCAAACTAGGTCACACAGACCTAGTCAAATGTTACAGTCACACCAAGGTCAAACTAGGTCACACAGACCTAGTCAAATGTTACAGTCACACCAAGGTCAAACTAGGTCACACAGACCTAGTCAAATGTTACAGTCACACCAAGGTCAAACTAGGCCACACAGACCTAGTCAAATGTTACAGTCACACCAAGGTCAAACTAGGCCACACAGACCTAGTCAAATGTTACAGTCACACCAAGGTCAAACTAGGCCACACAGACCTAGTCAAATGTTACAGTCACACCAAGGTCAAACTAGGTCACACAGACCTAGTCAAATGTTACAGTCACACCAAGGTCAAACTAGGTCACACAGACCTAGTCAAACGTTACAGTGAAACCAAGGTCAAACTAGGCCACACAGACCTAGTCAAATGTTACAGTCACACCAAGGTCAAACTAGGCCACACAGACCAAGTCAAATGTTACAGTCACACCAAGGTCAAACTAGGCCACACAGACCAAGTCAAATGTTACAGTCACACCAAGGTCAAACTAGGTCACAAAGACCTAGTCAAATATTACAGTCACACCAAGGTCAAACTAGGCCACACAGACCAAGTCAAATGTTACAGTCACACCAAGGTCAAACTAGGTCACACAGACCAAGTCAAATGTTACAGTGAAACCAAGGTCAATCTAGGTCACACAGACCAAGTCAAATGTTACAGTCACACCAAGGTTAAACTAGGTCACACAAACCTAGTCAAACGTTACAGTCACACCAAGGTCAAACTAGGCCACACAGACCAAGTCAAATGTTACAGTCACACCAAGGTCAAACTAGGTCACACAGACCTAGTCAAATGTTACAGTCACACCAAGGTCAAACTAGGTCACACAGACCAAGTCAAATGTTACAGTGAAACCAAGGTCAATCTAGGTCACACAGACCAAGTCAAATGTTACAGTCACACCAAGGTCAAACTAGGCCACACAGACCAAGTCAAATGTTACAGTCACACCAAGGTCAAACTAGGCCACACAGACCAAGTCAAATGTTACAGTCACACCAAGGTCAAACTAGGTCACACAGACCAAGTCAAATGTTACAGTCACACCAAGGTCAAACTAGGCCACACAGACCAAGTCAAATGTTACAGTCACACCAAGGTCAAACTAGGTCACACAGACCAAGTCAAATGTTACAGTGAAACCAAGGTCAATCTAGGTCACACAGACCAAGTCAAATGTTACAGTCACACCAAGGTCAAACTAGGTCACACAGACCTAGTCAAACGTTACAGTCACACCAAGGTCAACTAGGCCACACAGACCAAGTCAAATGTTACAGTCACACCAAGGTCAAACTAGGTCACACAGACCAAGTCAAATGTTACAGTCACACCAAGGTCAAACTAGGCCACACAGACCAAGTCAAATGTTACAGTGACACCAATGTCAAACTAGGTCACACAGACCAAGTCAAATGTTACAGTGAAACCAAGGTCAAACTAGGTCACACAGACCTAGTCAAACGTTACAGTCACACCAAGGTCAAACTAGGTCACACAGACCTAGTCAAATGTTAGTGACACCAAGGTCAATCTAGGTCACACAGACCAAGTCAAATGTTACAGTCACACCAAGGTCAAACTAGGTCACACAGACCTAGTCAAACGTTACAGTCACACCAAGGTCAAACTAGGTCACACAGACCAAGTCAAATGTTAGTCACACCAAGGTCAAACTAGGCCACACAGACCTAGTCAAATGTTACAGTGAAACCAAGGTCAATCTAGGTCACACAGACCAAGTCAAATGTTACAGTCACACCAAGGTCAAACTAGGCCACACAGACCTAGTCAAATGTTACAGTCACACCAAGGTCAAACTAGGCCACACAGACCTAGTCAAATGTTACAGTCACACCAAGGTCAAACTAGGTCACACAGACCTAGTCAAATGTTACAGTCACACCAAGGTCAAACTAGGCCACACAGACCTAGTCAAATGTTACAGTCACACCAAGGTCAAACTAGGTCACACAGACCAAGTCAAATGTTACAGTCACACCAAGGTCAAACTAGGCCACACAGACCAAGTCAAATGTTACAGTCACACCAAGGTCAAACTAGGTCACACAGACCAAGTCAAATGTTACAGTCACACCAAGGTCAAACTAGGTCACACAGACCTAGTCAAACGTTACAGTCACACCAAGGTCAAACTAGGTCACACAGACCTAGTCAAATGTTAGTGACACCAAGGTCAATCTAGGTCACACAGACCAAGTCAAATGTTACAGTCACACCAAGGTCAAACTAGGTCACACAGACCTAGTCAAACGTTACAGTCACACCAAGGTCAAACTAGGTCACACAGACCAAGTCAAATGTTAGTCACACCAAGGTCAAACTAGGCCACACAGACCTAGTCAAATGTTACAGTGAAACCAAGGTCAATCTAGGTCACACAGACCAAGTCAAATGTTACAGTCACACCAAGGTCAAACTAGGTCACACAGACCTAGTCAAATGTTACAGTCACACCAAGGTCAAACTAGGTCACAAAGACCTAGTCAAATGTTAGTGACACCAAGGTCAAACTAGGTCACACATACCAAGGTCAAATGTTACAGTCACACCAAGGTCAAACTAGGTCACACAGACCTAGTCAAACGTTACAGTCACACCAAGGTCAAACTAGGTCACAAAGACCTAGTCAAATGTTAGTGACACCAAGGTCAAACTAGGTCACACATACCAAGGTCAAATGTTACAGTCACACCAAGGTCAAACTAGGTCACACAGACCAAGTCAAATGTTACAGTCACAGCAAGGTCTAATTAGGTCACATATACACTGAGTCAAATGTTACAGTGACACCAATGTCAAACTAGGTCACACATACCAAGGTCAAACGTTACAGTGACACCAGTGTCAAACTAGGTCACACAGACCAATTCAAATGTTACAGTCACACCAAGGTCAAACTTGGTCACACAGACCAAGTCAAATGTTACAGTCACACCAAGGTCAAACTAGGTCACATAGACCAAGTCAAATGTTACAGTCACAACAAGGTCAAACTAGGTCACATATATCCTGAGTCAAATGTTACAGTCACAACAAAGTCACACACATGCACACTAAGTCAAATGATAAAGTTACACAAAGGTCAAACAAACACAATGAATCAAAAATTACAGTCGCACCAACGTAAAATTAGGTCACACACACTGGGTCAAAAGTAAGTCAAAACAAGGTGAAACTAGCTAGTTTACCCACAAAGTCAGGCATGTAATCATTGACTGTTTACACAATATGGTCACACATGTCACAGATCATATGCTTAAAACCAAAATTCAGGACAAAACTAGCAACACATCATTTAAATTAATATTATTGCATGCTATTAATAATACAGAGTTCCACACCAACCTTGACATTGTCATGCTGGTTATAAAACATAAACATTACTTAATATATACATCACAACAATTGTTAAGTTATGTTATCTTAATATACAAATTATTCTTGTTGGCCTCAATATTAGGACAAGAGTGATTTTTCTTTGGGAGGAAACAAGCGTACCTAGGGGAAATCCAGTGATGTTAGACAGTTGAATTCATGAAAACCCACAAGATCAGACAGTTTAATCAAGAAAACCCACAAGATCAGACAGTTTAATCATGAAAACCCACAAGATCAGACAGTTTAATCATAAAAACCCACAAGATCAGACAGTTTAATCATAAAAACCCACAAGATCAGACAGTTTAATCATGAAAACCCACAAGATCAGACAGTTTAATCATAAAAACCCACAAGATCAGACAGTTTAATCATGAAAACCCACAAGATCAGACAGTTTAGTCATGAAAACCCACATGAAAACCCACAGGATCAGACAGTTTAATCATGAAAACCCAACAGATCAGACAGTTTAATCATGAAAACCCACAAGATCAGACAGTTTAATCATAAAAACCCACAAGATCAGACAGTTTAATCATAAAAACCCACAAGATCAGACAGTTTAATCATGAAAACCCACAAGATCAGACAGTTTAATCATGAAAACCCACAAGATCAGACAGTTTAATCATGAAAACCCACAAGATCAGACAGTTTAATCATGAAAACCCACAAGATCAGACAGTTTAATCATGAAAACCCACAAGATCAGACAGTTTAATCATGAAAACCCACAAGATCAGACAGTTTAATCATAAAAACCCAACAGATCAGACAGTTTAATCATAAAAACCCAACAGATCAGACAGTTTAATCATGAAAACCCAACAGATCAGACAGTTTAATCATAAAAACCCACAAGATCAGACAGTTTAATCATGAAAACCCAACAGATCAGACAGTTTAATCATAAAAACCCACAAGATCAGACAGTTTAATCATGAAAACCCAACAGATCAGACAGTTTAATCATAAAAACCCAACAGATCAGACAGTTTAATCATGAAAACCCACAAGATCAGACAGTTTAATCATAAAAACCCACAAGATCAGACAGTTTAATCATAAAAACCCACAAGATCAGACAGTTTAATCATGAAAACCCAACAGATCAGACAGTTTAATCATAAAAACCCACAAGATCAGACAGTTTAATCATAAAAACCCACAAGATCAGACAGTTTAATCATAAAAACCCACAAGATCAGACAGTTTAATCATGAAAACCCACAAGATCTGACAGTTTAATCATGAAAACCCACAAGATCTGACAGTTTAATCATAAAAACCCACAAGATCAGACAGTTTAATCATGAAAACCCACAAGATCAGGCAGTTTAATCATAAAAACCCACAAGATCAGACAGTTTAATCATAAAATCCCAACAGATCAGACAGTTTAATCATGAAAACCCACAAGATCAGACAGTTTAATCATGAAAACCCAACAGATCAGACAGTTTAATCATGAAAACCCACAAGATCAGACAGTTTAATCATAAAAACCCAACAGATCAGACAGTTTAATCATAAAAACCCAACAGATCAGACAGTTTAATCATGAAAACCCAACAGATCAGACAGTTTAATCATAAAAACCCAAAAGATCAGACAATTTAATCATGAAAACCCAACAGATCAGACAGTTTAATAATGAAAACCCAACAGACAGACAGTTTAATCATGAAAACCCACAAGATCAGACAGTTTAATCATGAAAACCCAACAGATCAGACAGTTTAATCATGAAAACCCAACAGACAGACAGTTTAATCATGAAAACCCACAAGATCAGACAGTTTAGTCATAAAAACCCAACAGATCAGACAGTTTAGTCATGAAAACCCACAAGATCAGACAGTTTAATCATGAAAACCCACAAGATCAGACAGTTTAATCATGAAAACCCACAAGATCAGACAGTTTAGTCATGAAAACCCAACAGATCAGACAGTTTAATCATGAAAACCCACAAGATCAGACAGTTTAATCATGAAAACCCACAAGATCAGACAGTTTAATCATGAAAACCCACAAGATCAGACAGTTTAATCATGAAAACCCACAAGATCAGACAGTTTAATCATGAAAACCCACAAGATCAGACAGTTTAATCATAAAAACCCACAAGATCAGACAGTTTAATCATAAAAACCCACAAGATCAGACATTCAAAATCATGAAAACCCACAAGATCAGACAGTTTCATTCATGAAAACCCAACAGATCAGACAGTTTAATCATAAAAACCCAACAGATCAGACAGTTTAATCATAAAAACCCACAAGATCTGACAGTTTAATCATAAAAACCCACAAGATCAGACATTTTAGTCATGAAAACCCAAAAGATCAGACAGTTTAATCATAAAAAACCCACAAGATCAGACATTTTAATCATGAAAACCCACAAGATCAGACAGTTTAGTCATGAAAACCCAACAGATCAGACAGTTTAATCATGAAAACCCACAAGATCAGACAGTTTAATCATGAAAACCCACAAGATCAGACAGTTTAATCATAAAAACCCACAAGATCAGACAGTTTAATCATGAAAACCCACAAGATCAGACAGTTTAATCATGAAAACCCACAGATCAGACAGTTTAATCATGAAAACCCACAAGATCAGACAGTTTAATCATGAAAACCCAACAGATCAGACAGTTTAATCATGAAAACCCACAAGATCAAAAACCCACAAGATCAGACAGTTTAATCATGAAAACCCACAAGATCAGACAGTTTAATCATGAAAACCCACAAGATCAGACAGTTTAATCATAAAAACCCACAAGATCAGACAGTTTAATCATGAAAACCCACAAGATCAGACAGTTTAATCATGAAAACCCACAAGATCAGACAGTTTAATCATAAAAACCCACAAGATCAGACAGTTTAATCATGAAAACCCAACAGATCAGACAGTTTAATCATAAAAACCCACAAGATCAGACAGTTTAATCATGAAAACCCACAAGATCAGACAGTTTAATCATAAAAACCCAACAGATCAGACAGTTTAATCATGAAAACCCACAAGATCAGACAGTTTAATCATGAAAACCCACAAGATCAGACAGTTTAATCATAAAAACCCACAAGATAGACATTTAATCATGAAAACCCACAAGATCAGACAGTTTAATCATGAAAACCCAACAGATCAGACAGTTTAATCATGAAAACCCAACAGATCAGACAGTTTAATCATGAAAACCCAACAGACAGACAGTTTAATCATGAAAACCCACAAGATCAGACAGTTTAGTCATAAAAACCCAACAGATCAGACAGTTTAGTCATGAAAACCCACAAGATCAGACAGTTTAATCATCAGAAAATCCCACAAGATCAGACAGTTTAATCATGAAAACCCACAAGATCAGACAGTTTAATCATAAAAACCCAGATCAGACAGTTTAATCATGAAAACCCACAAGATCAGACAGTTTAGTCATGAAAACTCAACAGATCAGACAGTTTAATCATGAAAACCCACAAGATCAGACAGTTTAATCATGAAAACCCAACAGATCAGACAGTTTAATCATGAAAACCCACAAGATCAGACAGTTTAGTCATGAAAACCCAACAGATCAGACAGTTTAATCATGAAAACCCACAAGATCAGACAGTTTAATCATGAAAACCCAACAGATCAGACAGTTTAATCATGAAAACCCACAAGATCAGACAGTTTAATCATGAAAACCCACAAGATCAGACAGTTTAATCATAAAAACCCACAAGATCAGACAGTTTAATCATAAAAACCCACAAGATCAGACAGTTTAATCATAAAAACCCACAAGATCAGACAGTTTAATCATGAAAACCCACAAGATCAGACAGTTTAATCATAAAAACCCAACAGATCAGACAGTTTAATCATGAAAACCCACACGATCAGACAGTTTAGTCATGAAAACCCACAAGATCAGACAGTTTAATCATAAAAACCCACAAGATCAGACAGTTTAATCATGAAAACACAACAGATCAGACAGTTTAATCATAAAAACCCACAAGATCTGACAGTTTAATCATAAAAACTCACAAGATCAGACAGTTTAATCATGAAAACCCAACAGATCAGACAGTTTAATCATGAAAACCCACAAGATCAGACAGTTTAATCATGAAAACCCACAAGATCAGACAGTTTAATCATGAAAACCCACAAGATCAGACAGTTTAATCATGAAAACCCAACAGATCAGACAGTTTAATCATGAAAACCCACAAGATCAGACAGTTTAAAATCATGAAAACCCACACGATCAGACAGTTTAATCAAGACAACCCCCACAAGATCAGACAGTTTAATCATGAAAACCCAACAGATCAGACAGTTTAATCATGAAAACCCAACAGATCAGACAGTTAAGTCATGAAAGCCCACAAGATCAGACAGTTTAATCATGAAAACCCACAAGATCAGACAGTTTAGTCATAAAAACCCAACAGATCAGACAGTATAGTCATGAAAACCCACAAGATCAGACAGTTTAATCATGAAAACCCACAAGATCAGGCAGTTTAATCATAAAAACCCACAAGATCAGACAGTTTAATCATAAAATCCCAACAGATCAGACAGTTTAATCATGAAAACCCAACAGATCAGACAGTTTAATCATGAAAACCCAACAGATCAGACAGTTTAATCATGAAAACCCACAAGATCAGACAGTTTAGTCATGAAAACCCAACAGATCAGACAGTTTAATCATGAAAACCCACAAGATCAGACAGTTTAATCATGAAAACCCAACAGATCAGACAGTTTAATCATGAAAACCCAACAGATCAGACAGTTTAATCATGAAAACCCACAAGATCAGACAGTTTAATCATGAAAACCCACAAGATCAGACAGTTTAATCATAAAAACCCACAAGATCAGACAGTTTAATCATGAAAACCCACAAGATCAGACAGTTTAATCATGAAAACCCACAAGATCAGACAGTTTAATCATGAAAACCCACAAGATCAGACAGTTTAATCATGAAAACCCAACAGATCAGACAGTTTAATCATAAAAACCCACAAGATCAGACAGTTTAATCATGAAAACCCACAAGATCAGACAGTTTAATCATAAAAACCCACAAGATCAGACAGTTTAATCATAAAAACCCACAAGATCAGACAGTTTAATCATAAAAACCCACAAGATCAGACAGTTTAATCATAAAAACCCACAAGATCAGACAGTTTAATCATGAAAACCCACACGATCAGACAGTTTAATCATTAAAACCCACAAGATCAGACAGTTTAATCATAAAAACCCACAAGATCAGACAGTTTAATCATGAAAACCCACAATCAGACAGTTTAGTCATGAAAACCCAGATCAGACAGTTTAATCATAAAATCCCAACAGATCAGACAGTTTAATCATGAAAACCCACAAGATCAGACAGTTTAATCATGAAAACCCAGAAGATCAGACAGTTTAATCATAAAAACCCACAAGATCAGACAGTTTAATCATGGAAACACACAAGATCAGACAGTTTAATCATAAAAACCCACAAGATCAGACAGTTTAATCATGAAAACCCAACAGATCAGACAGTTTAATCATAAAAACCCACAAGATCAGACAGTTTAATCATGAAAACCCAACAGATCAGACAGTTTAATCATAAAAACCCACAAGATCAGACAGTTTAATCATGAAAACCCACAAGATCAGACAGTTTAATCATGAAAACCCAACAGATCAGACAGTTTAATCATGAAAACCCAACAGATCAGACAGTTTAATCATAAAAACCCACAAGATCAGACAGTTTAATCATAAAAACCCACAAGATCAGACAGTTTAATCATGAAAACCCACAAGATCTGACAGTTTAATCATAAAAACCCATGAAAACAAAGATCAGACAGTTTAATCATGATAACCCACAAGATCAGACAGTTTAGTCATGAAAACTCAACAGATCAGACAGTTTAATCATGAAAACCCACAAGATCAGAGAGTTTAGTCATGAAAACCCACAAGATCAGACAGTTTAATCATAAAAACCCACAAGAGCAGACAGTTTAATCATAAAAACCCACAAGATCAGACAGTTTAATCATAAAAACCCACAAGATCAGACAGTTTAATCATGAAAACCCACAAGATCAGACAGTTTAGTCATAAAAACCCAACAGATCAGACAGTTTAATCATGAAAACCCACACGATCAGACAGTTTAATCATGAAAACCCACAAGATCAGACAGTTTAATCATGAAAACCCACAAGATCAGACAGTTTAGTCATGAAAACCCACAAGATCAGACAGTTTAATCATGAAAACCCAACAGATCAGATAGTTTAATCATAAAAACCCAACAGATCAGACAGTTTAATCATGAAAACCCACAAGATCAGACAGTTTAGTCATGAAAACCCAACAGATCAGACAGTTTAATCATGAAAACCCACACGATCAGACAGTTTAGTCATGAAAACCCACAAGATCAGACAGTTTAGTCATGAAAACCCACAAGATCAGACAGTTTAGTCATGAAAACCCAACAGATCAGACAGTTTAGTCATGAAAACCCAACAGATCAGACAGTTTAATCATAAAAACCCACAAGATCAGACAGTTTAATCATGAAAACCCAACAGATCAGACAGTTTAATCATAAAAACCCACAAGATCAGACAGTTTAATCATGAAAACCCACAAGATCAGACAGTTTAATCATGAAAACCCACAAGATCAGACAGTTTAGTCATGAAACCCAACAGATCAGACAGTTTAATCATGAAAACCCACAAGATCAGACATTCAAAATCATGAAAACCCACACGATCAGACAGTTTAATCATGAAAACCCACAAGATCAGACAGTTTAATCATGAAAACCCACAAGATCAGACAGTTTAATCATGAAAACCCAACAGATCAGACAGTTTAATCATGAAAACCCAACAGACAGACAGTTTAATCATGAAAACCCACAAGATCAGACAGTTTAGTCATGAAAACCCAACAGATCAGACATTTTAATAATTTAGTCATAAAAACCCAACAGATCAGACAGTTAAGTCATGAAAACCCACAAGATCAGACAGTTTAGTCATGAAAACCCACAAGATCAGACAGTTTAATCATGGAAACCCACAAGATCAGACAGTTTAATCATGAAAACCCACAAGATCAGACAGTTTAATCATGAAAACCCACAAGATCTGACAGTTTAATCATAAAAACCCAACAGATCAGACAGTTTAATCATAAAAACCCAACAGATCAGATAGTTTAATCATAAAAACACACAAGATCAGACAGTTTAATCATAAAAACCCACAAGATCAGACAGTTTAATCATAAAAACCCACAAGATCAGACAGTTTAATCATGAAAACCCACAAGATCTGACAGTTTAATCATAAAAACCCACAAGATCAGACAGTTTAATCATAAAAACCCACAAGATCAGACAGTTTAATCATGAAAACCCACAAGATCAGACAGTTTAATCATAAAAACCCAAGATCAGACAGTTTAATCATAAAAACCCAACAGATCAGACAGTTTAATCATGAAAACCCACAAGATCAGATAGTTTAATCATAAACACCCACAAGATCAGACAGTTTAATCATAAAAACCCAACAGATCTGATAGTTTAATCATAAAAACCCACAAGATCAGACAGTTTAATCATAAAAACCCAACAGATCAGACAGTTTAATCATAAAAACCCACAAGATCAGACAGTTTAATCATAAAAACCCACAAGATCAGACAGTTTAATCATGAAAACCCACAAGATCAGACAGTTTAATCATAAAAACCCAACAGATCAGACAGTTTAATCATAAAAACCCACAAGATCAGACAGTTTAATCATAAAAACCCACAAGATCAGACAGTTTAATCATAAAAACCCAACAGATCAGACAGTTTAATCATAAAAACCCACAAGATCAGACAGTTTAATCATAAAAACCCACAAGATCAGACAGTTTAATCATAAAAACCCACAAGATCAGACAGTTTAATCATGAAAACCCACAAGATCAGACAGTTTAGTCATGAAAACCCAACAGATCAGACAGTTTAGTCATGAAAACCCAACAGATCAGACAGTTTAATTCAAGAAAACTCACAAGATCAGACAGTTTAATCATGAAAACCCAACAGATCAGACAGTTTAATCATGAAAACCCACAAGATCAGATAGTTTAATCATGAAAACCCACAAGATCAGATAGTTTAATCATGAAAACCCACAAGATCAGACAGTTTAGTCATGAAAACCCAACAGATCAGACAGTTTAATCATGAAAACCCACAAGATCAGACATTCAAAATCATGAAAACCCACACGATCAGACAGTTTAGTCATGAAAACCCACAAGATCAGACAGTTTAATCATGAAAACCCACAAGATCAGACAGTTTAATCATGAAAACCCAACAGATCAGACAGTTTAATCATGAAAACCCAACAGATCAGACAGTTTAGTCATGAAAACCCACAAGATCAGACAGTTTAGTCATGAAAACCCAACAGATCAGACAGTTTAATCATGAAAACCTACAAGATCAGACAGTTTAGTCATAAAAACCCAACAGATCAGACAGTTAAGTCATGAAAACCCACAAGATCAGACAGTTTAGTCATGAAAACCCACAAGATCAGACAGTTTAATCATGAAAACCCACAAGATCAGACAGTTTAGTCATGAAAACCCAACAGATCAGACAGTTTAATCATGAAAACCTACAAGATCAGACAGTTTAGTCATAAAAACCCAACAGATCAGACAGTTAAGTCATGAAAACCCACAAGATCAGACAGTTTAGTCATGAAAACCCAACAGATCAGACAGTTTAATCATGAAAACCTACAAGATCAGACAGTTTAGTCATAAAAACCCAACAGATCAGACAGTTAAGTCATGAAAACCCACAAGATCAGACAGTTTAGTCATGAAAACCCACAAGATCAGACAGTTTAATCATGAAAACCCACAAGATCTGACAGTTTAATCATAAAAACCCACAAGAGCAGACAGTTTAATCATAAAAACCCACAAGATCTGACAGTTTAATCATAAAAACCCACAAGATCAGACATTTTAGTCATGAAAACCCACAAGATCAGACAGTTTAATCATGAAAACCCACAAGATCAGGCAGTTTAATCATAAAAACCCACAAGATCAGACAGTTTAATCATAAAAACCCACAAGATCAGACAGTTTAATCATGAAAACCCACAAGATCAGACAGTTTAATCATAAAAACCCAACAGATCAGACAGTTTAATCATGAAAACCCACAAGATCAGACAGTTTAATCATAAAAACCCACAAGATCAGACAGTTTAATCATAAAAACCCAACAGATCTGATAGTTTAATCATAAAAACCCACAAGATCAGACAGTTTAATCATAAAAACCCAACAGATCAGACAGTTTAATCATAAAAACCCACAAGATCAGACAGTTTAATCATAAAAACCCACAAGATCAGACAGTTTAATCATGAAAACCCACAAGATCTGACAGTTTAATCATAAAAACCCAACAGATCAGACAGTTTAATCATAAAAACCCACAAGATCAGACAGTTTAATCATAAAAACCCACAAGATCAGACAGTTTAATCATAAAAACCCAACAGATCAGACAGTTTAATCATAAAAACCCACAAGATCAGACAGTTTAATCATAAAAACCCACAAGATCAGACAGTTTAATCATAAAAACCCAACAGATCAGACAGTTTAATCATAAAAACCCACAAGATCTGACAGTTTAATCATAAAAACCCACAAGATCAGACATTTTAGTCATGAAAACCCACAAGATCAGACAGTTTAATCATGAAAACCCACAAGATCAGTTTAATCATTAAAACCCACAAGATCAGTCAGTTTAATCATAAAAACCCACAAGATCAGACAGTTTAATCATGAAAACCCACAAGATCAGACAGTTTAATCATGAAAACCCACAAGATCAGACAGTTTAATCATGAAAACCCACAAGATCAGACAGTTTAATCATGAAAACCCACAAGATCAGACAGTTTAATCATGAAAACCCACAAGATCCGACAGTTTAATTCAAGATATTCCATAAGATCAGACAGTTTAATGTTTAAAAAATTGTCAATCTCACATTACATTGAGTTAGTGTTGACATAACACCCAGTATCATTAAGAAAAAATGGACTTTTATATATCAGTGAGCACAGCAAGCGCTTTATGATGTTGTGATAATTTATATTCAGCAAGCTTAAGGTGCCCACATGATCAACTTTAAAAGAAAGTTTGGCTGGAACTTAGTTATCTACAATACACTTACAACAGCACGCAATGAGAACAGTTGACCAATAAAATATCTTTTCAAGATTTTCATGTGGAAATAAAATCATAAATAATTCAAATAAATTTAACAAACACATACTTTAATGGTTTCACATGCACATAACAAATATCTTGTTGAAAATTACAATTTTAACCATTCAAGATTTGAGTACGTCTGTTCTCCTACGAACCTGATTTCCGATTTAACCTTTGGGAACTTTTGTCACTTTCCGTAAATAAGAAATACAATGTCTCTTACATGGAGGCAACCGAAAGGTCCAGATTTGGCCTAAAACCTGTCCCGTCTCCTAACTATATTAAAACTGCAAGATGGGATGTTCTTTTGATAACTGTTTGAAATTAATTATGATAAGTATTTGAATGCTTAGAAATTTTCCTGCAAATACTTATAAGGCACAATAATAAGATAACAAGTGGTGAGTTTTTTTTTTAGGGGGGGGAGGGTTTCTTCAGATAAAGGCAGTTTATGTAATATATAGGCAAATTTAATAAGAATTCTTCACGACAAATTTAATTATATATATTTCTATTGATTTTCTGATTTACAATGTATAACAAAATAGTCTCAGCAGAGTTTACAACTTTATTCTCTTTTTTCTACCGAGACAAATTGAAGGTTATAAAGCATTTTATGATTAGTTACACAGAACAAAAACTCTCAATGGAAAAGAGAAAAGAAAACGGTGAAAGAGAACATTCTGATTTTAATAATGAAAACTTGTTAAACATATAAGCACCGCCTTAGCAAATCCGACTAAAACTATATTGTCTTTCACCATATTTTGACTACAAACTCATTTCACTAGATAGTACTCTCTGCAATCTCTGTGTAACTCTGAAAGAGTAACTCATGTACATATATTTTGAAGATTTTATCAATTTTTATAGTAAAGATATGTTGTCAAAGACTTTATTAATACATTTACTGTTACCATGGAAACAGGTAACCCTCATCACAAATTCCAGATTTTCTGGGCAAATGCTCTGAAACCATTCAAGATGATTGCTCAAAACTTTTTACAACATCTTTTACAAACATCTTTTGCTATGGAAAGTTTCCATTTTCTGTTACTATAGAAACAGATAGGCAAAATCTCAAAGTTCAGATTTTTTTCCCGACCAGTTCTCAGACACATAGAAACTTTATTATTTCAACTTCAAAAAATTACACTTGTAAGCATGCAAGGGGTCTAACTGTTGGAGGAAACCTGTATCCCTTCTGGGAATCGAACCCCGGACGGCTAGGTGAAAGACAAGTGTGTTACAACAGTGCCATCAAACCACTGCCTCATCATATGATACATTGTTTTCTAGAAGAATAAGAAGACGATGATGATGATGATGATTACTCTCTAACACAGTATTATATCAATATACAAGTTCATACTGCCAATCACTTCCTGCTGTGAGAGGAAGATTTAGGCCTGAATGGATCAACTATTTCATATCTATATAAACCAGAGGGGTATAAAACAAAAATTGGAAATAAAAATTTTGTCTTTTTGCAAATTTTTTTCTGCTCTGTCACTTTTCTCCAATTCAATATTTATATTAAATTAAACACACAAGAAGAATTGGTAGCTGCCTGGATCCAGGTCCTATATTGGACTAACCAGGGATAGGTAATTATAATATAATATACAGTCACTATTTCTATAGACCCTGTATGTAATATATATCTAGTTCCCTTCATGTATGTCAAAAACTTCAATCCAGAATTAAGTTCAGCAGAATCTGGCACCTATTGGCATTTTAAGTATAAAGCAGTTTGATTCTTAAAAGCATATGACAAGCTAAGCCAGAGTACATAATAAATTGATATAAAGGGAGATAACTTGGTACCTGTTTGGTCACCAGATATAGGGTAGGAAACCAGTAAAAAATCACCTGTCTTTTCCTCAATAAAAACATCACACTCTTCTGTAAATAATGACATTAGTGGAAAAGTGAGGTTTAATTTCATGTTCTTAGAGATATTGTTAAAATATGAACGTAACATTGTAAGGAAAAGTATGCCTCAGTTCAGTATTTTTTTTACAATTCTTCGAGTATTTTTATTTTGTATTTGGAATTATATCTGTAGTCAAGGAAAAGTAAAAAAAGAGAAACAATATAATGTCAATATAGTTATAATCTCTAACCATGTTTCCTTAGATCCTGTGGCAAACTTTCATTGTATGAAATATGCCAACAATTTGACCTCTATTAAACTGACCTCTATTTAATTGACCTCTATTTAACCTCTTCTAAACTGACCTCTATTTGATCTCTATTAAACTGACCTCTATTAAACTGAACTTTATTTAACCTCTACTAAACTGACCTCTTTTTGTTCTCTATTAAACTGACCTCTATTTGAACTCTACTAAACTGACCTCTATTTGACCTCTACTAAATTGACCTCTATTTGACCTCTATTAAACTGACCTCTATTTGACATCTATTAAACTGACCTTTATTTGACATCTATTAAACTGAACTCTATTTGACCTCTATAAAACTGACCTTTATTTGACCTCTATTAAACTGATTTTCCAATACCAAATTCTGACAAATGATGACATAACAAACAGTGACTAGTTGAGGATATTGTGCAGTAATTTTCTGTTAATACTTTGACTCTGTCTGATTCAACTGTCTAAAACTCCAGAAACACTCTTTACCGAAAAACAACCCCAATGTAAAAGACAAAATCCTATCTGAAATGACCCTGACAAGTACATTTGAATCAAAACTTTTAACAATATGCAAACAGACTTTAAAGGCACAAATCTGCTCTATCTATATCATACAGTGATGGCTCTGAGAAAGACCAGAATAAGATGGTAATAAACTACACTAAACCTGGTGATACAACCCACCCTTATGTCTCTGTTTCATTAGTCTCTGGAGACAGATAGTAAAAACTACACTAAACCTGGTGATACAACCCACCCTTATGTCTCTGTTACATTAGTCTCTAGAGACAGATAGTAAAAACTACACTAAACCTTGTGGTACATCCAACCCTTTCTGTCTGAGTAATAATAGCTTCTACAGACAGACAGTACCAAACTACACTAAACCTGGTGATACAAACTACCCGTGTGTCTCAGCAATATTAGTCTCAAGAATAGGCTCACACACCAAAGGCTACATTATACTATGTTGTGCAAATTACTCACGTGTCTCAGTAATATTGGTTTCTATAGGAACTGGTTCTGAAGATGCTGGAAAAAAAGAAAAAATTATATCAAATTTGATAGTATCATCATATCTAAATGAAGAAAACTTGATACTAACTTCAGGATGGAACTGCACCAGTTCCTTAAGGTCCTTGGGCAGCATGGAACTGTACCAGTACCTTAAGGTCGTTGAGCAGGATGGAACTGTGCCAGTTCCTTAAGGTCATGGGGCAGGATGGAACTGTACCGTTTCCTTAAGGTCATTGAGCAGGATGGAACTGTACCGTTTCCTTAAGGTCATTGAGCAGGATGGAACTGTGCCAGTTCCTTAAGGTCGTGGGGCAGGATGGAACTGTGCCAGTACCTGAAGGTCATGGAGCAGGATGGAACTGCACTAGTTCCTTAAGGTCGTTGAGCAGGCTGGAACTGTGCCAGTTCCTTAAGGTCATGGGGCAGGATGGAACTGTGCCAGTTCCTTCAGGTCATGGGACAGGTTGGAACTGTGCTAGTTCCTTAAGGTCATGGGGCAGGATGGAACTATTCCAGTTCCTTCAGGTCTTGGGGCAGAATGGAAATGCACCAGTTCCTTTAGGTCGTGGGGCAGGATGGAACTGTGCCAGTTCCTTCAGGTCATGGGACAGGATGGAACTATGCCAGTTCCTTAAGGTTGTTTGGCAGGATGGAACTGCACCAGTTCCTTAAGGTCGTGAGGCTGGATGGAACTGTGCCAGTTCCTTAAGGTCGTGGGGCAGGATGGAACTGTACCAGTTCCTTAAAGTGTACCCTGAGAGGTCAGCTATGTTGACCTTGAAAAATAATTCTGCACATAAAATACACTATGCCGAAAACGCGAATGCCGTGGAATGTTCCGTTACTGAGAAATTGCGACTTTTCTGAAAAACACACCTTTGGCTGAGAGGCGTTGACCTCGTTTTCGGGCACCCAAACCTGTGACGTCATAAGTTCAACGCTTTTGTTGATGCAGCCATATTCTCTTTACTGTGCTACATGTGATTGTGATCTATTTTGGGATTTTCCGCGGTAATTTCTTTGTTTATTTACGTGAAAGTACTTCACATCTTCGCAATATCTAAGGTAGTGAACGAGGGGTCGGTGAATTAGCGCTTAAATCCGCTAAAATGGCTTCCTATCGAGGAGGGAAGCGGTGTGTATGCTTGTCCTAACACTAACACGGATGGGGTTTCGATGCATGACGTCGATAAATAAAACTGATTGTTGATTAAATAAAAGTATATTTGTTAGGTTGATATTTTGTTATTAATTCTACAACTAAACATTTTAAATTGATAGGCTAGCCTATGACTTGGGCGGTCATAGGAATATTATTCCTTCGTAATCGTGAACGCCTAATACTCGGAGAAGGCCTAGTCGTGAATGGGTCACGGAAATTTTCACCCCGAGAATTTTCATACTACTATTGTATAGAATAGAATTATTAGAATTTATAGAATAGGTTATGTGTGTATGTTGTTTGTATTTGTATTTGGTTTTTAGATCTTCCAGCCGACGATGTTGTTTAGTTATTAAAGATGACCAATCTTGATTTGAAAACACAGTTCACAGTGTAGAGATGTCATCTAAACTCATAATCACACCTGTGCCAGGTTAGGTAATTAGCACCTCTGTGGCTGGAAAAAACAATTGTGACACCTGTGAGGCGACACGCCTGTCGGCTAACAACAGACGCGTACCAGTGCTAGGGTAAAAACCAGTCAAATAATTGTTTAAACTTCTAAAACATCAAATTTTTATTATTAACACAGCGGAGGGTGTTATAATTGGTTGTTGACACCCTATCTATATATATCCATAGTGCTACGAAAATTCCCAGGAAGGAAAAATTCCCCTCGGACGAAACTTCTTCGGTAAGAAAATTTCCGACACCTCGTGAATGTATGCATAGTCTTGCACAAACGCGATTTCCCGACGTCAGAAATTGTTGATCCAGACTTGAAGATAGTAAAATTAGTCCAAAACCACACCCAATTTTATTTTGTTTCTTTGAAACGACGATTCACTGTTCGACTACTTTCACGACTACTGGTGAGACCCAGTGAAGTACGTGCCAATCTATGTTGCCCAAGCGATCGTCACTTTTCGAAGGGTCATTTTCCTCCTCACTGGATACATCGTCTTGTAATTCCAGTTCAAATCGGTAGGGCTGGATTCCGTCTTCAGACATATCATTCACACCATAATCAGACTCCTCAAAACTCATGCTCAAATCGCTCTCAGTTGCGGTGTCGTTGTCACTGTCAGTCATGTTGACTGCCATTTCTGTTGAACTTATGACGTCACGAGTTGAAGAGCCTCGATTCCGCAGAAATGACGATTCGGCTGATTAGGTCTGGGCGGACAGGTGAAAACCGACAACTTTGAGCTTTAATAACTCGACACTGAGGCGACGGATTTTGACGGGGTTTTCATTATTATTATTTTTACGGCATTCTTAACATTATATCTAAATACAAAATTACTCTCAGGGTACACTTTAAGGTCGTGGGGCAGGATGGAACTGTACTAGTTCCTTAAGGTTGTGAGGCAGGATGGAACTGTGTCAGTTCCTTGAGGTCGTGATGTCACATTGTTTACAATGGTCATTTGTAGTATGTAGTTACAGATATGTCAGTTTATTTTCTTGGTTTTCAGTGTCTTTCTGTATGTTTTGAGGTGCCATTCATAATGATAATGTTGATACTATGATATAATACCAAACATAAACAAAAATTTAGCATTAAGGATCAATATCAAGGTAAATTACCAACAAAACACAAAGTTCTATTGCTCGTAGTTTTTAAACATCTCCACCAACATAAGCCGTCATGGAAACTTATCTCACAAGTACTTCATACTGTATAGTTAGTAATATTTGTGGGGGATATAATTTCGCTGTATTTGCAGTCAGTAAAGACAGCATGAAATAAACTACCAAGTAAACTCTTAACAATGAATAAAAAATATAAGGAAATCTATGTCATATGCCTTAATACATTTATATCAATGTACTGACATACACAAAATCTAATCCCTGTTAATGATCCAAAACTGTATCACAACCATGAAATATTAGTCCCACGAATTTAAACAACTATATCATAGAAAGGAATTTTTTTTTAAAAATTAAGAGAAAAAAAATTTAATTATTTCTGTACTGACAAAATACCTCATCAATAGATAGCATATGTATATTGCTCTACTTATTTCGTGTTCTAATTATTCATCACTGTTGCCATGAAGTACATCAAAACATGAAGAGTTCAAAAATAGGGAGCCGCAATAATACTACTTTGAAAAATGTGCTGGGGCAATCTTTTTCCAAACGTGTTACTCAACAGAACACTTAAATGGTAACCACATTTAATATAATTAACAGTTTTAAAATTCTCAAGTTTTTGTGTGAATTTTTGTATATTCAGTAGATAATGTGCCTTTATCAGAAATCTGACTGATCATTATGTTAATAACAGCACATCTACAACAAGTTACAACTTCTCTTACATATAGTTGTGTATGATATTCAATAATTTACCGAGACTAAAAAGAATCAGGTTGTGTGATATTGCTGGAAAATGTTGCACTGATGAAAATAGTTGCTTCATTTCGAGGTCATGTGACTCATTGAAAGGACCAGTCACTGTGTTATGTAGTGTATACAGGTCTAGTTAACAATCACACATCACAGTAAGATATGTGGAACTTAATTATTGACCAGGACGATAAATACAACCTTCGTTTTCATGGAGATGACATTTTCTGCTTATTTTATGTACAACACTATTAACACTGATGCAAAAGTAGGGTACAGATAAGAATTCAATTATCTCAAACAGCCTACCATGAGAACTTGTCAACGGCCTAGATCTTCCAGTGCCTCCATTACCAGAGGGTTTTGTTTCCATGGCAACAACTAGGCTGGCCGTGCCGGGATAACTCCCATCTTCTGATGCCGAGCTTGTTTTTGGATACTTAGCTAGTGAACTCTGAAAAATCAATAATCACTATTATAATGACTAATAATATTCCTTGATTCTGTGAGGGTATTTTACTATCTTCTTCCCAATACTTTTATAACACTAAGCAAAATTTCTCACATTGATTAAAGATATTGTGAAAATTTGGAAACGCTTTAAACAAAGTCTCTCACATCCGATATTCCACATTTTGAAAGGAATTTGGTATAAACACCGATTGAGGGAGTCTCTCTTTGGTTTATAGGAGTTGTCAATCTGGAAGGTTCAATTCACAGGATAACGGATCACAAGGATTCGTTTGAATAAAATGATAAATTAAAAATGAATTTTAGAGATACAAACTTCATCGCCTATAAGTGTGTTCATCTCCCGCTCCTTCTTGGTGAGGACCATTTGTCTTTTCTTGTGTTGGGAATACAGTTCTTGTAGCCTGGAAATACATTGTCAGATTATTTCATCTGGAATAAGCCCAAGGGACCATCATGTAACTCCATCTTAAAGTAGGGGATAAGATTATGACACTGATACAGTATGTTTTAGTATAACTGTAAAAGATATGCTTGGGATTATTTCAAAAAATGAATATGACTGGTTAAATACTGTATAATTGGGGTTTTTTTTCGCATTTTTGCAATTTTCGCTTTATTTGCTATAACTTTCTAACACAAAAAATGAATTTGCTAAATATACATGAATGGATGACATGCAGGAGTAATCTCCCTTCATACATACCTTAAAGGTAAACAGTTCCACATAAATATATGATAACAGATAAATTTATTGCATATATAATGTACATACACTGCATGAAATATTATGTTTCAATAACTAGATGAATTTCTTGTTTTATTTGCTCACTGCCCCAAAGAAAATTTTAAAATTTTGAATAACAAGTGTCACAAAAATAACATCATACCATTTTCTTAAAAAATCACCAAATTTAGATGTGGTGAAAATGACCAGTAATATATGTTTGATGAATCAATATTCACCTTAAACAGATGCCCAGTATTTCCAACATGAACAGACAGTCACATGACAACAAGGAATTAGGTGATACAATGTAACATTCAGTCTCATGGCACCAGGTGATCAGGTGACAGATGTAACACAATCGCCTTTCACATTCACTCACATGGCACCAGGTGATCAGGTGACAAAGTCGCCTTTCACATTCAGTCACATGGCACCAGGTGATCAGGTGACACAGTCGCCTTTCACATTCAGTCACATGGCACCAGGTGATCAGGTGACAGATGTAACACAATCGCCTTTCACATTCACTCACATGGCACCAGGTGATCAGGTGACACAGTCGCCTTTCACATTCAGTCACATGGCACCAGGTGATCAGGTGACACAGTCGCCTTTCACATTCAGTCACATGGCACCAGGTCATCAGGTGACAGATGTAACACAATCGCCTTTCACATTCACTCACATGGCACCAGGTGATCAGGTGACAAAGTCGCCTTTCACATTCAGTCACATGGCACCAGGTGATCAGGTGACACAGTCGCCTTTCACATTCAGTCACATGGCACCAGGTGATCAGGTGACAGATGTAACACAATCGCCTTTCACATTCACTCACATGGCACCAGGTGATCAGGTGACACAGTCGCCTTTCACATTCAGTCACATGGCACCAGGTGATCAGGTGACACAGTCGCCTTTCACATTCAGTCACATGGCACCAGGTGATCAGGTGACAGATGTAACACAATCGCCTTTCACATTCACTCACATGGCACCAGGTGATCAGGTGACACAGTCGCCTTTCACATTCAGTCACATGGCACCAGGTGATCAGGTGACACAGTGTTACACCTCAAAGATGAGGGTTTGATTCTCAAATCAGACAAAAAGTATGGGGTTACCTAATTAATCAGATGCTCTTATCTCCTTCCACAGTAATACTCAGTTTAATATATCACAGCCAATAGCTTATTTCTCAAACTATTTTAAAACAAAGTTAACGGAAGTTTTTTTAACTTAACAAAATTAGCTTACATTAGGCTTATAACAAGGTTTTGTTTATTGTTGATTTACGTCCTTTTAACAGCCGATGTCATTTAAAGACCTGCCAGGTTTGAGAGGTGGGAGAAAGTAAGATTTTATGGATGAGAAATCACTGACCTATGGACAATACCTGGTGACTGCCCCACACAGGCCGTGAACCCGTGACAAAGAGGCGGAAGGCAACCGAAAAAAGGGTGGTCAGACACCTTGACCACTTGGCTATCGAGGATAATAAAGATGAATATAATTAAAGGGAAATATCACAATATTGGTGATTTTGTACCGATTTAGGTTCCGATGAAATAAATGTCATTACCACCAGGCCGAGATCCTGGTCGCCATCTTAATTATCTACGAAGTAACGATTACAAGGAAAGAAAAATAAAGAATTCTCTCTTCCCTATTTTTTGCGTTGTGCACTTGTTCCGTACACAACAAATACAAAGAATTTCTTACTTGATGTTCCAGTTGGTGATCGAGTCTGAGTATGACCTCTTGATCCTGACAAGGTCATCCTGTAACAAGTAAAATCCTCCCACTTTGTCTACAACAGACAGATTAACCAGTCGTTACATTCTAGGGATAACAAGATACCTGTAGGGCTATTCACTCACCTAGCCATTTAATTCTTTTCATGAGGGAGACACATTACATTTAGATATTTGAACAAATAAATTCATGAACTGATTATGTTCTCAATCTGTCCAATGTACCTACCTATCTGTCTGATGTCTGTAGAACCCCAGATATTGAGACTTTTCTCCAATGTTTGAAGTTTGTCCAAGATACTGCGTCCCTTGTCGTGTATGTCACTCTTATCACTCTATCAAAATAATTCATATAAAATCCTTTTGCGAGTTTAATCCATTAAATATTACATCAACATGAAGGTATGGTTCTATTTTTCATAAAAACTGTATTTCTAAAAAATTAGTGAAAACTTTCTTCATTGGAGAGGCTTATTTCCACACACAGATAATGTTTTTCACTACCAAAACAATCATTATAGCAGTACAATTCTCCTCAGGGCTCATTTTAGCAGTAAAATTCTCAACTGGGCTAATTTTAGCAGTAAAATTCTCAAAAGGACTCATTAAAATAGTAAAATTCTCAACAGGGCTCATTATAGCAGTAAAACTCTCAACAAGGCTCATTTTAGAAGTAAAATTCTCAATAAGGCTCATTAAGATAGCAAAATTCTAAACAGGGCTCATTATAGCAATAAAATTCTCAACAGGACTCATTAAAATAGTAAAACTCTAAACAGGGCTCATAATAGCAATAAAATTCTCAACAGGACTCATTATAGTAGGAAAATTCTCAACAGGGCTCATTAAAACAGTAAAACTCTCAACAAGATTCATTTTAGCAGTAAAACTCTCAACAGGGCTCATTATAATAGGAAAATTCTCAACAGGGCTCATTTAAACAGTTAAATTCTCAACAGGGCTCTTTTTAGCAGTAAAACCCTCAAAAAGATTCATTTTAGCAGTAAAACTCTCAACAGGGCTCATCAAAATAGTAAAATTCTCAACAGGGCTCATTATAGTAGGAAAATTCTCAACAAGATTCATTTCAGCAGTAAAATTCTCAACTAGGCTCATTGTCACTACAGTTTATACCTGTATCATTGTTATGTAATCTCCCACCATTCGTGACAAAAGCTCATTCTGGCTCTCGGCATTAATCCTCAATACATATTCTAACACAGTACTGAAGGTGTCTGTCCCTCTGAAACAGATTATATCATAGTTTTTGATCAGCAGTTTGCCTATTCCTACTTATTGCACCTCGGACTAGAATGCATTGATCTGATTGGACGTTGCTTGCCCCCTATAAATCTATAGAGGGCAGCTGAATATATAGGGGGCAATGGCCGCCATCCATTATCTCTGAAAGGCGTCACTTCGTAATTTCAAATCACAGATTGGCGATATTCACATTCTGTCCGTGTCGGAATATTGGCTAGAGTGAATCCTAGAAGTTGCTATTATCTAGTACGAGTTGTTTCCCCTACACGAAGCACCTATTTGACTCGGATCAAAAATGGCTGGGCGGTTCGGGCAGACCACAGCTGCAGACAAGGAAAAAAAACGCCTGGCACTTAACGCTGATAAGACGTTAAAAGCTAATAAGTTGGCCGCTAAAGTGTTCAAAGATTATTTGGTGGAAAAGCAGCAAAACCCAGATTTTGAAGATTACGATGTAGTCCGACTGGACGAATGTCTTGGCCATTTTTACATGGATGCCAGGAAATGTGATGGGACGTATTATATATATATTTAAATGGGTCCTTGGTGCAATAAATTCGTTATGTAGTTTGCTAGTGACCCCCTACAGGAATATAGGGGTTCAGTCAGATTGGTAGGGGGACAGTTAAATTCCGCCTTCCTAAAGACATCTTTGATACTCCAGGGGTTAGGTCACTTTTTCTTTCTGCACCCCCGGAACATTTCACAGTGAAAATGAGGATACAAGCAAAATAATTTGATTAGCCTAGAGTGGGTTTCAGGAAAAAACTCTGCCCAATCAGACTGGAGCTGACCCCTGGAGTACCCTAGGTTCCAGAGGGTGATAGTGATCGTAACCTCTAGAGTACCCTGGGTTCCAGAGAGTTCATTTCCCCAGCAATAAAATTCCCCTCAACTAGGAGAGTGATTGTCATACAGTTTATAGGTTCCAGAGAGTGATAGTGATTAGTACCCTAGGTTCCAGAGAGTGATAATCTCCCAGTACCCTTCCAGAGAGTGAAAAGCTCCCTAGGTTCTGGCTCTCCCCTAGAGTACCCTAGGTTCCAGAGAGTCCTAGAGTACCCTACATGATTCTAACACAGTACTGAGAGAGTGTAATGTCCCTCTGAAACAGATTAGAGAGTGATAGTTTTTGATCCCTAGCAGTTTGCCTATTCCTACTTAGAGAGTAAGTGATTGTAACCCCAAGCCTTTCCAGAGGGTGAGAGTGATCTTTGATACCCTGGGTTCCAGAGAGTGATAGTGATTGTAACCCCTAGAGTACCCTGGGTTCCAGAGAGTGATAGTGATTGTAACCCCAAGAGTACCCTAGGTTCCAGAGAGTGATAATGATTGTAACGGAGTACCCTAGGTTCCAGAGAGTGATAATTTGATTACCCTAGAGAGTGATAGTGATTGTAACCCCTAGAGTACCCTAGGTTCCAGAGGGTGATTGTAACCCCTAGAGTACCCTGGGTTCCAGAGAGTGATAGTGATCGTAACGCCTAGAGTACCCTAGGTTCCAGAGAGTGATAGTGATTGTAACCCCTAGAGTACCCTAGGTTCCAGAGGGTGATAGTGACCCCTAGAGTACCCTAGGTTCCAGAGAGTGATAGTGATTGTAACCCCTAGAGTACCCTAGGTTCCAGAGAGTGATAGTGATTGTAACCCCTAGAGTACCCTAGGTTCCAGAGAGTGATAATGATTGTAACCCCTAGAGTACCCTAGGTTCCAGAGAGTGATAGTGATTGTAACCCCAAGAGTACCCTAGGTTCCAGAGAGTGATAATGATTGTAACGCCTAGAGTACCCTAGGTTCCAGAGAGTGATAGTGATTGTAACCCCCAGAGTACCCTGGGTTCCAGAGAGTGATAGTGATTGTAACCCCTAGAGTACCCTAGGTTCCAGAGAGTGATAGTGATTGTAACCCCAAGAGTACCCTGGGTTCCAGAGAGTGATAGTGATTGTAACGCCTAGAGTACCCTAGGTTCCAGAGAGTGATAGTGATTGTAACGCCTAGAGTACCCTAGGTTCCAGAGAGTGATAGTGATTGTAACCCCTAGAGTACCCTAGGTTCCAGAGAGTGATAGTGATTGTAACCCCAAGAGTACCCTAGGTTCCAGAGGGTGAGAGTGATTGTAACCCCTAGAGTACCCTAGGTTCCAGAGGGTGAGAGTGATTGTAACCCCAAGAGTACCCTGGGTTCCAGAGAGTGATAATGATTGTAACCCCTAGAGTACCCTAGGTTCCAGAAATTGATAGTGATTGTAACCCCCAGAGTACCCTGGGTTCCAGATAGTGATAGTGATCATAACCCTCAGAGTACACTGGGTTCCAGAGAGTGGTAGCAATCGTAACCCGTGGACTATCCAGGATGCCCTAATGACAGCCAAAGGCTACTGTTAACCAACTTTCATTCATGAAATTATTTTTCATGAAATTTGCAATAAAAATAGTTCATGAAAGTATCATCACAAATGAAGCCCATTGATGATAAACATGTAGTGCATTACAATATTCAGCCAGTCTTTTAAACATCAATCACTGCACACTGGCTTTGATGCAGAAAGTCATGAATTTGTCTTTATACTATAAGGTAGGGTCCTGACCAGATATATACAGGTATCTATATCACATCTCACAGATCACATTTCCTTACCTCTGCTGCCATTTATAAGACAGTCTTGTAAGTTTTGCAGTAGGCTTTCCAAACTTTTGTTTTCATTTCTTGCAATTAAGCATGCAGCAGTACACAAGCCATGTAGAATATCTTTCCCGTCGTTAAAATCAAACTTAAAATTTTACATCCTAAATATATCATCACTAAGTAGGAAGTAACCCTTACACTGACCGAGTGTCTCTTCTAGGTGCATCTGGGTCTATTTTTAATGTCACCTGCCTAACTAGGTTTGGTTCCATAGTAACATAGAATTACAAAAATATATATGAATCAACATTACCTAGCAACAATGAATGGTGCTCTGACTTTTTACAACAAACAAAATCTGTACACACATTTCATATCATAAATATCTATAATTACCTGCTGACCAGAAGCTTGGTCTCCTCCCTAAGTCGTGTAAAATGTTGCTGGTAGGATCCGGTCTCCAAGTTAATGACAGAGTGAGGTAGAGCTATCTCCAGCTTTGAGATACCATAATACCTACAGACATAAACCAGGTTATAGTGAACTAACCTCAGTACCTACAGACATAAACTAGGTTATAGTGAGGTAGACCTATCTACAGCTAATCATGGTACCTAGGAACTTCTTGCCTGATAGATGTCTTTTATGTAAGGCCCTGCATGAAGTTTGGAATTAATGGAAGTTACTTAATTTTGTGTCCTGATATTTTATGGATGTCTCTGTATTGGCTGCTTAGTGGGTATTAATTTTGCACAAATCTATGAACTGGTGTATACTGGCATAACTGATATTTTCTGAAATTTACATTCACTGTAGAAATGACTGCTAGCTATTCACTTTTGTTTTTACTGATCACAATAAAAGCAAATTTAAATCCCTGCATGTATTACAGCATTAATGAGTAAAGGATAGAGCCAACGCCGCTGTTGTATTTAATAGAGGTCTGCAGGTTATTTGCCTCCTGCCTGGATACCCTAGGGTATGCAGGGGATTGATGAGAAGGGCATTATATTCATTCAAAATATAAAAAAATATACGTACTTAAAAGTTGCTACAATATTTTTGTGTCCAAAGTACTGGCTGAAAGTTTGATGTAACGAATGTGTACAGGTCTCTGACTTCACTCGGCGCATGAAACTATTACCATAGAAGTGAAGCTCTAGGTACTTAGCAAAGGAAATATTCCACGTGTCCTGGCTCATCGGCATCAGCGGTGTGGCCTGAAATGATAGATCAAGTCACAGAGGTCAAAAAGGTCATCCCGGACGACCAGAAGATTATTATAACCAACTATAGTTATATTGCTATCAGTAGGAAGGTCAATACATTACTCAAAGTGAGCTTATGGTTTTGAGTGGCACAGTGGTAATACACAAGCCGTTCACCTAGCCGTCTGGAGTTTGATTCTGGGAACGGATGTGAAAAGGTAAGGGTCACCTGCCGGTCCTCTTGGGTTTGGCCCAAGATCTCTGGTTTCCTCCCACAATAAGACCCCTTACATCCAAGCCAACAAGAGTGATTTGTAAAAGTTGAAATAAGCTGCTTTGTAGTTGTTGTAAAATAAACAAGTTTCTATATGCATTCATATACTGTATACCACGTAATTCTTAATTAAATTTCCTGCCAATTTTACCAGTTATACAGTACAGGACCTAAGATATTATTTGTTGGAAGTTCTACAGATCTAGATATGATTGGGCATTCTAAAGGGCTTGTTGTCGTAAATATAATCATATATGATATCCCACAGATACTCTGTTACATTATTTTGCTATTATCTAACTACCTGTCTGCATTTTCTGCACCAATTCCACATCATAATGGCACTCTCGCCTCCAGGGACACAGTTCTTCAACTTGCGCAGTGAGATATAGATGGCACCACCGTTGTGTACAATCCTACGTACATGGTCCAACATGGGGACATCGCATGCCTCAGAGGGACAGGTATACGGCTGGAGAGAGTAGGACTCTCTAATATTGAAAATAAAGCAATCAATATATTCTAAGACGAGAGATCACACACTTAATTTCAGACTTGTCGGTCAGGGCAAAACATTATTGGTGAGAGTAATGATACAAATATTTTTCTTATTTTTGGATCTGCATCTTGGCAGCCGAGTAATAGCAAACCATAAAAGTACCCACAAAATCGACAAAAATATGTCCCCACAAAAATTGATGATTTTACAGAACAGTGACTAAACCTTCTACTTCTTTGAAACTTGACTTGGTGCTTCAACAGTTAGTTTTTAAAAATCAATAACCAAAATTAATGAACTTTTGAGCAGCTTGTGTTAAAACATCTTTTGAATATGATTGTTTGTTGTGAAAATTTGAAATGACTAAATGATACATACCGAAAGCAGAACTTCTCCAGGAATCCGCCTAAAGTGATGTCTTGGTTACCATAAAACTCCATGGTTACAATCCTGGTCAAGTATATTGAATATTAAAATTACACGATGTACTTATCTCCCAACAATGCAAGGATACTTGTTATCGTAAATATCATATTTAGGTATCCAGCGACAAACACAGGGAACAACAGCCTATTAGAAATACTACAGAACAGATATAAGGGTGGGCTTATTACAAGACAAGGGCTTATTATTAGATAAAAATGACAAGGACATCACAACAAAGGAATATGTATCCTTCAGTATGCTAAGGAGTTAACACAGTGCCTCTGATTCATTGTCAATAGGTGGGCTTATTAGAGAATATGAAAACAAGAGGCCTTTAGGGTCTGTATCACTTACCTCGTTTAGTCTGCTGATATTCAATCATTTAAACTAAAGAAAAGTATTTAAAACATGTATCTAGTTGAGTTGAACCAGGTTAAAACACTGGCAACATAAATTACCACTTTTCTTAGCAATTAAAGCTACATAACAGAGAAATTTTTTATATGATTTCTTTACGCGATACTGCCACAAAGAGGAGCCAAAGAGTACAGGAGAGCAGTGGATTAATCATAAGAACAGAAGTTCTCTTAACAAAACCAGTGGAATATAAGTAATGTTACTACTTGTGAAAAAGTGGGTCAATTCAGTGCCATCTCATACACTCCATACGTCAGTGCTAATAGACTTCATACTGGTCGTTCATGTTGGTCATTTGTCTGATGAAGGTGACAGCATAGACATTGAAACATCATACTCTAATCTTCTACTCCTTATGTTATAGAACTTACATTCTACTGACATAACCAAACTGCAGAAAATGTTCCCAAATATGTATTACTCATATCATTGATAATCTAAATTCTTCTCGATGCCTGGACAGTATATACATCCTCAATAACTAATGGCTCTCAGACAACATCTCAATAATCAGCGTAAGTGAGTGACTTATTTTACATTTTAAACTGGTATTTTATGTATCAGTCTCTCTGCTTCATTAGCTATCTAATGCCTAAAGTTGTACTGGACTCCGATATCTTTTACACCTCTTATACACTTAAAACTACATATGATTGTTTAAATTTGTCAATTCAGAATGAAAAAGTTTCTCCTAGGAAATTTTGTGATGCATAAAATTCTTGTCTGTGATTAAGACTTTGTCGAAGTGAAACCATACATGCAACATCATGATGTGTGGAGGCCTGAATGCTGCTTTTTTAAGTAAAGTGATTAGATTTTCTCCTAGCTTACCCAAGATTAAAACTGGTCATAGTGGGCATGGCCTACAAGTTTTCTAATTTGAAGGATAACAACAGTGTGGGGAGTATTTAGGAGTTACATATCTTTTGTACATGGCTGATCTCAAAATTGGTACAATTTCTGTTTAACTGATATAGCTATGGGTGGATTTGTAAACCAGAATGAATTCTTGCGGTCTAGCATGACAATATTGTAGGTTGTGTCTGAAATTTGAATTTCTTCTACTGTAAAATCAATCATTTTCATGGTGGATTTATTTTTGTTAATTTCATGGGCTCTCTTAATCCATAAATTTGTGTCCATCAATTGTTCAAATAAGCATATTAAAAAAATTCATATCTATCCACGAAATCAAGCGGTTTTTTTTTAAAAGTCACAAAAATTAAACCCCATGAAAATATATGAATTTACAGTATCTTACATATGTAAACACTCGTCAATATAATCTTATTATACAGACACTAACCAGCTAAAGCCTGAAATAAGACGAGTGAACCTCAGACTTAAAGCAGGAAGTTGGCTTATATGGGAATGATTTTTACTGCTGATGTCTCTTGCTGCATAAATAGAGAAATAATCTGATTTATCACACTGAGTTTGAGTGATGTGACATATACTGAAGTGTAGTAGGTGATATTGGCAGGAATTCATTTTTTCTGTGTTTAAGGCCATTGATGATAATGTAAAAATGATTGACAAGCAAATAAATTACAGTGAAATATATTCTTACGAAAAGTAAACATTGATACAAATATAAAGACATGTCTCTCTATTTACTGTGAAGGCAGAGAAAAGAGAAATCAAATCCTCATGAATTAGTAACGACCATGACAAACATAAACTACTGTACAATCATTTGTTTTTGAGAGAAAATGTTTTTCTTCCTAATTTTTGGGGAGTCGAAATCCACAAATTTATAGGTTCACAAAGTGATACCGAGATAAATGCTTTTAGTTTATAGTTTCAGTGGAGTTTGAGTTTATCCAGGAAATCAAGGGCCGGCTAAAATGTATATTTCTTAACAAGAGGCCCATGGACCTTAACTGTCATCTGACATAAAATACAAGATTTCAAATTTTGAACTTGAGAAGAAGTTGAAAATGTGTTTTCAAGATGGCAGCCACGGCGGGCATATTGGATTTCGGACCAACCCGAAACTTACATACTTTGGTCAGGATCATGTCGCGATCATTTCAGGTAAGTTTCAGCTCAATGAGACATGTAGAACTTGAGAAGAAGTTGAAAATGTTTACGCGGATGACAGTCGACGGACGCTGCCGGACAAAAGGCGATTGCAATAGGTCATCAGACCCTTCGGTCAGATGACCTAAAAATCCATGAAATCTGGACTACATGAAAATATATGATTTTAAAGTACTTAGCGCTGTGAAATTGAAAACTTATATAGAACAGGGAGAGGACACTTACTGTGGAGGTAGACAGGGGAATGGATGATTGGCTGATTTTTCCGAGTGACTACTGAGAAGAACAGCCAATCGTTGATGTCGATGGAACTCCAGACAGTCTCGCTGCAACAGAACTCATTCATCAGAAAGATGCTACATCTTTTAGTCAATACACAAGACTATATAACTACCATATATCTAAGTACTTAGCAGATTGCCAGAACATCAACATTCAATGGAGGGACAAAACCTAAAGTGACAAAAAACATGTACTTAATGAACTATTTCACCATGCTCTACAGGAACTAAACCATTTAACTGGCCCCTCTCTGTAGTTTCTGTTTGCAATAAGTACCAGTCTGTGTTTAATCAACATCTAATGAAATAAAAAAATATTTGCTGAATATTTCATAAGAGCAAAACGCATTTTTCTCTCAATCATGAAAAGTATTCACAAGTAGACATTTGTAAAATTGAAAATGAATTATTTGAAATGTACAAACCCTTCTGTCTTTTTTCCCAGAGGTTAATACGCGTGTATTATTTTGTTGAGTTAAACAATTCCTGTTGCTCTGGTCAAATGGATCTCTAGGACCAGAGACAGTATCAGACAAAGTCGGCTTGAGGACAATCCTTCCTCCTCGTGCACGGAAGTCAGCTAGCATACTCTACAACCAACAGGCCATAAAATAAGATAACTTTATTCAAAGCTGATTTGTTATCCTTCTTTAAAGGGAAATCACTGTAAAATTCTATTTTTAGAGATTAAATGGACATGTAGTGTATATTTCCAATTATGTCCAGATGTTTTCTCAATACTCCATTGTGAATGTCTAATTTGACCATTAATTTGTTCCAGAGACCCCTAATATATATAGTGCCAATATTATGTGTTTATCCCTTCATGCTGCCTTTATAATGCATTAAGGGTTTCCTCATTCCTAAAACAATTGTCATAATGTTGAAGATATCTTTATTTATCATACTGATTTAATTCCTATCATTATCCTCACACTCTCCTTATTTAAAACAACAAATTTTTTCCTGTGTTCAGGTGAGTTCTTGTCAAAATCCTCCTGATATTTTATCAACTTATTTATATCAGTCAGGAGTTCATCGACTCCAGACCTACATAGTTGATAGAACATCAAAATAATTCAGACTTAGTCAGTTCCTTCTGAACTAGGATGGGAATGTAAAGTCATGTTATATCTGACTAAGTCAGTTCCTTCTGAACTAGGACGTGAACGTAGAGTGATGTTATATCTGACTAAGTCAGTTCCTTCTGAACTAGGATGTGAATGTATAGTCATGTTATATCTGACTAAGTAAGTTCCTTCTGAACTAGGATGTGAATGTAGAGTCATGTTATATCTGACTAAGTCAGTTCCTTCTGAACAAGGATGTGAATGTAGAGTCATGTTATATCTAACTAAGTCAGTTCCTTCTGAACTAGGATGTGAATTATCTGACTAAGTCAGTTCCTTCTGAACTAGGATGTGAATGTAGAGTCATGTTATATCTAACTAAGTCAGTTCCTTCTGAACTAGGATGTGAATTATCTGACTAAGTCAGTTCCTTCTGTACTAAGATGGGAATGTAAAGTCATGTTATATCTAAGCCAGTTCCTTCTGAACTAGGATGGGAATGTAGAGTCATGTGATATCTAAGCCAGTTCCTTCTGAACTAGGATGGGAATGTAAAGTCATGTTATATCTGGCTAAGTCAGTTCCTTCTGAAGTAGGATGTGAATGTAAAGTCATGTTATATCTAAGTCAGTTCCTTCTGAACTAGGATGGGAATGTAAAGTCATGTTATTACTGACTAAGTCAGTTCCTTCTGAACTAGGATGTGAATGTAGAGTCATGTTATATCTGACTAAGTCAGTTCCTTCTGAACTAGGATGTGAATGTAAAGTCATGTTATATCTGACTAAGCCAGTTCCTTCTGAACTAGGATGGGAATGTAAAGTCATGTGATATCTGACTAAGTCAGTTCCTTCTGAACTAGGATGGGAATGTAAAGTCATGTGATATCTGACTATACAATTACATCATCAATTCTTGTGTCCTTTCAAATGTGTCATCAACCATTGTGAAACTGTTGTGAAATTCTTAAATCATTAAAAGTTATCATTTAGACGTATCAAATGTAAATGGGAATTTTCTGAAAGTTTATACTGACATAAATAGTTTATATCGGCCTTTCTGCTGTCAATTTAAATTACTATTTGAATTAAAACATGACAGACAAGAGGACAGGTGTGTTTAAATAATCAATAACACATTGCTTACTTCGGTTGTGTTTTTGTCCATGGAGGTCAGCTCTGATAAAATAAAGGGGTGTGCCTCCACCACTTCAACATCTGACCACGACATAGGCAGTTTGGAAGGCTGCTCTCCTTCATGATACTTCTGCGACCTTCTGATATCATATCCAGCCGGGTCAAATCGACATGACCAGTACAACTCATCAATATGTGCAAAATACTTTCGGGAACAGCAATTACTCCCAGATTCTGATTCCAGAAAAGGAACGTCATATTTCACAAAGGGAGATGTACTGAGTAATACTTCATTAAGTAGTTTTCTGAATTTCTGATATCGCTTTTGAGATTTCTCTTGAAGTGTAATGGAACTTTGAAAAATTGTATCATCTTGATTTTTTTCGAAGTTGTGGAGAGGATCTGATTGGTCTGTAATAATCTCAGATGAGGAAGTTTTTCGACCAATAATATCGCTGTTTAGTAAATCCATTTTCGGATCCAAATTTTCATTTTTCTCTGAAAATTGTTCATTGTCACTATTGATGTCCCCTAAAGTAAATTTTATTTTTCCTTCCTCCACCAAAGTTTTCAAGTCTTTTTCCGTGTCAGAATCTACTTCACTTTCATGCACATCCGATATGTCAGTGTCATTCTGATTGACAGTTCCAGCCTCCTTCTCACTATCTTTTGTGCTTTTAAGTGTCACAATCTCTGGGTATCTATCATTTTTCTCATCATTTTTGTTGCCATTTACACTGGCCATACTGGAACTTCCATTGCCATCATTAACAGTACAATAACCTCCACCCATATTTTCCTTTGTCACACCCATATTTTCCTTTGCCACGCCCATATTTTCCTTTGCCACACCCATATTTTCCTTTGCCATGCCCATACTTTCCTCTGTCACACCCATATTTTCATTGGCAACACACATCTCTTGATTAGCCACTCCCACAACTTCATTAGCTGCTTCCACTGCAATAGTTGACTCCACCCAATTGTGAATAGAATCACTACTGTTGATGCTCTCTACAATGTCCACATCACCAGAGGGGGTGGAGTCTGTGCTGTTGGTCACACCCACAGGTAATGAACCATCTAACTGACCTGGCGGCATGGCAAACTCATCCATACAAAGAGAGATTTCTAGTTGAGAAGTATAAGCTGCATATATAATGAGTCGCATGATCTTCTTAATCTGAAAAACAGAATCTTCCAGTTTAGATGTATTTTTGAATAGCTCTAGTCAAGACATCTTCTATAAAATTATTAATTATACATAAAAATGTTCTCCACAATTGTAGAATCTTTCTTACTTCTACTCAAATCGAATCTCCTTGTTTTATTTTTCTCTGATCTGTTGGCTTTCTAGCAAGCACTAACTGAATCAGATACTAGTCCTTTTGGATTAAAACTTCTCACTAAATGTTTTCTTAGATTTACTGTTTGACCTTTTGCCTTGAATGGTTCAAAGATGGCTACCAGGAGGCCATCTTGTTCTGCTAATCAGTTTCACAATTATTCTATTTACGACCAATCATTATGGTATTACAATATAAATTTTCTCATTGAAAATATGAAAAAAATAACAAAAGATTCTTAATATGGAATTTATCAAAACTTGCACAACCTACCCGCTTTAATTCACTGCTTGATCCTCCCCTCAGAGAAATTGTACAGCCAAGGTGAGTGGCACAGCCATCAAAACAAAGCATTGTCTTGTTTTCACCTACAATACAGAGTAAAGACAAGTAATAAGTGATTCAGAAGAATCTGAAATCCCCCATACCATTAGGATTATGTCTTGTGTGTCCCTAATCCCCCATACCATCAGGATTATGTCTTGTGTGTCCCTAATCCCCCATACCATCAGGATTATGTCTTGTGTGTCCCTAATCCCCCATACCATCAGGATTATGTCTTGTGTGTCCCTAATCCCCCATACCATCAGGATTATGTCTTGTGTGTCCCTAATCACCCATACCATCAGGATTATGTCTTGTGTGTCCCTAATCCCCCATACCATCAGGATTATGTTTTCTTATTTCTATAACTAATTCATTGTACAAGAAAGTACAATGAATAGTAGCTGCGACAGAAATTGTGAATCTGAAATGGTTGCTGGGACGACTATGTCAATGAGTACATTTCAGGTTCGGTAATGAATGTCCGTGTATATCGAGAGAAAAGCGCAAATCGAGCTAAATTTGAAACTTTGGTGTGATAATGGTTAGTCCAACTAACCATCAAGGCTAAAAGTATTGCTGAAACCATGAGCCGAGAAGCTCTAACTTATCTATATTGATAAAGTTTAGTGGACAGCTCCTGTATTGAACAACTTTGATTTATACACAAATATTGATGTTGATGCCAGAAAAAATAGCCCCTACGTCTAACTCCACTTCTCTGTAGCATATACTCTTACTACAATACCACTTATCTAATTGAGCAGGAACTATATAGATTCTGAGGTTATAGCAAAAGGTTGATGAGGGCTATGTACCCAAGTGTAGACTGATGTTACAAGTCTTGAAATTTGGACAGAAACCAAGGTTGATAAGGGCTACATACCTGAGGGTAGACTGAAGTTACATGTCTTAAAATTAGGACAGAAGCCAAGGTTGATAAGGGCTACATACCTGAGGGTAGACTGAAGTTACAAGCCTTGAAGTTATGACAGAAACCAAGGTTGATGGGACCACTAACAATTCCGTCGATAGAGCTGATGATGGTTGCTTGGGTAAATCTTTCTAGTCTCTCCATCACTGCCTGTGGAACAGTTAACAAGTTCTCAGTCAACAGTATGTAAAACCATCATGTCGATATATGAGAACCATCCTTAATCAGCAAACTAACAAACACCTAGCCACACAAATAGCATCATCTTACTTATCTGTGATTAAACGAAAATATCCAAGACTGGAACTAGAAAATGTCTCTTAGACATGAAAGCCCTGCTCTCATGCGTAATATGACCTTTGACCCTTTAAGCTTTAATGGCCATCAATTTGATATGATTAGGTGTAAACGATAACATCATGATAGCATGAGATAAATATGAGAGGTTCTCAAAATATGATATGACCATTGATTCAAAATAGGACACGAAAAATGGGATACAGGAGAGAAAGACACACAAGTAACACTATCAAGAGATTATAACAGAAAAGAGGACATCTTGTAAATGTCAAAAAATATTGCAACAGGAAAGGAATAACTTTCATTTTTTTTCTATGTTATTGATCCACAATAAAAAAAACAGAGTGTACTATTGGCATAAAACACTTTGTGGTTTATCTAAAATGCAATCTGTTTTTGTGTTAAGGGTCAATAACATAAAAATAAAATTAAAAATAAGCCTTCAGTATAAATCCTGTAGTAAGCCCAGAGTTGACACATGATCTCTAATACAAGTAGTGGAGTGAGGTTTATTACCAGACATGGGCTTATTGATGGATAAATACTGTAACACTAATACAAACTTACTTAAGGGAGTGAGGTTTATTACCAGACATGGGCTTATTGTCAGATAAATACTGTAACACCAATACAAACTTATGTAAGGGAGTGAGGTTTATTACCAGATATGGGCTTATTGTCGGATTAATACTGTAACACCAATACAAACTTACATAGGGGAGTGAGATTTATTACCAGACATGGGCTTATTGTCGGATAAATACTGTAACACCAATACAAACTTACGTAAGGGAGTGAAGTTTATTACCAGACATGGGCTTATTGTCGGATTAATACTGTAACACCAATACAAACTTACGTAAGGGAGTGAAGTTTATTACCAGACATGGGCTTATTGTCGGATAAATACTGTAACACCAATATAAACTTACGTAGGGGAGTGAGGTTTATTACCAACCATGGGATTATTGTTGTATCAACACTTTAACACCAATATAAATTTACCAGCTTGACATTATATAACAATGTAATCCCGCAGGCCAGAAGGAAGTTCTGAGCGAGACGGGACACTGACTTCTCAACCACAACAATGTCTGGCTTAGGCTTCATGGACGATATCTTGGACACGTTTTTCCGCAGGAATTCCTCTTCCTGTCAACAAAGCAATTAAAGTATCACAGGTTTTCCTTAGATATACAGCCATTATGTCAAAAGTTTAATAGTGCAGACACACCATCACTATAAATCCATCCTGTCAACCTTAAATTAAAATATAGCTGCTAGATTCAATGAGGATACAGCTAATCGAGTAGAAAAAATTGTATGTCTTAAATAACTGGTCACATGATACCTATGGAATATAAAAAAAATCTCTTTTGAACTTCTGACAAATGATGTACGGACAAGAGATCACGGACGAAAGCAGTCTGAACATTTATTAACAACAATAAATTCATTGATAAAAACAACCATTATATGATAACACTGTTTTCATTTAAAAATGACATTAATAAATATTTGTGAAAGGAAAAATTTCTCTTATTTACCTAATGCCCAAATTTACTACAACACAACATTTTAATAAACTTTCACAGAAATAGAAAGCAGTGGTAGACACACACCTGAAGAATCTGAGGTTCCAGGGACGAAAATTTACTCTCCACTCGCTGGTATTCAATAGAGCCTTTCAACAGGAGAATTGTGGGATCTCTCAGCTGTTGCGCCATCTTTTTGTGAGCCACGTTCTTGGTGAATATGAGGCCATGAATGACACAAGTCTGCTCCTTGTTTCCACCCGGAATCTATTGAGTATTTAATCACTTAAAGAAAACTTTCAAATCAACTTTATTTGTTTTTCTTTCATTTTCACCTGTAAGATGATTTCACAATTATCACTGACATAATTTATAAAACATGAAGAACAAAGTTCAAAATAACAGAGGATATCCCTAGAAGCATTCAACTGTATTTTGTTCCCAGATATCATACATTAATTTTCAACAGAAATTCAAACGATCCAAGTAAGATTTATTTCACTTTTCAATGCGGTCAGAAAAAGTGAACAAAATTTCAATGATGCTTTGAACTAAGCTTGGTTCAGAGTTGTTTAAAATACATCATGAAATATTTGATTTTTCCAAATTTTGAAATAACATCAAAAATATTTAAAGTTATTATCTTTAATCACAACTTCATGCAATTGAGGAAGTATGTCAGCCGAATAGATATCTGTCAGTGATTGGAAAGTTTAATTCATTAAATATGTACATTGTAGACAGCACCAGACAACTCCTTAGGCAGATTACCAGTAGAATTTAATTGCTGACATGTTTCGGCATACATGGTATGCTGTCATCTGAACAGTGTAAATTCATAATGCAGGACTTTATATACTGTTTATGTCTGGCAACTACACACGTTATTTACATTAGACGTCATGGATAGTACACTGGTTACAATGACGTGGTTTGTTAGTGACGTCACACTGCTTGTGAATAGATAGAGGTGGAACTCAACTCTGTACTTTTAATGCTATTTAAAGTACAAATGTGAATATTTGAAAAGTTTAAAACAAATTAAGAAATCCATTATACAGCAATAGTGTCTATGATATATCTGAAAATGAATCTATATATGAGATGTGTTAAGTATATGTGAAGTTTCCAGTTCACTGACACCCAAGTTCTAATGGGGTATCCTCTGAATGCCAACATTTTTTCAATCAATAGGAAGGCTTTGTTTCAGGAAAAAATAGCAAGTCAATAATAAACTGTTTCACATAAGCTGTCTTTTTTTCACCTGGATTTTTACCTGAATTTACCTGTGTTTCACACAAAACACTTCTTTTCATTTGAATAATGATAATTTTGAAAATAGTGAATAATTCAATTTGACAAGTTCTATATATCAAAATGAAACAGATATTTCTTAAATTTAATTTTTATACAGTCTATTTCTCAAAAACAATTTCTATTTTCAATATTGTTAAAGTTGGAGTTAAGGCTCTTTGAGTACCAGCTTTCAACATGTTTTGTTTGAATTACCTTGCCAGCCGTGGGGAAGTTACAGAAACTAATACAGTACCAAGTCTTCAGAGATGTATTTTATCTTACTTACACATAATTTAAAGAAAAAGATTTAATCACTAGACAGCAAAATGAAGGCAACATACTTACATAGCTTTGATACAGTATAGAGAGTTTAGTACTATAATTCTTTATACAGCTTTGATACAGTGTAGAGAGTTTAGTACTATAATTCTTTATACAGTGTAGAGAGTTTAGTACTATAATTCTTTATATAGCTTTGATACAGTGTAGAGAGTTTAGTACTATAATTCTTTATACTTTGATACAGTGTAGTTGATACAGTATAGAGAGTTTAGTACTATAATTCTTTATACAGCTTTGATACAGTGTAGAGAGTTTAGTACTATAATTCTTTATACAGCTTTGATACAGTGTAGAGAGTTTAGTACTATAATTCTTTATACAGCTTTGATACAGTGTAGAGAGTTTAGTACTATAATTCTTTATACAGCTTTGATACAGTGTAGAGAGTTTAGTACTATAATTCTTTATACAGCTTTGATACAGTGTAGAGAGTTTAGTACTATAATTCTTTATACAGCTTTGATACAGTGTAGAGAGTTTAGTACTATAATTCCAGTGTAGAGAGTTTAGTACTTATATACAGCTTTGATACAGTGTAGAGAGTTTGATATAGAGAGTTTAGTACTATGTTTTGATACAAGAACATTTAAAAACATTTAAATCAAATGTTTACAACACATTTAAAATCAAATGTTTTCTTCCAAATCAAAGAGATCAGTAATAACATTGATATTTATTTTATATCTTTCTCAGTAACTGATAAATCTTCAAAAGTCTTACAAAAATCATCAGTATAAATCAACATGCAAAGCACCTTTTTAAACTTGATGTATCTCCTGATGTCCATGTGGTCTCCAGAATGTTTGATATCGGGGTGAACATATCTGCTGACCCTCTGTGCAGTTCCAAGGACAATGTCCATCCAGGACTTGGACAAGCCTTCGTCACACAACATCTGACTTACAAGGCCACGCAAATGTTCATCGTGTAATGACCTGCAAACAAGCCAACCCATAAACTGTAAAACTCAGCTTCACGTATTCGTTCTGGATGATTTGAATTGAATGAACATACCAACAGTTCATATAGTCAAGTACAAGTATGTTTATAAATCGATAACACTTCCAGTAGACTCTGAATCCAAGTCCCTACTTCAACCCCAAACCCCATCATCAGATGAAATAAGCCACTCAATGGCATCACACAGGGATTTATACTAAAGTTTGTTTGAGGCAATATTAAAGTCATTTTTATGTGAAATGTAATCTTAAATGTTTTAAAATCTAATACTTTGAATAAATTAATTACAGTTTCACATTTGAGTGCTGTGTTCAAATTTCCACCCCCTCGAAAATGCAGACAATGAATATAGAAGAGATGTTAAATATGTGTGTCTGATATAAACATATCAGAAAATGTAATGAATCCATTCAAAGTGTAAGTTTTTTATTTCTTGAATTAGATTTTAAAAATTAGATTAAAGAAAATTTGAAATTTCTTTGATTTTTTGTTCATGAGATAAAACTTATTTATTAGAATATTGAACTTTGATTTGTGTCCCGGGCCGAGACTGGGTATGGCACACACCAGTGATCAGCCACATTGAAAAAAAGATGGCAGATGTGTAAGAAATTGTACCCCTTGTTGTTAACAGGAAATTTCTACAACATACGAGGTATGACAAAATCAAAGGTCATGGACAAGGTCATGGGTACAGTATACCACCGCAAGTGTAGACTACTACTGCGTAGTTATTGAGGCCCCACATTGTGACAGCCAGACATAAAAGAAAACTTGACTCGCAGAGATCATAATTACCTAAATTGGTCATTAATAGATCGATAATGATGTATGTGATTTCAACACTGAACACTGTTGATTAAGCCTTGTGTGAAGACAAATGTTTGTATATGTAAGATAAATAAATCCTGGTTAATTGGATAGGTAAGTGAATGATAAAGCATAACATGTTTGATATCAAAGAAAACAAACAAGAAATGCTCAAGCATTAGGCAATTTTTCCTACCCTATAATTAAACAGAAAGCAATTAAAAGTCAGAAAGAAAAAATTCTTAAGAGAATGCTTTCAAGTTTTGGACTTTCTATTGTTGGTCTGACGTGTAAGCTGAACATTCGCAGATAAATTTTTTGCCATTCTCGGCTCAAAAAAGGATCTGCGCACATTACATGGGTTTTTATGGTATTGAAGGATAAGAGCAATACCCTGAGTATATTTCACTAATAATCATACTTAAGTGTGACAAAAGAAGATTTCTCATCATTTTCATCCTTGACTTGCTCTAGTGTGCGCCAACCGCGACAGGAACTCACTAAGTGGCTTCCACTCTGTGTCTGTGAACTTGTAAACACTGAATCTACAAATTTCAAAATAAGACTATAATACTTACTGAAAACTTTTTAAAACAAAAATCAAAATTGTCTTAAATATTTTAACTTGAGTAAAAGAACTTATACAAAATGTGTAAATTTTTGACAGGAAAACCCCATTATATCAATTTGAAGTATATCCACTGTGAAACAAATAAATATCACATTGTTTTATTGACACAACTTGATCAGTTTTAACCATATTACAATGACCTTCACAATAACATACTTTCAAACTGTTACTCCATATGAACAATTCAAGCTGATAATGTGAAATGATTGAATTTCCTGGGGCTAATATTTGAGGATTGTCCAGGGAGTGTCCCAGTTTTCACTAGTTCAAGGGTATCAAATTCTGTACATGACTAGGAACTGGTGTTCATGTATACAGACAAATATTTTTGTTTAACCATAGAACTGTTTGCTGGATATTGATGTCACACTATCTTTATTGACCATGAATATAGTGAAACTAAGTCCTACACCAATATTATTAACAATTTAGGTAGTACGTAAACAAGAATTTCAATTTTTGTGTGAATTCCAATAAAGAATCAATAATTCCTTAACCCTTTTGGCGCCGTAGGCAATTAAAGTCGACAGGCAGCCATTGGCGACTTTGGTCGACAATTTTTTCGATGTTTTCTGATATTTTCCGGAAAATATTTGGCGCTCAGCTGTACATTGTAAGAGATAAATTGGCACCGAAATGGTTAACTGTTATGTTGAACACTTTAGTGTTTGTTTACACTATTTAGCAATCATTCCAGCAATTTAAAAAAAGACTTCCTGATCATGATGCCCTGCATGCTTACATGGCAATAGATTCCACAAAAAATAAAAACACATAAAGGGATATTCCGAACAAGTTAGGATTTCATGGGATGTTTTTGAAGAAAACTGTACAAAATCATCTACTAATGGAAACCTTATACATCAATTTACCATTTAAACACACATATCATGTTTGATTTGCGAAAACTCTTTATTGGTCTAGCTATATTGATTTACACTGTACCTGTGATGATATCATCTTGTCCTCCACTACCATGGTTGTCTTGTCTGGGCAGGGGTTCAAAATCCAATATCTCCTCTTCATCTAAAAACAACATCAAACTATCAGTTAAGATCTATTTTTACCGGGGACGTAAAAAATAACCTAATAAATAAAACCATGAAACATAACCTTTATAAAGAGTGATTTGTTGTATCATGAATACAGAGCTCCAGAGAAGATTTTGGAGGAAATTTTCTACATAAAACCAATGCCTAAATGTTCATCATGCTTTTGTATGTTTTCCAACCAGAGAAAAATTATCCCAAATCCAAAAATCAACAAAAGATGCCATAAAAAGCCTTAAACACTAAAGCAGCCCTGTTTTAATATAGAGCAACCCTGTGTTAATATAGAGCAACCCTGTGTTAATATAGAGCAACCCTGTGTTAATATAGAGCAGCCCTGTGTTAATATAGAGCAACCCTGTTTTAATATAGAGCAGCCCTGTGTTAATATAGAGCAGCCCTGTTTTAATATAGAGCAGCCCTGTTTTAATATAGAGCAGCAATGTGTTAATATAGAGCAGCCCTGTTTTAATATAGAGCAGCCCTGTTTTAATATAGAGCAGCCCGGTGTTAATATAGAGCAGCCCTGTTTTAATATAGAGCAGCCCTGTATTAATATAGAGCAGCCCTGTTTTAATATAGAACAGCCCTGGGTTAATATAGAGCAGCCCTGTTTTAATAAAGAGCAGCCCTGTGTTAATATAGAGCAGCAATGTGTTAATATAGAGCAGCCCTGTTTTAATATAGAGCAGCCCTGTGTTAATATAGAGCAGTCCTGTGTTAATATAGAGCAGCCCTGTTTTAATATAGAGCAGCCCTGTGTTAATATAGAGCAGTCCTGTGTTAATATAGAGCAGCCCTGTTTTAATATAGAGCAGCCCTGTGTTAATATAGAGCAGTCCTGTGTTAATATAGAGCAGCCTTGTTTTAATATAGAGCAGCCCTGTTTTAATATAGAGCAGCCCTGTTTTAATATAGAGCAGCTCTGTGTTAATATAGAGCAGCCTTGTTTTAATATAGAGCAGCCCTGTGTTAATATAGAGCAGTCCTGTGTTAATATAGAGCAGTCCTGTGTTAATATAGAGCAGCCCTGTGTTAATATAGAGCAGTCCTGTGTTAATATAGAGCAGCCTTGTTTTAATATAGAGCAGCCCTGTTTTAATATAGAGCAGCCCTGTTTTAATATAGAGCAGCTCTGTGTTAATATAGAGCAGCCTTGTTTTAATATAGAGCAGCCCTGTGTTAATATAGAGCAGCCCTGTGTAAATAGAATATTTAATTTGTCTGCCATGTCTTAGTTTCTATCTTTAATCTTTAATATTCTTTTACTTCGCTTGCTTAAATAAATTTGTAGTTAACAATTTTTCTTATAAAGAAGAGGTTTGATGTACCTGTATCACTTTCTTGGTAATCAATATTTTTTGTCATACATATTTGTGTCATTCACAGAAGAAAGTGCTCAATATGTCTGTATCACTGACTTTATAGTCAATGTTTTTCTCATATACTTGTGCTGTTGACAGTTTAAGTATGTCTATAACAAATCTATTTAAACAAACTATAAAACTAGCATGCTTACACTATCAGGTCAACATGTGTCTACAATAGATGTATTATAATATGGATGACTTTTGTCAAATATAATATATTGGCAAGCAAAGTTATTTGAACATTTGAACAAATCTGACTCCTATAATGTTGAATACAAGACAAGGACATTATCTTTAGCAATAATTGTCAGCATTATTGCAGGAACCAGCTAAATATGCTGATTCTAAGCCTCTTCGTTAATCAGAAGAATTTGTATGAAGACCCTTGAATATGGGTCAAGGTTTTTTTTTTCACAAACTTTGTCAGGCATTGTCAAAGAAATATACCTGACAAATACCATGACCTTGGCCACTTGGTAATTGAGAAGAAGTCATTTAAATGGAAAAGTTCTTGTCAGTTGGACAATGCACCATAAGCTCACTAACCCTTTAAGCAGGTGAGCTTATCAATAAATTAAGGAACATTTTTGAAAAATGTAGATAGGATGACAAAAGAACCAAACAGACTGACTAAAATTTACCTCCTGTAGTTTTGTCCCGGGAGCTGGTCTGTGAAGTGACATCCTTATTTCTGCGGCTGACATTTGAGGCCTGGAATGAATCTGACTTCTCTGTGTGTTCCTCTGACACTGAATCTGTAACAAACCAACAATGAGTCCACAAATCTTGTGTCAAAAATGGCGTGTGACATTGAACCATTATCCTTATTCATTTACACGAGTGTTCTATTTGCAATAAAAGATCAAATTTTCATGTGTTATATTTTTACCTGTTTTTTTGAGGGCTGACTTAAAAGACAAAAAAAGATACAAAGAAAATAAATAGATACAAATGCATATCTTTTGTCCATTTCATGAATTCTGAAAAATGTGCTTCTTCTAATATCATTCTAATATATGTCACAACCATATTTAAAGTAAAGCACTAAACTTGATTTAGACTATACAAACAACTACGTTCACAATTGCTGTCTGTATAACACAGAGACATGTAAATTGGCATTAAGCAATGTGTTATATAATTAAAGCAACTACCACAGCTATCCTGCTGCAGGTCTAGGATGTCATAAACATCATTTCTGACTCTAAGTTGAGAAGTGAGCATATAACATGAGATTATGGAATATCAGAGGTGACTTAACAGATGTTGCACTCACCACCATCACTGTCCATCTCTATTTGCTGTAGCCACTCAGGTTCAGTGTTTTCAATGCCAGAGTCATCTCCCCTTGGCAAGAAGTCTTCAGGTTGGTCCAGTGGAGAGGTCTGCACAGTAGTTCAGATTTAATCAAATTATTTCATAATGGTTATATTTGGAGGTCATAATGAACAACATTAATTTTACTGTAATTCATAATAGTGCAGAAAAATGAAATAAAATGTAGGAAAATTTCATCATGTGATCATTATGTGCTATCTTTTGTTCCAACATCTGGACATTAAGCTGATAAATATACTCTGTAATATTAAGGAAGAGTGTAAGATACTGAAGCTCAATCTAATAACCCCTTGCTTTAGAGGCAAAACGCATTTTCTATAACTTCAGTACAAGAAACAATTTTGTTTATTATAACAAATTAATACTTACTGTAATCTATAATGAAATTGTAACAATGAAAATGAGTTCTTTCACCATACTTTAAAAAAAGTTGTAAATAAGATGTGGCACATTTTCTTTATATGTAATCAAATGTATGTTAACTTATGTACGAAGAAACTGTGGGCTTATTTCAAGAATAAACTAATTTTTGACACTGGAATTTTAGGGTATTATCATCACCATATATTTGGCTGTAAAAATTACCTCAGACGGTTTGTATAAGGTGAAGTCATCTTGAAATACTAATGGTTGTTGTCCACTGGCTGGCTCTAAATACCCTGCATCCAGTAATGCTTGGCCAATCACCACTGCTTGTACACTGAAACCGTGGCAATAATACTTAGTATTATAAATGACTTGCCTGTAACCATGCCAACAACAGAATCAATAAGTTGTATGCTGTGACCATGCCAACAACATAATCAATAAGTTGTATGCTGTGACCATGACAACACTACAAACAATTAGTTGTATGCTGTGACCATGACAACACTAGAATAAATAAAATTAATACATTCATGGAATGCAGGAAATTTCAAGATCAGGTGAAAAAAGAGTGTTCCCCACTTCCAGTTAAAATATACTTCCTGATATGTGTGAAAGTAAATGTTTAATCAGAAACAGTCACTTTGAAAAAATCATGTATCAGTGAAACTGATGATTGCTCCCCAAAAACAAGATTGCTGAACAAAAACTTTTAACAAAGGGCAATAATTCTGTAATTATGGGGTTGCAAGCTCTGAACTTGGTACTGCAAATCCTCTTAGCATGATCAATATATACACCAAGTTTCATTATCCTAGCTTAAACCTGAAAGCAATGTCATGGTCTGGACACAAAACGTTTAACAAAGGGCAGTAACTAACATTGGTACACTACACATATATACCAAGTATCATTATCCTACCTTCAATGTCAGGCAAGTCATACTCTGGATAAAAAAGATTTAACAAAGGGCAAAAACTCAATAACTGAAAGGTTACAGGTCCTGACTTTGGTACATTTCACATTGCTATTGTATGACCAATATAAGCATCACATTTCATTATCCTATCTTAAATATAGGCAAGTTGTGCTCCAGACACAAAATTTTAACAAAGAGCAATAACTAATTAAGGAGTTGAAGGCCCAAACTTTGGAAACTATATGCTTCCCCGATAATCTTCAAAGAGCATAATGATAGTTAGAGAAGTTCAAGTCATATGTAATTTGTGTAAACAGGAAAAACTAATCACCGTCTCACAGCTCTGTCATTCTTAATCAGCCAGTCAACAAGTTTGTTTCCCACAATGCACTTATGATAGGTGCGAAGACGAATTCTGTGACTCTGCATCTCAACCCCTTTGTCAAGGTCTGCAATGTGTTTCCATAGTTCACGTAGTTGGATGGAGTCCTGAAAGGAAAAACATGAAACAGATAGATTTGTTTGTTTTGAAGTGGGATATCCTTGTAGTAACAGGCAACTACCTCAATGAACAACATACAGGAGGTCCATCACATGCTATCCTGTGGAATTAGAGTGAAGTGCCTTGCCTAAGGACACAACCACATCAGCACATCAGACTTGTTCCTCTCTCAGCTTCCTGAGAAACACAAACTGTCACAGGTTGAGAGCATCCAAGTATTTACCTGAGGTTTTGTAGGTCAATGCTCTACCTACTGAGCTATCGTGGTCCTTAGTAGAAAGGTACATAAAACTCAATGTTTCTACTATCCTGTGATAAGTCTAGGGGATTAATAAATAAGCTCTGACTCAAACTAAGGGCTTATTATTTGACATACAACGTTTGTTGTTAATTTGATAGAACTGAAATAGATGTGGTCGGGTTTAATACCAGACATGTCTTATTCAACACATCCACAATCAATTGTTATTCAGTTTTTACCAGGCCTGACCTTTGCTTAGTTTCCTTCTCTCTATGATTTTTTCAAAGGAAATTAGCTAGTCATAACAACCAAGAATTCAATACAACTAAGACTAAATGGAAATTAAACTGACCCTTTTTCTAAATTTTTCTAATATTAAACTTTTTAAAACAACTTTTTACTTAAAAATTCTAATTGAATCTGATTTTTTTTTTCAACTTAGACATATTACATCTAATGTGAGTGATTTCATTTACCTGAAGTTATAAACTTACTTAAATGAGACAATGAAATCGAATTTTTTTTATATATAAATTATGTTTTAAGTAAGAAATTTTAACCTAAATCTAGAGCCTTACTAAACCTGGCTGTGTACTGTAGAATAAATACCTCTAAAAACTTCCTGTCCATGTAGAGGTTTTCAAAGTTCTGATAATCATTCTGAGGTGTGAGATCAAACGGGGCCATCTGGTCCAGACTAGTGGTGCTGCTGGTCACTGACAGGTGTCTCCTGATGGACAACAATAGGTGTAATATACATTGTAAAAACAACAAATATTTTCATCATTCTACTACCGTTAAACAGTGCCGATTTTCTTACTATGGACAAAAATCTCAACTGTAAAGCCACATAATCAACCTTTTGGACTATGAAACTGAAATACCACTAGCAATGAACTATATAATAATAGGAAAGCCCAAAGTGAATAAAATTATCAGTATTGATTCTAAACATCTTCAAAATCCAGAAGATACACACAAGCACACCTATCTTCTCTGCACAGGTCTGTGAAATGTTGGGAAACACACAACAAGGCTCTATAAGAACCACATGTTAGTTTTTGTAAAGGTACTTATTGTATAGATGTTACCTGATCATACCTGAGTTTGTTTGTAGTTCCTTGTTTCTTGCTAGAGCCCCAGATACTGTTGGCACCTGCAGGACCCCCCGAATCTGAGTATTCCATAGAGAGACGAAAGTCCTCTCTCTCCACCCTCAGGTCACCAGTCGAGGGTTCATTCTGAAGGGCACTCATAGCCACCTTCCCACAGTAAGTACACACACGAATACCACCTACAACAAAGAAATGTGATTAATAACTGAACCTCCCATAACATACTAACACTCATGGATACTATCTACAACATACTAACACTCATGGATACTATCTATAACATACTTACACTCATCGATACTATCTACAACATACTGACACTCATTGATACTATCTACAACATACTAACACTCATGGATATTATCTGTAACATACTAACACTCATGGATACTATCTATAACATACTTACACTCATGGATACTATCTACAACATACTTACACTCATTGATACTATCTATAATGAAATAACATTTGGGGATACTATATATAATGTAATAATACTAGTAGATACCATCAATATTTTTCACAGCATAGATACAGCAAGCTTGATATTACTATGAAACCCTGATCCCCTACAGAAATAAAAGTTTAACAGAAAACCTTGATCCCTGAAGTGAATGATAAATACACTGTCTACTGTATCATCTTACCATTGAAATTTCATACGGAGAAGATGCAACATCAGTTTCTGTTTCATGTCAGAGATAAATGATTATTTACATTACCCAAGCATTCAGGAAAATAGCATTCCACATTACACTGATATAAAATCTAAATGTGCAATATCCATATTCGATGCTGTTCTTTGGGGACTTCTCAGTACATAATATATCATAGAGTTATGACGTCATAATAAAAACAAACGTAACATTCAGTAAATCACAGCTCTGCAATGTGTTATTACATGTGTACTTATATGACAATAAATGTTGTTATATGAGTGAGAACATCCCTTTTTGGATCCACTCGAGCTCTCCCAAAGATTTCAGCAAAATGCAATGTTTACAGGGTTTTCCATAAGAGCCGGTCGCCGGCCAATTTGACCGGTTACTTTGATCATTTGGCCGCTTACACCAATCCAGTTCCGTAATGATGTTCCGTACACGACTACACGTACACGACAGGCCAGCCTCCTACTTTCACTACACAGTCTACTACTAACAAAATTATGGAAAACCCTGGTTTACCTGAAACCAGCGAATTCCTGTGAGAGGGGTTAACATCACAAATTGAAAACTTAATCCAAAATAGATGAAGGGAATTTCCATGACGCAATGAACTTTCAACCAATGAGAAAGTAGCACTATCTGTTTACAAACAACCAGAGCTTGACTCTCGCACATGGTCAAGGAAGCTGATCTGCCTCCATTGTTTTTTCAACTCTTATTTTAAATGCTGTGACATACAACAAATCAGTTTTATGTTTTTTGGGGGGAATATCATCTTTAATAGCCTACAAAATGTCAATAATTGTATATTATTGGTGTTATCACAATGATAACATATTATTTATGTGATAACAGACTAATGACAGCAATAACACCTGCCAGGTAATCATGAACTTTTTTTTAAAATTTTTTATTTATCCAAAAACACATGAGGAATAAATAGATTCATACATACTATCAGTCTATAACTCCCACCATCACACACTTACAGAGTATAGTCATGCATCATTTTCACCACTAAACACACAGCATTTTGAGTTGCACACTATATCTTAACTATCATAGACACTATGTAACACAATCACTCTAAATATATATTTATAACTTGCAGCCATACTAGTACTCCAGCATTATTACATATACAAACAACATCAGCATCTGACATCAACGTCATCATATACAATCATTATCCTCGTCACACATTAGCATCATCACATACATGAACTTAATAATTACTAAAATAACCTTTATAGCCGATGATTTTCCCAGGGAGTTCTTGATTACAACATTTACTGCAGAATATCTGGCCGCAGATACGACAGTGATGACGCCGGCGGAATGTCGTAAACTTATCCCCACAGTCATAACATTCCTTACAGCTGCTGTCTGGCATCCAAAACTGCTTGAAATCACTGTCACGATATGCCTGAGGAGTCTGTGGTGATTTAAATAGACAAAACATACCAATGTTATTAGCAGAAGTAAAGGTTAACTAAGGAAACAAATGTTCATGGCTGAATTTATTTGTAAAGCAAAATTACAGAAGGTTTTAATGAAGCAGAGAACATTTTGTCAGGATTTACATTAAGTGTAAACTGACCGTGGTACGGCGCTCCAGTATGTTGCTGAGTCGGTTGAGGACACTAGAGAGAGTCCTGTCAGCGTCTCCATGCTGTTGTTCCACTTCACTGCTAGCTTCTGTCAAGCTTTCCCTCAAACTGTCTTCTTGTGCCTCTGTAACCACTGAAGAAGGGGCAGTCACTATCATCAACAACAACAAACAATCACTTAAGCTTTCACTGTATAAGATATGTCATAATATGCCCCATTTTAGGACAGTATATGAAAAGAAAGAGAGGATTTTCAAAGATTTTGGGGTAGCTGATGTAGTATTCCATTGTTTCTGAGCTAGTTACATATGTGTATATCAGTATTTCCATCAATTCTGAGCTGGTCATATCAGTATTCAGAGTGTAGATACATATAGGTTTTTTTTATTTGAAGTGACTATAAACTGATTATTTTTAGTTTTTACTGAATTTTTCAATGACTATTACAAAAAGAATTCTTTATCTATGACAATAAATATTGTCAATATTTAACTGAGTACTTCAAAAAATCAGTCATCTGTTTGAAAACAATTTGAAGAACAATATAAGAAAACAGGACTTACCACCTCCACTTGGGCCAGTCAGCTCAGAGTTGTCTACCCTTGGTGTGACAGAGACCCGTCTCTTGTTTACCTCCCTGTCCACAGATGGATCACGGGAGGATTTCTGACTGCTGCCACGTGAAGATGACGAAGAGTCATCTATCGTAAAGTTAACATTTCGTTAACATGCATATCAAAATTCATGCTTTAATTTAGAATCAACTTATGTATCAATATAAAATATACATAGATAAGCCGAGATGTGAATATATCAGTCTTTTTCAGAAAACAATGTATTCACTGAACAGATGTTTACAATCTTAAGAATGATATTAGTTCATTTAGATATCGTATGAAGATAACAATATTTGTTTTATTCAATTTCATTAGATTCATCATTAGTTATGTTGTTATATACTCAATGAGGTCTTTGCGGTCAAAAATATCAGAAAGAATAGAATAATTCTTTGTCAAGGAACAGATTGAAAAAAAAAGACAAAAACACAAGACAAGAGCAGACATGAGAATAGAACCAACCTTTATTCCTCTTCCAGAACCTTGTGAATAGATTTCCTCCATCTGACACCTCGGAGCTGAGAGGTCCAAACACTGTCAGAGTAGTGGGTATATCATCCCACATAGACATTGTATAGAAACACACTAAAGCTGCATTCTGTAGCCTTCAAACCAACAGCACAGATATTAGTGAGGGGTGTCAGAGATTTTAGGGATGTTAACAATAATGGGTAGCAGGGGACAGATTTAGGAAAGGTAAGGGGAGAGAGGGCAAAGATTCAGGGAAGGTAAGGTGAAGGAAGGAAAAAGATTCAGGGAAGCTAAGAGGTAAGATGACAAAGACTCAGGAGAAAGAAAGAGATAGGAAGGAAAAGATCTAAGGTAGGATGAAGGGCATGAGCGCATAGATTGAAGAAATGTAAGGGGTTTCAAAGAAAGGCACCGATTTATTAGGACAGAGTAAGAGGCAGAAGGGAACAGATTTAGGGGACTGTAGGAGAGTAGAGTGCAGACATGGGGGACAAATCTACGATCTTAAAAGTGAGGTAAAAGAATGATAATAGAATATGCAATAGACAGAAAGTGATTTTGGGGCAAAAGTGGGGTGTAGATGATGAAGAGTGAAGAAAGGACAGTAAAACACACCTTTAGGAGTGTGTGTATAGGTTTGTATATAGACAAGGACAATGAGTGATAAAATGGACACCTTAGGGAGTGTGTGTAACAGAGGTCAGGGTTACCAGGGTTACATGTGTGTGTATGTTTCTGTATGGACAGGGAAGCGGCGTGACAATAGAGCTAGCATAGGTTAAAAGTTTGCATGGGGTTATAAGGGAGAACATTTTTAATGTTGATAGGGTGAAGGGGGTTGAGGGGTGGAATGTTGGAAAGGAGAATTTAGTTTCTATATACAGAGGGAAAGCAAAGGCATGAATGGACGGGGCTTGAGATTTGACTAAAAAAGAGAAAAGGTGAGGTAAAGAGAGGATGTGATAGAAGCTGGAGATAAAGAAATAAATTATAATTTGGGAAGGTGATGATGGCAAATTAGGAAGCATTATTGCGATTAACTGTCATATTCTACAGTCACTAGATAATGAAATATGATGTATATATATATTAATATTTCTCTGATTCTACAAGAAAACATCACCGTCATTTTGTTCTATATAAATGTCATTATCATTATCCCATCAGATAAAAATAAACACAGCTGTTACAACTATAGTGAGATCACTTGTATTTGCCTAATAGTGCAAACCACTCATTAATCACTGTCAATTTCAAAAATGAAAAAAATATTAGCTATGACAACGTCGTATAGGCTGGAAAATCATCAGATAACATTGCTGTACAGAGTGGCAATAAAGACTGAAAATTATAATACAGACACAGAATTACATTAAATGTGAAATAGAGAAAGGTTTCACCGACATCTTCACTCACCTGTTTCCAGATCAAAGACCTTGTCATGCGACCATCTTTTTCAATATTTACAATTTTTCACTTCCGGGTCAGTCTTTCGCTTAAAGGGAAATAACTCGTACTTTTTTTTTTTTTTTTTTGCAAAATTCAATTATTTTTGTGACTGACCAACTGAATACAAATACATAAACATGTGCATGTCATGTAGGGATTGCCTTACTAATAAGTGCACTTTTAGTTATTATAACTTCAGTAAAAAAAAAATTTATTTCCATTATGTGTTTTTTCACTGCAGTGAAAATATTCTTTTTTTACATTATGTGTTCTGGATCTGACTGAAGAGAATGTTTTGTTGATAAATAGGCTAGTCCAAATCTATTGAAGAAGGTGGGAGTTCAGACACCCAGCCGCTTGTTTAATTGAAAAAGATTTTCACTTCAGTGAACAAAAGTGAATAGAACAATCTCTCAAAGTCTAACACTATTTATCAAACTGAATTGAAATTATTTTTCATTTAAGTGAAATTAAATATAAGTCGAAAATAACTTTGATTATCTTAAGGCAAAATAAACTTAATGTACATTTCACCTTAAGAGGAAACAGGATTGAAATTTAAAATGGCTTGTCATAGTATTTCGTGTGTTTTGTATCATTTTTTGCTAAGTATACATCCGGAGTATTGTAGAAAAGAACTGTGACTAAAACTCATTTTTTTATGTCTGGATGGTTGCGATTTTCACATGTTTTAAAGCCATGAATTTCTCCGTAAACTGATCGATTTGATTCCAGAAAAGAAGGGTTGCGTCAACAATGCATTATTTGTATCACTGATTTAGATGTGTATCAAAGTCCGTGTTTATGCTATATAATTTTTTTAAATGATGTTTCAGGATTATACAGAATGGGAGGGGGAGACATGTATCCGGGAAGCGGGCCATATTTTCCCAAATTCGTGTTCATTTACAAGTAATAAAAAGCGGGAAAAAATCGTATAACGTAACAAAATGCCAAAATCATGTCATTTTTTATACACTGGATAAAGTGTACGTCGTCGTTCAAATTTGATATTAACAAGCAGTAGATTAACTGGGGTTTTTTTTTTATTAGATACTTGCCAATGTCGCTGACTTGAGTTATCAGTCTCAAACTTTAAATCTTCAAAGACTTATCATGTTATTTTCACTATCACTGATATCGGAGTCGGGTTTTTTTATCATTGACATAACTGCATCCTATAAAAGTTTTTTTTTCGTAAAAAGTATGAAGATTAACAAGAGGGACGTCTTGTTGAACGAATTCAACACCCAGTGTGGAAATAATTTGTTCCAAAAGATATTAATTTTGGCGTTTTCTAAAAGTGATGCATTGTGGAATATGTCTGTGTTGTTTGAACGTACACGACTAAAAAATATTCCCGTGATTAGATTTTAATAACATGAAGTCAGTGTTTTCCAGGCTAAACATTGTAGAACGATGGTTTGAATACCGCAACAAATCTGTTGGACGGTGCGCTGTGGATGCAATTTTCCTTAAAAGGGTTATACATAATCAATGGACCCAAAGTCATTGTTCGGGCGCTAGACTGTCCAATTTTTCTATCAACACAAATATTTTTGGTTTTTCGACAAGTTTAGAGACAACAATGGTTAAACCGGGAGTCAAAAACTTTGAAATAAACGAAAAAATTAAAAGGAACAATGAACTGAGATTGATAGGAAAATGAAGTTGTGTTTGGTTTATTTTTGAGTTTTACGGTCTCATGCCGGACACTTTAAATACCGATGCTAGTAAGGCGGTCTTTGCTCTCAACTTCTATACCAGTATATGTCTACAAATAACACAACTAATATATATAGTCTTCTTTTTTTCTGGCAAAATAAGATAATACAACATTATTTATAGAAGTGTGTCGTCTACATACACCTCCATCGTAACCAAGATTAACACAACTGGCACTAAACACTATGGGTTGGAATGTGATGCCAAGTCCCTGTGAATCTGACGATGAATGTGAAAACATAGTCCAACAAGTGATTAAATCTATATAGTGCAATCAGGCCATATTTAGAATTAAAGTGTAGTAATTTTATCACGGTCTTGGATAAATGCATGTGATTATAGCATTTTCAAGTATTCTTAATTTCAGCCTTCTCAAACAACAGTCACAAACTCCTGGTACGAGGTCTATAACATGGATGATTTGTACGCTCTTGGTTCAAATCCGACACATACAACAGTTACTGTTGGGAGATAGATAACGTTTGGGTTATCTAAAAAATAAACAAGAAATATTGCACAACGTTGAAGAAATTTTCGGTACGTATGGTGGTGAAATAACTGTAATTAGGAAATGAAGTTTATTTATAGATCAATACCATGTTATAAACCAAGGAAACTCATAGACATATCAGTTTGTGTAAAACAGTTTAACGAGTTAAAGAAAATGCCTTATCGTAAAAAGTACAACAGCTGATCAGCCTCGCGAAAGTTTAGAGATATCGAGGATTTTCAGTCCCTGTCAATCATAGCGTCTCACGTTGAATTTTGTATTTCTAACAATCAGTGTAATTATTTGATGGAAGGTGTTGGTTGTTTTGATAATTATAACAGAGGGCCGGTCATGTCTTCCCCATGGGGTAAGGTCACCAGTGACCCGGTAGAGCCGCGTTCATTTCAAGATGTGATGAGCGAACAACTGGCAGCCGATCTCGAGGAGAAGGAAGTTTTAAAAGAATGGGAATTAGTCAGGTAAATATGCATTCTAATCCACACAGCTGGCTCCGGTTTCACGAATCTTCTTGAACTACCGAAGAAAAACATTAGACGAATTAAGGAAAATTTCAATTTAATAAATTTCCTTAACTATTGTAAATTAAGGACGATTAATTGTAAAACTGGGGCCTGGTCTGATTTGTATGGCAATGCCAATATAAAAACAAACCAAAATGAAATGTGATTCAACGCACAGACACATGTCTTATACGTAAACAACTCCAGCAGAAACCCTTCCAATATGGTGTTTGTGTTTTAAGTGAGATAGATCATGACACCCAGCGATTGACCATTACAACATCATTAACACTATTGTTGTCATGAAAACTGCGACGACTATCCATCAAAATGGCTCTACCTCTGGATGGTGAACAAACAGTTCTGAACAGTTCAATGCTTTTACTTCAGCAGTCTCATGCCAATTTTGACTTGATTCATAGAAAACTAAATCTTTATCCACATTTAATTCCATTAACAACCACCCTAATGGTGAAATGTTACTGTTTTTATGCCCACAATACAAACCAACACCCAAATGGTCACATGCTGTATGAAATTTCTTGTATCTTAAATCACTCATCTTTCTGGTCGTTGCTTTATATAGCGACAAATGTTGATAAAAGGAGGTCACAATAGTAAGAATATTGCACTCTCTAAAACAAATGCTTTTGAAATAGTCATGATACACCAGGAAATACCTTCACTCATAATTCTAACCAGAGTTAGGAGAGAAATGGAGCATAATGAGATATTTTGGACACTATGAAAATATGAAAGCATACCAGATAACCCTTTCTGAACAAAGCTAAAAGAAAAAAATAAACTTATATTGTTAAAGATCTTGACACATTTTTCCGGCACTGCCCCTAAAGTTAATCGATACCCAGATAATATTCTTTTATCTTTATCTAAGCTCATTCTTGTCTGAAAATGATGAATAAGAACATTGAAAAGAATGTATTTTTCTTTAGGTCTAAGTTTTAAGTTTTATGCCATGAAACAACTGGAACTAGAATGAAAAGCAGAAAAAATGGTGTCATGAATGATAATTAGCTATCACTCTTCTGATGGATGATTTTGTTTATTTACATTAAGGAAAACAACATCATTATGACGAAAATATAGTGGTACTGCTGTTGTATTGTAGCTGTATTGGCTGCCTTTTAAAGTGTTACATTTGTAACAGAACTCTATTCCTCCACTAGGATTCAAACCCGGGACCTCTGCTTACTAGTCTGATGCTCAACTGATAGAGCTTAAGAGAAATATTCTCTAGCTGAGCGGTGTAATGCAATCAGTATTTACCAGGGTTACGAACTCCCTCTCCAGGAAAGAATTTGTCCTCAATTTTTCCACATGTTACAGCGATGCTTATGGGGCATGGCTAAGTATTATTCCCAAATTCCTTCGTGGGCGCCAATGTAACAGAGGTCATTATTTATATCAAATGCCTCCACCAGGATTTGAACCTTGACTGGTCTTATGCCCAACAGATTGAGCTTAAGAAAAGTTGTATCTAGCTGCGTGATATATTGCAGCTAGTATTTACCAGGGTTACATAGTCAAAATATTAATAAGTTTTCTCGGGTAGAAATCCCTATTCCTGAGGATGTAAAATGATTCGGTTAGTCCCAGTATTAACAGAAGAAAAACTAGAATGAGTTTTAAAAAGAAAGTATTGTTGTCTCAGATTTGATATTGTACTCAACAGTAAAAATTATATCTTGTTTTACATCTAGTCAAGCAGAGGTGGCGCCTGAGATCAATTTAGCCACGCTCACCTCAGGAATGGGCTCTGAAGATACCAAAGACGACCATATGCTGGCTCAACTTCTGCAGATGGAGTTTGATAAAGAGCATGACCTTGAAGTGAAGGCTAGGGAGAAGAAATACAATGGTGACAGTAAAGGTATATATTGTAAATTCTCTTTCTCCCCCCACCCCCATCCCTGAAAAAAACTCCAGTTCATGAATATTTGCTTAAAACTTGAAACAAAAGGGATGATTTTTAGCCCACCATCATCAGATGGTGGGGTATTCAAATCGCTCTGCCGTCCGTGGTCCGTCCGTCCATAAACAATTCTTGTTACCGCTATTTCTGGAAAAGTACTGGATGGATCTTTCTCAAATTTCATATGCAGGTTCCCATTGGTCCCTAGTTGTGTATGTATCTTTTTTGAAATGATTCGCATTCAAGATGGCCGACAGGTGGCCATCTTGGATTTTGGAAGTAAAAGTTTGTTACCACTATTTCTGGAAAAGTACTGGATGGATCTTTCTCAAATTTCATATGCAGGTTCACTTTGGTCCCTAGTTGTGCATTGTACCTTTTTTGGACTGATTCGAATTCAAGATGGCCGACAGGTGGCCATCTTGGATTTTGGATGTAAAAGTTTGTTACCGCTATTTCTGAGAAAGTACTGGATGGATCTTTCTCAAATTTCATATGCAGTTTCCCCTTTGTCCCTAGTTGTGCATTGTACCTTTTTTGGACTGATTCGAATTCAAGATGGCCGACAGGCAGCCATCTTTGATTTTGAATGTAAAAGTTTGTTACTGCTATTTCTTGGAAAGTACTGGATGGATCTTTCTCAAATTTCATATGCAGGTTCCGTTTGGTTCCAAGTTGTGCATTATACCTTTTTGGACTGATCCGAAATCAAGATGGCTGACAGGCAGCCATCTTGGATTTTGAGAGTAAAATCTTGTTACTGCTATATCTGAGGAAGTACTGGATGGATCCTTCTGATATTTCATAGATATTGGTTTCCCTTGGTCCCTAGTTGTGCTTTGTACCTTTTTTGGACTGATTTGAAATCAAGGTGGCCCACAGGCAGCCATCTTGGATGTCGACAGTAATACAGCACAAGCATATTGTCCATTATCCACCTGTAACTGACTGCTATCTAATAATACTTTGGGAATTTTTCAAATGATATTTGCAAATAGGTGCTTAATAAAAGTATCTTGTGCCATCATTGAGTACATTCAATGAAGACCAGTTCATGAACGTTTACAACAACTGTAACAAACAAAAAAAAAATAAACAAATCATCAAGAACTGAAAACAGATCCTCAAATGGTGGGCGCCAAGATCCCTCTGGAATCTCTTGTTCACAGATGTCATGTGATCATCTTTTAGTTATTCTATTTCCTTTTCAATATCAATATATATATTTAAAATAGAACCCCAATTTGAAATTGATAGTAAGCATTGAATTGCCATATTGTGGCTTTTATTATGGATGTAAATGACAGAGCGTTGATTACAAACATCATATTGCATGCTAGATGTGTTTTCTGGCAAAATTCTGTCATTAATAACTACCATAAATGCCACAAGATATTCAGTGCGTAAATTTACATTACTTTCTCTTATGCATATTAAAAGTTGATTTCGATTAAAATGAATGATTCATTATTGACAGTCTGTCATAGGGAACAGACTAGACACCATTACAGCAACTTTATGTTCCTGATTAAACAATTTATTTGCTTGTGATTGGTAAAGAAATTGAGAAGTATGATTGCGATTAGATATGGATGGTATTAAGGTGTATTATGATACAATATACTACAAACTGTTAGTTCTATAGCATTACAGAATAATTACAAGGCTCTATTACTGTGAATTTCACGAATAATAATTATCTAGGCTGAGATAAACTTCATTACAGTATTTTTTAACTGATTATAGAACAGCTGCAGTAACATTTTATTCCTTTGATTTTCAGTGTCGTTATCCTTTGAGAACTACAGAACATTACACCCAGCTTATCGAGATGAAGAAGATGAGGTTGTCCCCAATTTGGACGAAGATTATGAAGTGGAAATGAAATGGGGTAGGTTTGAGATGTAACATTGGATAGAGTTTTCATTCTTCCATGTAGAGAAAATGGCTGCATTTCCATTGGTAGCTTCATCACTTACTGTCTTGCATGTAAACCTACTTCAATTCTTAGTTCATTTTGTGACCTACAAATTATTAATCTATACACAATACTGGTGTGTGTCTATATATTGATGTTTGTATACTTCTAATGGACAGCACAGCAACCTTATCTTGATTGGTACGTAGGTTTCCTCGAGTTAATATTTTTGTCTCAGGTAGCAAAGCTACATACTATATCAGCATCTATTTTATTGTTAAACGTATATATGAAAATGAATTTATGTTCAATAAAATCTTAATTAAAAAGTTTGTGGAGATGGGGGGATGGCACATTGGGTGTTATGCACAGGGTAACAACATACTGTTAGGTGTTCAACCCTGCTTAAACCCTATTATTGATTTACAGATGAAAAGCCGCCAACATTTAATAGCCAAGGGACATCAGGCAAGGGAAAAGATATGATCACCAAACATGACTCCTCTGTATGTGGCCGAAGGAATGCGTCTAGAATGATGGAGGTAATTGTCTATGACAATGTTTTTTAAGAGCTCAAATATAGCGTATTTTGTTCTATAACATATCAAATTTATGGCCATATTCATGAATTTATGGAGGTAGTGGAATCAGTTATGTGGGTATTCATTTACTGTTGCATACATACCCTGGGGCCCTCAGAATTGGGAAAAATAGCTGTGTTTTCCTTAGAATTGGGAAAACTTGGGGTCTAAATTGGGAAAAAAAGATACTATTTTGCATTGGGAATTCGGCATCAAATCTGGCAGATCAAGAGCCCTGGATTTCGATGATTTTAGTTAATTTTGTCACTGAATCGTTGATGAATTAACAAAAGGTTTTTTAAATGTGAAATTGATTTATTTGTTGATCTGCTTTTTCTGTATTTTGTTGTACTGAGTAGGGTATTATGTATTTCTGTCTTAGTATAATCCTCTTTATTTCCATGTCATAGAATCAGATCTTATTTAAGATCCCTTAAACGACATGATCAAGAAATTTTCCAATCTCGAACTTGATGTAAAAGTTGAAAGAAAGTTAATTTATGTAGAGGTCACAAGGTTCCTTTGGTCAAATAGCTAACAAAGCACAACATGGATGATAGGGATGCACATGCATCTAACAGGATCTCAAAGTACTTATCAGAAGTGAAGATAGAATTCACTGGATTTTGATTTTTTTTTTTTTTTCCCAAAAATTGGGCCTGACATTAAGACAGCAAAATATTTTTTGCTGACTAGCAATAAGCATGCTGTTATTAATCATTGAATATTCCATCATTAATATTGACTCACATGAATGAGTACTTATGAATTGGTTGTAGTTTCCACCAGAGTTCGAAGTTGGAGATGGTGAGGGAATGGACATGAAACTACCTAATCATGTATACAATAAACTTAAACTCCACTCCATCGCAGAAAATAAGAGAAGTCAGAAACTTCATGAGAAAAAGGAACATTCTACAGCGGTAAGTGTTCCGTATGATATATATAAACAAGTTTAAGTTAATCATTGGGTATGTCAACATTATTAAATACTTCTGAGTTATGTTTTGGTAATTAATTGATCTTTGGTCTTAGCATTAAACATAAATAATGTCTTAGGAAGTCTAAGGTGAAGTTAACGTGTTAAGATGTCCAAACATCCATTTTGTTACATTTCATTCTAATGAACTTTTAAACTTAGCTCATCTTTGATATTATAAATTCCCATGAGAGTTCGTGTAATTAATCTGACAGGTTTAAACAGAAGTAAAGGTAATAAGTTGCTCTCCAGTCTGTCTAACCTTGACATCGACTTTCCCTACAATTTCAAAATAAAAATTTTGAAGGGTTTAAAAAAATATAGATATATGTTTTACATTAAAGGAGCAAGCAATGGATCCACGAACACGTTTATTGCTGTACAAGATGGTGAACAGCCTTGTCCTGGACTCTGTCAGTGGCAGCATCAGTACAGGCAAAGAATCAGTCGTCTTTCATGCCTACGGTGGAGAGTAAGTAATAAACAACCATGTATTTTAATGTAAAGAATTTCTCTAAAGAAACCAATACTCTGTAATCTTCTTGATATTGGATGTGGCTATATAGGAGGACAGGGTGATGAAATAAAATTATAGTATGTATGTACAGAAGATCACCCATTCGACCTGTTGCCTCTAAAAAAATTGTCCCACTCTTTTCAACTTCAGCATATAGGATTATAGCACAACCAAAAAGTTGTATTGATTCATTACCATCTCATACACTGTATATACACTGAGTTGATGGAATGTGTATGGACTAGAGGTAATACTTTTTATTTTTCTTTGACACAGGATTGCTGGCGAAGCAATGCCAAAAGAAGTTGCAATCAAGGTGTTTAAAACCACACTCAATGAATTCAAAAATAGAGAGAAATATATACATGGAGACCACCGATTTTCAAGAGATGACTTCAAAAAACAGAATCCCAGAAAAATCATAAAAATGTGGGCAATGAAAGAGGCAGCCAATTTGAACAGGTATGATTGTTTTCTGTTTTTTTTTTTATAATGCAGAGTTATCTGCTCTTGTGAAGAGGTTTTATTGTATTCTGTCGTTTTTTAAAGCAGAGTTATCTGCTCTTGTAAACAGATATTGATTGTTACAGCATTAGTTTGTGTTGTATTCTCATGGCATTTCTCTCGCAAACAAACAACACGACAATCAAAACAAGGGCAGATAACATTACAAAAAGATGGAATTAGAACATCTGATTATAAATTATTGTCAATATAAAATACATACTTGTACTATGGAGAGATTTCCTTGTCTCATGCTTTGAGATGAGAGGATGCACATCATTAATACTAAGCAATGAGTCTGTTTGTGTTTGCCAGCTTAATAATCTGGCTTAAAATCCAAGAGGAGTGAAAAACTTTGTTAGTGTCATCTGATGTCTAATTGTCTGTATTGTTGCTAATTTGATTTCCAGAATGAAGAAATTTGACTTGCAGTGTCCAGTTGTACAGGTTCAGAGGAAACATATACTTGTTATGTCATTTATTGGGGAGGAACAGAAACCAGCCCCAAAACTAAAGGATGCTGTCATGTCTGTAGAGGATCTAGAGGATGCTTATAGCCAAACACTAGAGGTAAACATTAGTGTCAGTACATTTGGGGTAAACATTAGTGTCAGTATATCTGGGGTAAACATTAGTGTCAGTATATCTGGGGTAAACATTGGTCTCTGTGTCAGTATATCTGGGGTAAACATTTGTGTCAGTATATCTGGGGTAAACATTAGTGTCAGTATATCTGGGGTAAACATTAGTTTCTGTGTCAGTATATCTGGGGTAAACATTTGTGTCAGTATATCTGGGGTAAACATTTGTGTCAGTATATATGGGGTAAACATTAGTTTCTGTGTCAGTATATCTGGGGTAAACATTTGTGTCAGTATATCTGGGGTAACCATTTGTGTCAGTATATCTGGGGTAAACATTAGTTTCTGTGTCAGTATATCTGGGGTAAACATTTGTGTCAGTATATCTGGGGTAAACATTTGTGTCAGTATATCTGGGGTAAACATTGGTCTCTGTGTCAGTATATCTGGGGTAAACATTTGTGTCAGTATATCTGGGGTAAACATTAGTTTCTGTGTCAGTATATCTGGGGTAAACATTTGTGTCAGTATATCTGGGGTAAACATTTGTGTCAAACATTTGTGTCAGTATATCTGGGGTAAACATTAGTTTCTGTGTCAGTATATCAAACATTTGTGTCAGTATGTCTGGGGTATTTGTGTCAGTATATCTGGGGTAAACATTAGAATCTGTGTCAGTGTCAGCATATCTGAGGTAAACATTGGTCTCTGTGTCAGTATATCTGGGGTAAACATTAGTTTCTGTGTCAGTATGTCTGGGGTAAACATTTGTGTCAGTATATCTGGGGTAAACATTGGTCTCTGTGTCAGGATATCTGGGGTAAACATTTGTGTCAGTATATCTGGGATAAACATTAGTTTCTTTGTCAGTATATCTGGGGTAAACATTGGTCTCTGTGTCAGTATATCTGGGGTAAACATTAGCTTCTGTGTCAGTATGTCTGGGGTAAACATTTGTGTCAGTATATCTGGGATAAACATTAGTTTCTTTGTCAGTATGTCTGGGGTAAACATTAGTGTCAGTATGTCTGGGGTAAACATTAGTTTCTGTGTCAGTATATCTGGGGTAAACATTTGTGTCAGTATATATGGGGTAAACATTAGTGTCTGTGTCAGTATATCGAGGGTAAACATTTGTGTCAGTATATATGGGGTAAACATTAGTTTCTGTGTCAGTATATCTAGGGTAAACATTTGTGTCAGTATATATGGGGTAAACATTGGTCTCTGTGTCAGTATATCTGGGGTAAACATTTGTGTCAGTATATATGGGGTAAACATTAGTTTCTGTGTCAGTATATCTAGGGTAAACATTTGTGTCAGTATATATGGGGTAAACATTGGTCTCTGTGTCAGTATATCTGGGGTAAACATTTGTGTCAGTATATATGGGGTAAACATTAGTTTCTGTGTCAGTATATCTAGGGTAAACATTTGTGTCAGTATATCTGGGGTAAACATTAGTTTCTGTGTCAGTATATATGGGGTAAACATTAGTTTCTGTGTCAGTATATCTGGGGTAAACATTGGTCCCTTTTTCAGTATATCTGGGGATAACATTTTTAGGTCATCTGAACGAAGGGTCTGATGACCCATTGCGATCACCTTTTACCGGCATAAACATTTTCAACTTCTTCTCAAGTTCTACATGTCTCATTGAGCTGAAACTTACCGGAAATGATCCTGACCAAAGTTTGTTAATTTTGGGTTGGTCCGAAATCCAACATGGCCGTCATCTTGAAAACACATTTTCGATTTCTTCTCAAGTTCAAAATTTGAAATCTTGTATTTTATGTCAGATGACCGTTAAGGCCCATGGGTCTCTTGTTATCATGCTATAAGCCAAAGGAGGCCAATGAATTCCTGCTGAAGGGTTGGGTTGATTACTGGATAATAAAAGATGAATGTTAATATATCCAAGTGAACAGATAATAAGGATAAGCTTGAAATTACCTTCTGTGTTCCCTCTAGAAATCTGTCAATCATGACATCAAAATGAAAGAGGTCTTTATAAACCAATGTTAACATGACATTGTTGCAGATGGTTACCAGTAATATGGTGTAACTTTTGTAGTTTCGAAATTTGTAGTGGTTAGGCAAACATGACATTGTTGCAGATGGTTACCAGTAATATGGTGTAACTTTTGTAGTTTCGAAATTTGTAGTGGTTAGGCAAGAAAAATTGTTAAATGATCAAAAATTATATTTAATGGTCAAAGATATAATTAATGGTTAAGATCCACATTTAATGGCTAAAGATAATGTTTAATGGTTAAAATTTTGTTCAGTGGTTGAAAATTATGCTAGTGATTGAAATTTTGTTCAATTGTTGAAAATATAGTTATGGTTAAAACTTATGTTTAATAGGTAAAATTACATTTAATGGTTAAAAATTATGTTATGATGAATATGTTGTTTAATAGTTGAAAATTTTGTTTAATGTTTAAAAATCATGTTTAATGACCCTGCCATCATGTTTTTACTTTACATAATAATAATCTCCACTACAGTTTATGAAGACAATGCAGCACAAGTGCAACTTGGTACATGCTGATTTGAGTGAATACAACATGCTTTGGTGGCAAGAAAAAGTTTGGGTGATTGATGTTAGTCAGGCAGTTGACACTACACATCCACTGGCGATGGAGTTCCTGCATCGCGATTGTACAAATGTTTCCAAGGTAAGTTGTGGATTTCCAACAAAATGTATGGCAGCTGCAATCCTGTTGTATATCGTTTAATATTATATAAACCATTGATCACATTGGTGGTTAGCTTCCTGTATTATTTATAGACTGGTCAGAAAAAATTCTTGAGATCAACACTTAATTGTGATATTAGATGGGTCTTCATTATATTTGATTCACTTGTTCCCGAATCTCCCTTGTATTTTGAGACAGATCGAAATACTCTGTTAGTAGTAACAAGATGGCCAAGAAACAGCTGTATGCTTTCATCATTTGTTAATTGTGACTGCGACATCACAGAAAGTCTAGAAGTGTCAAATTTTCTTTGAAGATTTCCGTTGAGTGGTTTGTGTAGCAGTTTAGAAGTTCATCTTAAAATCCTGCTGGAATCTTTTGTAATTATAAAGCAAATAATTTCTGAGTAGTTTAAAAATTTCTTTTTCCTATTTCAGTTTTTCCGTTCTGGTGGTGTTCATCAGGTAAAAACCCCTGAGGAATTGTTTAATTATGTGACTGGATTGGACATTTCTGGTGAGGGAGCGGACTTTGTTGCTCAGGTACGACGCTACGACAAAGAGAAATCTGAGGAATATCTTCTGTGTCCAACAAATCGCAAGCAATTTTCGTTTGACTTTTTTTTCGACAAGTCCCAAAGGGAGAGAGCAGAAGCTTTGAAAGAGGTTGGATTTTCAGACAGTGAAGAAGAGGAGATTGAAAATAAAAACAACTAGTTTTACATCAGTTTTTAAACAGAAGCCGAATAATTTGAATTTCAGTTAATGATAACAGCAATGCTAAATACTGTTGGATACCCCTGTATCAAATGCGTCAACTTTTTTTTCAACCTAAATGATGTACCAGTCTACTAAACAAAGAAAAAAATTACCATGAAAAATTAATAATATTTGTGTGGTCTTCAATTTATTAAAGTTAGAGCTGAAATATGTGAATGCTTTTTGAAGTTATTTCTAATTGGTACGCATTGTAAAGAGGTTAGATAATTAATGATAAATAATAAAGGCATAGTGTCAGAAATGATGGGTATACTATGAAATGAATATCATGTTAAATGAATCAAAAAAGTCCTTTGACAAGTAAATTTGGTGTTGCTTTCAGTATTTTTGTTGTTGTAAATTTCAGATTGAACATAATGATGATTTTGTTAAATACATGTCTCATTTTGGAATCAATGTGTAGTTTTATAGTATGTGATTAATGCTGATAATGTGTGTACACATCCAACAAACACGTATCGTACAGCATTTTAATTTTTACTAGTTTTTACTGCCATTTTGTTATTTTCAAGGGATATTTTGCTTTTTTAACAAAAATCAACTATTGATGTATAATTCTTCATGCTTTAAACAGGTTGTACATTTCTTATATTTATGCACTTTTGAAATAATTAGATACTATTTATGTTTGTATCGTTCTCCAATACAGAAAACCTTAACTTGAATTAACAGAATTGCATAAGGAATCTCGATAATTTTTTCCCGCACTTCTCAGCTACACCAGAAATAAATTTGTGAAAGTTAGAAAGATTAAAATACAAAAAAATGAGTTATTATGTTTAAACAGAAGCTAAGCCTTATTAACATAATTTTTTATCTTTGGGGAATGTTTTTGAAAGATAGATGCTATTTAACCCGATATGTGTGCATAAACACAAAGTCATGTATGTAGTGAGATACTACAGTCAAGTTACGTGTTCAACCATATTAGCTGTATATTAATGTTCATGGTTCTACAAACCATATCTAATTATTGAAATATATTGAATAAAACAATCTTGATACTTCAGGTGCCTTCACTTATTCTGTTTTCATTTCATTGGGTAATATTTCACTTCTGAAGCTTTGAATTCATTTGGACATTTTTGTAAAGATTTTGGGTCAGTTTTTCATCATCTTCCAGACTTTTGTTGATATGGACACCACACCAATAGACCATTGGTGTCATAGACTTGCATCCACGTCCTCGCCATAAAACAAAAGATCTCAAAAATCTTGCGACTTTATCTCCTTCATTCATTACATTAGTTGTTATCTCTGCTGCTATAAAGTCTAGTTCATTCTGGAGACTAATTATATGTACAGTATTAAATTTATTGCTTGACATAAAGAATAAAGTCAGCGATGTTGACTAGTCCATTGTAGATTTTTCATACCTATTTCAACATCTTATAACTGAAAATACAATGTAATTTTGACCTTGTATTTCAATTTACATTTCATTTGGAAGTATTCCATCCTTACAACAGGCCTGATGGACCTGTATCACTCATCCAATATACAATACTTCTCACAAATACATCTCATATCATTGGCTAAGCCAAATTTATTTACACAACTTCAAAAACTATCAAGCTTATGACACTCGAACCTAAACATTATTCATATAGACTGTGTTAATCCTTTTAAGGAAGATAGATTTGAATAGGGGTCATGACCTTACTATCTACAGAAGGTGTCGCATTAGATGATCATCCAAAGGATCTACTAGCCAAAGAAGACAGGATTTGTTTTGGTTAATGAAAAAGAAAAAAAGTTATTTAGCATCTTTAAGGAAATTTGAGCTCTTTAACCTTGAATATGGATCAAGGTCATGTCTTATCACGCACTCAAGTCTGATTTCATCTTATTAACTTGCATACCAATATAACAACTACAGACCTTTTGATAAATCAGAAATTGTTTCAACAATTAGACCTTTAGCTAAGAACTTAATATGAGCCCAGATCATTTGTTTTTCCAAACTTTGTCCTTCTTCATCTCAGGCACCTATAGGTCCTTATTATACCTGCCATATTTTGGAGAATAATCTGAATCGCAAGATGGCTGCCATCAGCCATTTGGGATTTTGGCATTGTTAGTTTATAAATGATACTATTGTAACTCATCCAACATTATCAGTTTTTGGGCCCTTGTTATGCATCTTGCCTTTTGTGTATGATCTATTATTCAATATGGCTGCCAGGAACCATTTTGGATTTTGAAATCAGAGTTACTTGTACTGAATTTTCCTGGAAACTAACAATAGTATCATCATGAAACTTTGATAACTTCAGCATGATTCCAAATTTTGCAAGCCAAATTCAATATTTTGAAGTCAATACAGTTACTGTAAACATCACTCTTCTGATTGTTACAACTAATTTTACTCAATGCTGTTATAAAAAGTCAGGAACAAGAAAACAGGGCAATCAGTAGACTCTTGTTTGTAGACACTTTTGTGATTTGGTTGCTTTATGTTACTGAATGTCCCATAAAGGAGTCTTACATATGAACATATTGAATAAATGAAGATCATGAATGGCTGATGGCTGTGACATTTCTGTTATCATGGTTACAGTAATTGATAGAGATGGATTTAGTCAGATTTATGAGGTAATTAAAAGAACTAGAAATTGGATGGGGCAATTTTTTATCATGTATGAATAAAGATAAGGGAGATAATTATTTTATGACTATACAAAATTTAGCACCAACACAGCATGTCACAGTTCTTGGAATATATTCAAAGGTGAAAACTTTAAAAGTTTGTATCTGGTCTTTTCCCTTGCATGTATGCGAACGAACAGTGACTGAGAACAGCCAATCCCAGTGTAACATTTGCATTCATTCCTGTTAACAAACAGCCATATGTTAAATTAATTTTTTTTTTCTACAAACTGTTACCACTATTTCTTCAGAACTGCTTCATTGTCAAGGAACCTTTAAATTGTTTAGATAATCAGTGTCAGTCAGTCCAAGCCAAATCAGTAACTTTTTAAGAAGGTCATGTAATGACGGGATCTCCCACCAATTCCATTGCCTCTTTGTCCTTACAAGTTTGATTTGGTGATCAGCAATACCAAGTACACATACATTTTTATAGTGTTCAAAAGAGTTTTACTTATTAAGGGGCAAAGGGAAAAGAAAAACAAGCTGTAGAGCTGAAAGAGATCGGCATCAAGGTTTATTAAGGAAAATCATTTTGCGGTTTTATCTGACCACATGGTAAAATATCACAAATCTGTATTTTATCATGAACTTTATTCATAGTTTTTCCTAAGTGCAATATATACACTTAAACAGACTATGAAACTTGCAAATTATGAAATATAATCAAAACCTTCAGTAAAAGGAACGGATTCATTTTGTTAAATTAGGACATACTACTATCATAAATACAAAATGTATCCTTATATAGTTTTGAAAACTTCCAAGAATTCTACAAGTCAATAATCAATGCAACATATATTAGTACACAACCGATGTATTATAATTTTAATTATTGTTCAAAAGAACACAAATATGAAAGCTGCTATGGTTCGACCATGACCAGGACTTGCCACTTGTACAGGTGGCAAGTGGTGGGTCAGTTTGCTGTCAACAAACTATATTTGGTTTTAACTGTTGGTACAAGTTCAGCATCTTATGTCCTCAGCAAACTGTATGGGCGTGACAGATGTTCTATCATTTTTAGAGATGATCTTCAATATAGTGGAGAAATCTGCAAATGATATCTGCTACCAACAGCACATCATACCCGTAGGATCTCTCGGAAATATGTAACCAGGAAGAGTCCAGCTCCTCGAGATTCTATCGTGTTCACATCCTTTTTCACTAACGATGAACACGAATGCTCGCAATGTCCACAGCTCCTCGAGATTCTATCGTGTTCACATCCCTTTTCACTAACGTAGAAACAACACGAATGATCGCAATGTCCAGTTTACCACCACGAGAGGTGAACATAGCACTAAAGGGTTCTGGCTTATATCATCTTGCATTTCGAAGTAGACCTATTGACACATCTATCAATGTCTGTAGCATCAGGACCCAGAGTGGCACCATGACATATAACAACCGTATCATCTGGTAGTATTCTAGTCGCATACATAGCAAAATCTGGAAGGATATTTTCAGAAATACTCCGAACATGTAATATACTTTTCGTGTCATCGACAAATCTGTTCGGTCGTAGCCATTTTTACAGTGAACGATCATTTTAAATGTTATGTAAATTGTTACCACGGCATCAAATAGCCACATGGGGGTAAATATAAGAAACCAGTTCCAGTCAACTTTCTTGTCCAGCTTCAAAACCATTAGTATTAGGAATACTAGTACAATGAACCAGGTAAACAACGCTCGGTGAAGTATCGCCATTTTCATACGGAAGTGTCAATTGGACGTAAGGTTGATTCTAACAACAAAACGATGACTGGGCTAAGTTTCCGGAATATTTATATACTCGGTGGGCTTTACGTCGATCTTTCAGCAGACGACTTCATCCGAACAGATTGATCAGGAAATATTTAAAAATCTTATCATCATTATGTGGACTTCAGACCCAGTTATGTATTAGCACATGACATTCCTGTCTGAAATTTAGCTCAGAACTTTGCTCCTACTTCTCTTAAATTTCTTTGCAATATTTTTTCCCAAAACATTAGGCCTACCTGCATCTTATGCTTAAGCATGTAGATACCTGTGACATTTTTGGTAAAATGTTATATTTGAACCATTTTTTGATTGTGTAGTTGAAGTTTATATTACAAATTAAAATGTCTGATGTGATGGTTAACATTATATAACACTATATGTACGTCCTACATAATCAGGCCACTGTTTCAGTGCTATGAGTTGCATTGAAATATAAAAAAATGTCTGTCCTTTTTAACACAGCAACCGGTCCAAATATACGCAGACATGCAATAGGTCTAGTTCTTTATTAAAATTATAATTTGTGATGCAATTAATTAAATTCCAGTCCACAGCTTCTTCACCTACAGCAAAATGTCAGTTATTTGATTATAACTTAAAGCTGACTTGCTAATAGCCTAAACAGTGTTATTTAAGGTGAAAAACATAAATTTCGAATACTGACAAAAATATGCATAAGTTTATATCTTTAGATGTACACTGCAGATAAAGCACTGATCAAATATGTACAATATTTAACTAAATACATAGGTAGGGTGGGTCCAATAATAGAAAAAACAAAGGTAATTTTACTGGTTAATTTCATCAGATTTGCACTTCACTTTCCTTGTCAATATGTCTGGAGGAATGATATCACCACGGCTAGATCACCCTGACACTTTGTTCAGTGATTATAATGTGATGTTCTATCTTTTTGCTCCTAGAGAGAACTAAGCATATAGTGTAACATGTACATATTTTTATTCATCTGCACAAAAAATGATATTCTTTGTCCTTACCAAGTTTTTAGATCATTTTCCAACCAAAACTGCACCAGAACTATATAAATGTTTGGCTAAATGTGGAAAGGTGCCCTGCTGGGACATTTCTTTCCTTGTACACTGGTAAACTATATTGCAAATGCAAAGTTGAAATCATCTGTTTTGAACAAGAGAGGGATCTTGGTGCCAAACATCTTTATATATGAAACTGATCTTTGCTATGCTTTCCCACTTTGATCTGAAACATCTCTTGTACTTCTGAAGATGTAACAATAACAAGGACAGATTACTTAAGGACTACAGACAAAGGACAATTTGAACAGTTCACCATCTTGTACTCTAGATTTCTCCTTTAGCGGGTATCCGGGACTACAGACAAAGGACAATTTGAACAGTTCACCATCTTGTACTCTAGATTTCTCCTTTAGCGGGTATCCGGGACTACAGACAAAGGACAATTTGAACAGTTCACCATCTTGTACTCTAGATTTCTCCTTTAGTGGGTATCCGGGACTACAGACAAAGGACAATTTGAACAGTTCACCATCTTGTACTCTAGTTTTCTCCTTTAGCGGGTATCATCAGTCAGTGGGAATAGGATACCAGAGGAAATGAGTCGCAGTATCATAGTGGTAACGATTTCAAGCATTAACTCCTTCCAGATTTATGTTATAGGCAATGTCCAAGTCCACTACACAACAGGAAGATAAAAACCATGCAGTGAAAATTCATGTCACTTTGAAACTGGGAGCATACACAACATTGCTGAGCAACTGCATTATGCAAAGCTAGAAGGATGCGTTTTCATTTCATGTGGATAACAGACAGGATAGGATTTCAGACATCAAATATGCAACACTGGATATTTTGGTATACACTTTAATTCTAAAGCGAATGAGTGCAAACCAGAGTCAAGTGTGACTTCAATTTTTTTTTTTTTTTTTGTCATGTCCTGTTCATAAATCCAAATACAATTTAATTTATTTTATATTTTATCTTCACTGGTTTTGGCTCTAGCATACAATATTCATCACTATCTAGTTTACATTTTCAACTCAAATAACAAAAGAAAGTGGATTTATGATAATCACTGCTTGAACAAGGCCAATATGTTCATTTCAATATGTTGCCTTATGTTAGCTGTCATAGTCTAACAATAGAAATGCTCCATAAATCTTGCTTTGGTCCCAAAACCATTTTGAAATTTCAGCACCTTCTATTTTAGTCATTACTGATTTTTAAAACACTTTTATGTCTTAACAGCAAAAAGTGCAAATGATCTATTTAATGTCATTTAATGTAATTATATAATAAGCTGTCATAAAAAGTTTGTGTTACAAATGGAAGAAAGGAATATTGATATCCTTTGCATTGAGTAAGACATTTTTCCGTCCAGGAAACTTTTGACCATAACAGTGATGACATTTGAGCAGGAAACACAGGAAAAATACTTGGAGAGTTTTGGTTTGACACAGAGATGAGTAATAGGTGATGGAAATTGTTTCTTTAGAGTTATAAGCTATGGTAGGGAATGAAGATTCACATCATGATTTAAGGGTTATTGTAGTTAACTTTTTCAGAGCTAATCTCCACATGTTCAACTATCAAAGGATGGGGTATAATCAAGTCAGAGTGTGTTGTCTTGTTAGGGGTAAGTGTTCTTGTTATGCACAGAGACACTTAAGCAGATCCACAGGTTTTCACATTACAGCATCACAGCATAGATCAGAGTGACATCAATCTCCACATTGTGTTTTCTTCTCCTCCCTTTTTCCAGTCAAAAGTGAAAAATCTCATACTTCAACTTACTCCAATCAAGCCCATGTGTATTGCCATAAAAGTTTTAAATGTTCCCATTGTCAAAAGCCATTTTTTTCAAATTCTGCTTAGAGACGTCATACCAATAAGTACCATCCTTATGAAAAAATAGCATACAACAAAACTAGACCATCAAGTATTAAGTGAATGGTTCCATCATGCAATGAAAAATTCAGAACACTTACAGGATTTTCGCTCTGCATCACTAGAAAATACTTTCCTAACAATTTCAAACTTGGATGAATTCAAATCATAGAAAGCAGAAGAGAAGAGGAATTGGCAAACAATGGTTTCTTTAGGAAGGAAAGGAAAGAAACAAGTAGTCGATCCAGCATATCTTTTTAATTGTTTGCAATAGGGATAGTCGTAAATGTACACTAAAAAAAATTATTAATTAAGTACGTAGATGTAATTCTAAAGGTTCTTGTAAGATTAATGCATTGTGTTCATCGCGTATGTTGATAAAACTAGTGGCTATGTCAAAGTAGAGTTTATACATACACATTGTCATGCTGTTGATTTTGACAGACCAAATATCTTCCAGTTCTACAAAATGTTGATAATGACATTGTTAAAAAGCTCTCATTAGGAATTCCTGTTGATTCTATTTTGACAATATTCATAAAGATATTGATAATTTAGATGGTAGAGATTTAAGTAATATAAAGTACTATCAATTAGTTAATCTGCAAAACATTGTGGCTATGAAAAGGAAATTTGTGGACAGTAAGTATCAAAAGCATGGTGATGATGGAACATCAACTCTTCTCTTGGTCAGGGAATTTGGTGGTGACCTATCAGTAAATCATGTACTTTTTAAAATTTATAAACAGTAAGATGTTTTTATAGTAAGATGTGTAGGATGATTCTGTTCCTCTCAATAAAAACGACTTCATGTTCACTCTTACGAGTAATGCCCAAGCTGACATGTATTGCAAGTTTGCCAATAGAATACTATGCATGGACTCAACACACAAAACAAATTCATTAATTCATTAATCAGATGTACTGTAGATAAGGGTATATATAAAACTCAAACACAGCTTTGGGCTTAAAGCAATCAATATTTAATTATTATGTAATATTATGTAACAGAACAATATATATATCTGTAGACAATACAGTTGAAAAATAATAAAATTCTGGTCTTCTGCCAAGAGACAACTACAAACTAATAACTACAACATGAAAGATGTAATCTAAAGAGATGGGAGGGATGGGGATTTTTCCATCCAGGATCTTAAACCCATGTCAGTGCTGGAGACCTGGTCACTCCACAGTGCTCTGGAGACTGTGACTGAGAAGGTCAGATCATGTGTAGTCTACAAACCTGCTAGGTTGTTTTTGGCTAGAACCTGTCAAGGTGAGGAAGAAATTGACTGACCATACAAGTCCCCAACTCTGGCAAGATGGGTCCTCAAGGTCCCATCGCCTTTAACTTGACATGATTAGAACACTTACCTCAGGATGACCAACCTGATAAAAGTTCGGGGACCCGACAAGAATGACACTCCATCCAACCTCATTAATACTGTATTAATTACTTAATACCTACATTACCTCAGTAGTAGTTGATGAATATCACAAGGGATACCCTGTTGCATTTTGTATTTCAAACAGAGAAAATATTGAAGCTTTACAAATTTTCTTAAATGCAGCCAAGTCCAAGTGTCCAGACACAAAATGTAGGAGTTATTCTCACTGATGATGATCTTGCAGGTATAATGCTGCTGGAGCTGGTCCTGGCCATGATATACATCACTATCTCTGTATCTGGCATGTGCATCAGTCGTGGCGACGCAAGCTTTAATCTGTCCAAAATAAAGAACACAAATTAGAATTTATTATTTCTTCCATGCATTGTTGAATGCTAAATCAGAAATGGAACACAAATGTTTTCTCAAATCTTTCACTGCCAAATATGCAACTTTGGAACCAAATTTTATTCAGTATTTTAAGGGTAACTATGGAAAACGGCCTGAAAAATGGGCACTTCACCCACGTCAGTCTGATCTTCAAATACAATGTTTGTTGAGAGTTTTCACAATAGATTGGAAACTGTTTATTTTAGTAGAAAAGGGAATAAGAGGATAGATAAGTTAATTCATATTCTTATGAATATGGAAAAAGATAGTACATAAACAGAATCCTATATGTTACATAAAACAAATCAGAGGATTTTCAGAATTTAAAAGATTCCGGAAATCATCGGTTAGGCATGGAGATTCCTCCTACATACAGGAGGCCATAGTTTGTAATGTAAATTCTGATCTGGTACTATGATAGATAAGTTTCATTTGGCAATACCTTAAGCCTATTTCAATGACTGGTAACTCAAAAAAATAATATATTCAAATTACATGTACAAAACATGAATTTTACAACATTAAAATATTCATTCTTTGTTTTCTATTCCCATTTGTTGGAAAACCTGTGTGCATTTGTATTATACAAGTCACAAAGAAAAGCCAGAAGCAGTCTTCATGTGATACAGATATGTAATTATATTCATATCCTTTGAATATAATGGAATCTGTTATGGTGTGAAAACTACTTAAAGTCAGCTATGAATTTTGTTACAAATATATTTTTCAAAAGTTATCAACATTTGTTCTATATTCACAAATGATTCAAATAGAATAAATAATAAATCAAAACTGAAAAGCTATTTTTTCATGCAACCACTTCCATTAATTTCCACAGCTCATTACTAAGGGGCACTTTCTAATTGATCATAGTCAAATGAGAGTGAATGCTTCAGGCAAAGTGAAGCACACACTTTAAGTGGTTTTATATCTTACAATGGCCTTCACTCCTCAGCTGGATACCAAATGGTATGGAAGGTGATTGAGCGATAGAGAAAATCAGATAAGTATATCAATTACAACTGCCTCTAGAGTTGATATATCTGATTAGGTATTGTCGACAGATTTCGCTCTCCGAGGCTTCTTCAGGATGATCAATTTAGAGTATATGGACACTATTTAAATATGATAAAAATAGGACGCATATGAGTGTATATCTATAGTTACTAACCACGTTTTAGTTGCTGAAAGTCAGAGTAAAGGAACTTGTAATTGTATAGCGTTGTAATAGCAGATATACTCAATTCAGCATGTGGGGAACCGCATTATTAGTACTTTTAAGAAAGTTGAAAATGAATCGTTTTGTCCTGAAGAAGCCCGGGAGGGCATAACTGGTTGACTGTGGAGGCTGTGTAGTCGCTGCTAGAGTCCGACAGTGCTAAATCTTCTTTAGATAAATCCATAGCCATGTCTAATACTGTCCAAACATATTTCCCAGCTTTACCCTAAATTTTACTAAATCCAGTTGGTCTTTTGTACTTCAAAAGAACGCTTGTTTTCTGGTTTCTCTGCATTTTTCTTGGTCTTATCCTAAAAAAGTTCCAGTTTCACAATATAACCTGGGTGTTCTTTCTGAAGAAGTCTGTTGTAAGTCTCCTTCCACAGAGTGTTTTGGGAAGAAGATGTCTTGCCACACTTTATACAAGGTATCCAAACAAAGGTGGTTGGCTGGACCTTGTGTTCCGTCTTCTTTGTGTTTGCCATTTAGGAGATAATATTCAACCAATATTTCCCTAGGAGAATATGGTCTAGTGAATGCCATTATCAAGTAGTTGTCTAAAAGGCCCTTTGTTCCAGAGCCCTGTTTCAATATGCTCTGATAGTTTTTTATATACATATGGACCAGCGGGTTTGACGGGTTGTATGGTAAGATGAATTGACAATATTACTTTTCTTCTTCCCTTCATCTCAATTGGGTTGAGTAGTTCTTCCCCAGGCTTGTTGTGCACTTTGCAAAAATTCAGAATACCCATGCAAATTTATTAAGCAATTTCATTTCAATGGTGCCTGGTGTACTGCAAACAGATTCCACTATGTATACTGTACATCACTGTTCCCTAACAAGCCAATCATTAATGATTATCGTGGGCAGTCAGTTAGTCATATTTCACAAAGACCAAAATAATGTAAAACTCAAATTTGCATATCATATTTTTATGATTTATCTATGAAAATTAAAAGTTGGATTAACAAAAGTCAGCAAATTATCCAACTTGAAGGGCCATGATACACCATGTGTTTTGAAATCTAATGACACAAACAAGACTATCACAATACAGACAAAATGAATACCAAAATAAAATGTCTGCTTTCTAAAAAACAAGACCTATCATTAGATTTTTCCCCGTTAGAACCAACAAGTTTATAAACAATAAACTCAGTAAAATGAATTGGTCATGCTCATTTATGTATGTGTATCTAAAAGTCTAGAAAAATCGTAATATGGGAACATTCTATATCTTATCATTAAACCCCAAATTATTGTCAAGATAGTATGTTAAATTTCCATTAAAACTAATAATCAATGAACAAGCTTTCATCAGAACATAATAACAAGGAATTGTGTTTTACAATAAAGACCACAAACTTAAAATGGTCCGATAGATGCAAATTTATAAAGACGTCTGAAATATGACACTGGGTAAAAAAAAGGCAAAAATTACAATTTTCCCCAATTTAGATTTTTCTAGACTTTTGATATGCTTTCCTCTATAGGCCAAATAAATTCTGTTGCAATTAGTTGGAGGTTGACCCTTATTTCTGTCGTAGATTGACGGGACTGGGTGTTCGAAGTCTGACAAACAGTGACCCTACAATCACACATTCCAAGCAATTTATCTCGCAGCATTTTCGTTTATATCATTTTCTTCAATCTACGAGAAAATTACCTTCGGTGCAAATGTGCGCAAGACTAACATTAATCCATATATGTTGTCAACTATACTACCACTTCTCAGAGACGTATATATCACATATATGTGATATATGTCTCTGCACTTCTCAAAAAGAGGAATTTAAACTGTGGTGTCACACACGAATTTATCGATAAGGTTCGCGCACCTGACATACGATGACCCAACAATAGCAACCCAAACCATTAATGAATGAAACTATCTGACAAAGTAAGATTTAACCCTAAGATTTCTACTCACGTGCTCGTGAATTAGCGCGGAAGAAAGTTTGTGACATTCGGAACACTACTACCTATTCGGGGAAATTCTTTTCTCGAGATTATTCCACTGAATTTCAGATATCTGACGTAATTGCAAAGGCAGGGACGTATATGACATGTCATATACGTCCCTGGCAAAGGTTACCAACCCAAACAATGCTAAAAATGCAAAAATACTGCTAATTCCAACCCAACACTGCAACTTTATAGAAATGATTTATTTACGAACACCTGTCGTAAAATCAACAACACTGTCATGGATACAAACTACTTACATTTCGGCAAATTCCAACTCGAAAATCTCCATAACAAGACCACATGTAAATACTATGAAAATTTCACTTCCTGTAAAGCTAGTTTTTAAAGCGTAGACACAGATTCCAAATAGTAATCTCCAACACAAAGCTAAAATATCATTCTGAAAAAAATGAAAGCCAACATCATCAACTTCAACAATTTCAGCAAGGCTTTATTTTTTAAGATTTAAATTTAAACCATTTTAATGAGGTTATCTAATGAGCGAAAATATCACCCCATGACCACACCGAGACATGTTACCGCTACCCTATCGTCAGCGGCCATTTTATTTTGATGAGGACTGACTGGGGAAGATAAAAATTGGCCGATAGAAGCAATTCAAGGCACGTGGTTGCCTGGAAATAAGCGTCTTTTGATGCCAAAATGTTCCCCATTCCTCCAGGTATAATGACTTGCGTGTGAAATTCTATTGAATTATCAACATTTCCATTGAAAGTAGCATTTTCCTATTCCAGCAATCATAACTCGCACAAGCCAAGCGCCATATTGTATTGAATATTGGCCTGCATAATTTTGCTTCATAGCCATTGGAACGTTTATGTCGAAATATATTTGTTTCTTTAACAGTTGTATTAAGTTAAAAATGGTTCATTAATACCAATGGATAAATCCGGACGTTATTTGATAGTTATGTTTCCAATATGAGTTTTAATCGAAATGTTTGTGTTGTTGACCTGAGAAATTAATACGCCCGTGACCGAATTTCAGTAATCTGAATTATCGTTAACTCTCGAACATTATTTGATATGTTTTTACAATTCACTTGTGCCCACTTTATATGAAAATACACAAACATAAGTCCGTTTGAAATTTGGTCAATTAGACCAAGTTCGAAATCTTAAAAACACGGTTAGTAAGTCGTCCACAGTGATTTAAATTGTTTGCTTCCAGTAATTACCAGAAAAATATGTTTAAGTGATATCAGAAATTTGCACAAGGTTTTCGATGTGAGGAATAATATTGTATGAAAGAAGGTGCACAAAATGACCATGATAATTTTGAGCTTCTTTTAAGATTCCAGCATTTTCAATATTCTAAGTGATAAAAGAGAACAGTGTGTTAATCTGTTAAATATCATCTTTCTGACTTACTAACACGATTGAATTTAGTGACCTAATATGGTAAAACTATCAACAAACATTCCTTGATAACTTCAGAGCTTACCCTCACTGTCACACAACACCCCAAGAACATTTCATGGCAAAATTGAAGTTATAAGTGAAGTAATTTGATTGGTCTAGAGCAGTTTTCTGGCTGATTTGATGCTTTGAAGATTTTAAAGGAGGGACACCCAATTTCAAAGCCAGTACAACATACCGTTATGCACCTTAAGATTTGTTTGCGGTATATCAAACCAGTTTTCTCATCTTATCCTAAATGTGTCCAGAGCTCTCGATCTGCCAGATTTGGGGCCGATATTTGGCCCCATTCCCAATGCAAAACAGTATCTTTTTTTCCCAATTTAGACCCCAAGTTTTCCCAATTCTAAGGAAAACGCCGCAATTTTTCCCAATTCTAAGGGCCCCAGGCCCCAGTCCCAAAATGGGATGTGAGAGCCCTGGTGTCACACACAGAACCTTCAATTTTGTTATGAAATGTTCAGTGCAGACCGATAGTGAGGATAACCCCTGAAATATTGAAGAGGGATTTGTAACTGAATGAATATATATGCTGTTAGTTTTAGTAAACATATTTCCCACTATTACTTCATAGAATCGAGATTCGACCAATGCTGTTTTAGGATGACACTTGTTGATCCATCAACACCACTAGTTTACTTCTGTCAACAGTTCTTTGGTGCAGAAATTCATTTATTTGGGCTAAATAAGTTCAATGACATTGATTATCAGTCAGATTAGAACAAACAAAACAATACCTACACTTTTAAACAAAATCGAGAGTATTTGAGACACTCTCATCTTTTACATCCTTGACAACCCAGTCTCACTTAAGATGCATCATTTCTTGAAAAAATGTCAACTTCACTTGGATAGCACTAGTCTTAGCAACATGATAAACTTACTGTGCCTTTAACACTTGAATCTGGATAATGTAACCTGCTATAAATTGCTTTGTGCAAAAATATTGAATGTATATGTTGCTAGAAATTACAGACAAATAATGCATTTGAACAGCAATTATTACATGAGATAACAGTACGAATTAAAACGGCACTGAGTTCCAATATAAGAGTTGGCTTGCAAACCTCTATTAGATTAATTCTGGTTTAAAATCCAGATGTATCTGTACAAGTTTGAAAAGGATATTGGCCTTGATAATGGATCAGTATCTGTATTTTGCACTATCTTTGCTTAAGACTTTGTCATTATTTGTCAATGCTAAATATGTGATAGACATGCTATATCTAGTTCAGAAAAATTTTCATTGTAGAATATGTTTATTACTGCTTACATACCAAAATACAACTTTGCCATGGTTTTCAGAAATGTCCATTTTTTTAAGCCATACATAAATTTTCATGATTATAATTTGGTCCTGTAACAATTTGTATGCAGTGGATCTTACTTACCAGAAAAAAATAGTCAGTTGATGATGAAAAGAGGAGTAATTATAATTTGGAGATTTTGTATGAATTTCTTTTTAAGAAAAGAGAACAAAATTAAAAGACACCAGACTGCATTGAATACATCCTGCCATCACAGGTGATGCAAGTTTGCATTACATGTAATTTGAGAGAATTTTTAAGTTCAAGTCGGTATTAAGAAATATTGCAGCATGGTAGTAACTACCTCGATGCATTGGTTGCAACTCAAATGTCATATGCAGAAAATCATTTGTCATCAAAGCAAAGGCACCAAATAGGATATAGACTGTTTATTTTATATAAAAAGTTAAGTAGCAGTGAATTTGTGATAGTAACATTGTTTCAGTGGCGTTTCAAACCACATACAATATGACATAGTGCTGTTACATAGGCCAAACAGGGAGGCTTAATGTGTAAATTATTTTGAACAACAAAACTCTTTTAACTGAATATTTGTAAGTGTTTGTGAAGATAAAACTCTCATTGTAACTTAAAAACTTTTCTACCACATGGTCATTCTATTGATATACCTTAACAGACTCGATTCATATAACTCTTGGCTACTGTTTTATTTTGTTACACTTTCTTCGACAATTTTCCACTTGCATGGGACGAGTTGTAAAAAATAACTGAACAGGAACAGGTATACTAGCTGAAATACCCTCTCATGTCCCATTATGTGTGGAATTGTCGTGTAAAATGTAACATCACTCAAAAAACGAAAAAAATACATTTCCTTGAATATTTGAAAATGTATGTAGACAAGATTGTGATATTGAAACCAGCCAATATCTTCCATATCTGAGAGGTCGAGGTGACTGAGTGGTTAAGGCATTCATCTTTATCATTAGCTCTCCAGTTCACCTTTCAGTCACAGGTTTAAGGCATACATGCATACGGGCAGTCAGCAGGTCAGGTCATTGGTTTTTCTCTCGGAACTCCAGTTTTTCTCCACCACTGAAACCTTGCAGGTCCTTGAATGACCCTGGCTGTGTATAGGATGTATAAAGCAAAAATAAACAAAACATTGATAAATGAGATCCACTGTATACAACTTCAAGAGGACAAAGAGATCTGTAGAAAGAATAGAGTTTTATTTTAAAAGTATCTTCAGAAGTGCTTATATGTTGTGAATGAAATTTGATATCTTGCATCAAGTTTGATGATGGCTTTTGTTTATTTCTGTAAATGTTGCTTATCAGCGTATACATTAGTAAGAAGGGTTAGCAGAATCAAACATTACAGATTTTATTATAGTTGTAATCTGGTGTAACAGTATTTACATATTTTATGACTAGATATCATCCTTATAGTAATCAGACTGCCAACTAACCAATTCAGACACTATTTGCATGATCTATTGGACCTAGTTTGATGTGTATAGGTAGTTCAGGGGCAAATCATGTCACCCCACTCAACCCCATGTACCCTCCTTATACAAACATTACATTTGTGTCAGCACTGAGATCCTTCATATTCTGTATTGGCTGTTAGTACAAACTGACAAATACATCACTGTATATCTGTTATGATATTTAAATCTGATGCTCACTGAAGGATATATATTTACTTTCAAGGATTATGTTGTACATCTTAATTATAATTTCTCTGTATTTTTAAATGATTCCAATTTTTTTTAAATTGAAAAACTGTCATTGATTTTGATTTCTTTCAGAGTAATGTGTATACTGCATGGTACTCATGCTATTCTGTGTGGTATATCATACATATTGATTCAAAATTATCATTAAACAAAGTAAAAACAAATCATTGTTTCAGATGAAAGTGCTTGAGTTTATCATGCAGTCATTCCTTTAACCACCAAAGTTGTTGCCTCTTTATGTTTTGCTTTTGAATGTATTTGCTTCCTACAAAGCTAAGTACTAATATTGCTTTTGTGGAAAAAGAGGTACTGGTTCTTTTGGCGCCTCAGTACCATGTTGTAAACCTTCAAATATTCTGTATCATTATATACAGTTGCGTTTTTCAAATTGAAAACATTAGTAATGAAGATATGGAGGGTTACTAAGAATTGCTCTCACTACACAGCAAAGTTAGGTAATATTAATCATTAAACATAAAAAAATTAAAATTGGGATACACAAAAATTACGTGGAATTTGATGAAAATAGCTATAGCTGAATTTTGAGATTTTTATTAACATATTGGCTAGTTAGTTCTTTTTTTTTTTTTAAATTGTAATCGGTCTAGATTCTAAATTACTGCAATAGAAAGACAGGAGGGATGTGTGCTATGGTAGTCTGTTCCTTTGATATATGCTAGAGTTACCTAATATAGATTTTCTTGCTGTTTAAAGGTAAATGGTGCTACCAATACAGAAGTAGAGAGAACCCACAGACATAGATGGGAGTTAATTGTGATTGTCCAACAAAGAAGGGAGATAACTGTTGATTTTCAGATGGTGATGGGAATCTGGCCGAAACTTTATGTTAGAAAATTACATAGCAAAACACTTCAAAGATATTTTCTTGTTTCATTGAAGGTATTACGAGAATCATGAACCAACAGTTGAGTTCAAATGGTATGTACCATTCTTCGTGCAGTTTTCATGACCATGTGACGTATGCACTCTCTGGATGGGATGAGGTTGATTAATGATTGGTGGGCAGTCCCCTAGTCTTGTCCTCATTAAATGTGTTTTGTCAATGTCTTTTTTTCCTGAATGCAGACAATACTTCTGATTAAATTTTTAAATATCATAAAAATTTCACTAGTTTGAAAAAAGTGTCTTTACACAGTAAAGATTGTTTTTATTGATGAAGTCTGGTAAAAGTACATTCTCATTAATTGTCAGTTTATATGGCAAAAAACCTCAAACAAAACAGTTTGGTGAAAATTTTGTCATAGTTATAGCACAAGAGGGAAATTGTGAATTATTCATTACATGGATTTTTGAACACTACAGGTAGATCACAACACATTGATACTAACACCAATACTAGTATATGACAGGTATGACTGATCAAAAATCTTACTTCAGAGAGATTTTATGAATACATATACATGCTTGGTTCCTCTTGTGATCCAATTAAGTTGTTGCTGTATACTTAAGAGTTAGCTGTCATAGGACATTGTGTAGAATCAGAGAGATTTATTCTTGGTATTAGTTGCTGGCATTTTATGTACATAGTTCAGTAATCAGTACAGAGGAGATATATTGATGAAGAGTGAAGGGTTCTGTATCCACTTGATGTACATATTAAGTTAGCATTGCTTTCATATATAATCAGTTTGGAACAGATTGTGTTGAAGAAGACGGTAGTAAGATGGCCTGCCGTGAAGTGTGGGATTTGTACAAAAATTCAGACTTGGTGTTTTGTTGAATATTTGCTTCTAGTTTGGGATTATTTTACAGTTTTTTTTATATGTGGTTTTTGTAACATCAACAGTTCTAAATGTACCTGGCAATAACTGATTTGGTTCTGAATATTCCTGGTAATAACTGATTTGGCAGCTGGCATTAAGTTCACGGAGGAACCAAGCGTTCAGCATCTTTAACAAAAGGATTATGATATTTTTTCTAAAAAGTCTTAACAAGAATAAGAAGACACAAATTTAAATATTGTACATGAAAAAAAGCTACATAGGTAAAAATACATATAGCGGACTTAGCATTATTGGTAATAATCAAGTTAGAGTACAAACTAATTATCACTAAACGATGGAACTGTACATAAATATGTGTTAGAAATTAGGTACTCAACAAGCCGTTGATGATATTTTGTGACCTGTATCCTCTGGTACATGCATATTGTCTGCTAAATAATTTAAATAAAAAAGAATTTGTCTTGATATCTAAAATTGAAAGACTGTTATAGTCAAATACATCTAGAGAGTGCTTCACACACGTCCTCTTGTAACACTTTTCACTACTAAATCTGTTAAAAAATCCTTTATATTTCACATGATTGCAAATACTATGTAGTGAATTTCTTGTTAATATAGTAGAATCTTTATTCTATATACTCTTCTATCCAAGCATATATTTGATAAAATATTATCGTGAAGAAGTGTGTCATTTTATCACATGACATTTATAGAATTTATAAGAGCTTATATAATAATAGCAATGCTACAAAATTGGTTTATTTTTTGTGTAGGTCTTAGGGCTAAACATGTACAGGATATAATCTGTCTTACAGAAGTAGATTGATAGACAGTTTGACAGTGTTTGTATGTGGGCATTTGGTCTGTCATTGTCATTTCCATAGAAGTATTTGGTAATTTCTTCATTAGATGAAGGTTTTTTTCGGTTGTTTGCTGGGAAAATATGTACAGGGAAGGTCAAAGAGTGTCGTCTAATTCTCAAGTTTTTTAATATCTTGCTATTCTGTTAATTACTATAAACATTCTTGATTTAGCAGCAATGTTTGGTTATTTGTATTCATAGCAGAAATGTATGCCATGCCAGTTTCAACAGAACATGACTTGTGTGTAAGACAGTGTGCTTGGTACATTATCTTCTCGCATATAAACTTACTGGACTAGGTACATATGTAATGAAGGTTGAAGTGGATTAGCTAATGACATTGAACAGCAGGAGTAAAAAGGCAAAAAGGGTTGCAATGTTTGGATGGAAGGGTATATACAATTCACTTGTCATTAAGGAATTGTTCAGCAATGATTCTGTAATGTTATATATAAATTATAGATATTGTCAGTAAAATGGTACTGTTGCTCTTGATCTGCAGTGTGATCTAATAAAAGTGGTGAATTTCAACAGTATAAATAATAATTGTTGATATTTATTACTGTGTGTGAAATACCTGACTAATTAGGATTAAATCTTTAGAAATTTGTGATTGTATCAATAACAGTTTTAAAATACTGGTGATTCCTCTGACTCTTGTAGTGTATAACGGCAAAAGTGAGTGTTTCTCCTCGTCAAGATATTTTTTGTGATCCTACTCCTTAATGTTGTTTTATCAGTTTTTTTTTTTATAAAATTTTAACAGATGGTTATCTTTTTGGTTTGAATTTTTTATAGATCAGTAATGCAGTATGATCATGAAAATATCTTTAAATGTTTGTGTTGTTTTGAAGTAACCACTCAAAGCACATCTAAGATGCTGGGTGTAGTGATTAGAATTCTAACTTTTGTGTATTTTGAGCCAGAACCTCTTTGATACGTATAATGTATATGAGCCCTGCCTTATTTACTGTTGTAGTTTTAGATGGTGAGTAATGTTTTCTTTAAGTTTCACATATATTTGCAGAGTCTTTAACATAAAACTTTCCACTCCCAAGATTGTTAGGCAAGTCAGTGAAACTAGAGAGATGTTTAAGATAGACCTAATTAATATTAGATAGAGGCTATCCTTAGGTCAGAGTGATTCTTAAATAGATTATAAGCTTTGATAGGGTAGTGCATGAAGGGGGAATGTTATATAAGAAAGTTACAAATAAGATATTTTTATAGAGACGGTGAAATATTTCCATGGCAACTTGTTAATATGTCAAAATATAATGAGGTGTTGTGAAATACACAATTCCAACTATTACCATGTTGGTAGTCGATACTACATGCAGAACATGTTTCTGTTGCCATGAAAATGTTAATTCAGACTTGTGTATAAGCAGAAGAAATGTTAATGTTTAATATAAATCACCAGATCCCAAATGTTAATAGAATGTGAAATAACATGCAATCAAATTCAGTTAACTACCATGTGGCTTAGAAGTCATTTACATATACATGTATTCAAGTATCTCAGTTTATAGCAAATAAGTTGTCTGGTAATTTTAAACTCTTGAACACTAGCGTTTCAATCGTTATAATTATCATTAAATGCTGAAAAACAATTATCCTGACATCAAATGGAATTGCATCAATGGGTAATGTCAATAAATATTGACAATTTGTTAAACATTGATGTCATAATGAAGGTTGTGTTGGAGTTAACAGGTATTTTATAGGAATATGAGACCAAGGCGGGTTGGGGTGGTTGGGAATCCCTCAGATATTTGTTGATTGATCAAAAGCAATTAAATTAGACAAGTAAAGGTAAAATCTTGTTTACTTACATTTACAATGCAGCCACTTTCCCTGTAAGATTTAACAAAGATTTACTCTATAAAATGAAAGCAATGTTAAGCAAGATAATTAACTATTCTGTAGCCTATCATATCTTGGGAGACTAATTTAGTGAGCTAATGAAATCATGTGATTACACTATAAAGATGACTTCCTAGTCCTGTAATCTAAAGCTCCTATCTTCTATCTTCACAACTCCTACATTTTATCCAAACATCATTTACAATAATGACTCCGCCATTGTACACGTCAGGGCATGCTCTTCACTCCAAATCTGATAAGAAGAGCAGGCTTTGCGTTTTATTGTAGTTCTGCTTTGTCATTATTAAGCCTTGGTTTCCAGTTTCACGCTTATAACTGTTGTCTGGCAGCTTCCTTGTTTTGTACACTGCATGCATGAACATGTAAAATGGACCCTATCACTTCATGTGTTTGCATTGCACTAAAACTTGTCCAAATTCCTTGGATTTTAGAATTACCATATATAGTATTTAAGAATGCCAGGGTTCATTTGTATCTTATCATATTGTCCTCTACTCATGATTGTATGAAACATGTATTAGATCAATCCCATTTGAACAGTGGTTATTTGAAGTGATAAACTATTTGACCTTATCATTCATTGATCTGTATCTCAGGTCTAAGTTCTACTTTTGTAAGGGTAGATATTTATGTACCATCCAAGCAATAATATATAGGAGGGTTAACAACATGATACTGATAAAAGTAATATAGGAAATGTTTGTCTTTCAATTAGCTTAGGAATGGTGTCTTTCGGACATTTGGGGAGGATAGTGTCACATGCTAAATTTGGGCGCCCTGCTGATGTCTGAATGTATTGCTAGTTATTTCTAGCATTGACTTTGTACTATTGTGCCTATATTGTTTACATTGACACAACTGTGTTATTATTAGCTTATACAATGTAGCACTGTGTTACTATGGTACTATTTCATGTGTACTGTAAAAAATCAATATTGTCACCAATGGTATACTGTATATCCAAAGAATAGAAAAAAAGGTTTTGTGTGAACATATTTGTTTGACATGTGTATGACGTATCCAAAGTATGTAAATGCTTAACGATACCAGTTATAGCGATTATTAAAACTTGAAATTGAAGCCTCAACTATCATTTATAATGATAAATACAGTTGTATGAGTAGTACAGATGTGACTGGTTTTACTTTGACATTTCCTCTTTTTCCTTGACAGGTCAGACTCCAATGTTTCCACCATATACCCCACTCCAGCCATTACAGCCAGAAGCAGGATTTGGGGAAAGTCAGTAAAAACTCCATAACAACTTTTTATTTTTTCATGGTTTTATCAATTAAATTTACCATAAATTATTAAAAGTAAATAGCTTTCACTTTATTTGATTACATGAAGATTAGGAAAATTGGTTTCATTTTATTTGCCAACATAACCACGCAGAAAAGTGGTTGATTAAGCTCATCAAAGTGGTCTGGTACTAAAATAGCATCTTGATCCAGTTCAGATCACAATAACATCATCAACCTTACTTGTATGATTCTTAGTATACATTTTGTTGATCAGACTAAAAAGTCTTCATATCATGTTACCTGTTGTCAAAGTCTAAAACTGCCAGCAGCCTCTCTAACCCATTGTTTATAGCTGCCAAGTCTGAATGTACAAATATATTTATATACATGTATGTGTTTAAAATCTTGTTTGTGCAATTAACTTTGTAAGATTGAAAGACATTTTTCCTTTGTTTAACCATTTTCCTCTCTATGGACAATTAGTTTAGGAGGAATAAATGTTATTGATTGTCTATATAATTATCATTACCACTGTGTTAACAGATCCACCTGTTCCACCTATTCCACCTGTGACTGGCACACCCCCGGACGGTTCAGCACCGGTTCCTCGTCTCGCAGACTTTGTCTGTCCCCCACGACCTAACCATGGCACAGATGGCAAACCAATCTTGCTCAAAGCTAATCACTTTCAGGTCCGCATCCCAAAGGGCTTCATACACCACTACGACATCTCCATAACTCCCGACAAATGTCCTCGAAGAGTGAACAGGTAAGAAAGTGGAGGTTCTGTTCATTTGAGAATACAATTGTGTGTCTTGAGATGAAGCCGAAACAAATTACTTCAGAATAAGCAGAGAAAGCCTAATTGTGTCTTATGAATTTCCTGAAAAATATTTTTTTTTTATTTAAGCTTTTTGTTAAACTGCAAAAAACTTTTGAACAAAATAGAAAACCAGACTTCACATTATTATTTCTGATATCTTCTGTGTCTTGTTAATGCCATGATTTTAGCTTTTTCGTTTCATTAGAGATTTTGATATAAGATAATATATCTTGACGGAGTTGAGGTGAAGATTGTTTAAAGTCAAAGTCACTGTTACTATCCATTGAAAATCAGCTAATTCAGGGGAACTTTGGTTATTTTCATTTCTTACAAGATTTAGACCAAACAAGCAGGAGAAAAAATCAACGGAGTTCTTGCTTCAGGGTTCCAAGTTCAAGGTTACTATTACACAATGTAGAAAATTACCACCCACTTATGATTCTTCATCTCTTTGAGATGTTCTGATCAATTTTAGACATGAGAAAACCGTGAATGATTTAGTGTTTGAGAGGTTCTAAGATCACCATCATACCATGTATGTGGGCTAACTGGCATTTTGTCAAAACAGAAATAAACAAGTTTACTTATCTGTCTTCATATTCATATTTAGTAGGGAATAGGAATGCTTAATAATGATTTTTAGAAGAACTCTTAAAGAGGTTGTGACTCTGGGAAATTCTTATTAGAAAAATATCTTTGGCAATAAAATTTTTATTGTTGAAGAAGGGAGTCATTTTATATGTTATATACAGGTTTACAGGCTTATTCATGTTCATTGTATTTGAAGGTTGGAAGTCTGAAGACCCAGTCTGACAAATCTGGACTAAGAGCATTGTTAAACATTTGTTAGAAACACACTTTGTGTTTTTCAACAAGGATAATGTTTCTTGTTAGAGGTTATATTTTGTGAACTTCAGAGTTCAAAATGTCTTATTTTGTCATGATGGCAAATAAACAATGATACATATTTTTATTATAGGGAAATCATCGAAACCATGGTCAACTCATACAGTCAGAAAATTTTTCAAGGACAGAAACCAGTGTTTGACGGCAGAAAGAACTTGTACAGTCGTGAGCCACTTCCTATTGGAAGGGAAAAGGTGAAAAAAATTCTTTAATTGAAAACAATTGTTTATGCTAATGTTATCTAGCACATGCAGGTTTAAGGCAATTTGAAAATATATTGTACTTGTTTTAATAACTTGTTCAAGATCCAAAGCAAGTTGGAAAAGTATAAAAGTATAAAAAAAAAAAAACAGAAGGTTCTGCTTGAATTGATATCAATCTATTTTCATGGTTGAATTAAATACTAGTTTTCGAATATTTTGGTTTATGCTGTAAGCTGCTGGCAGTGCCTGCTTTATGTTATATTAATCCTGTATGTTTCCAATATTGATTGATATTTTCTAATCAGCCCTGTCTATAATGATTGTTCTTCAACCATGTTGACTTAGAAAAGTCAGCTCTCAACTAATCAATTATATTGCTTTACAGAAATAGTGATTAAGCAAACAGAATCACATGATTTTTATTTGGCCTATTTTGCAATAATTTGAGTAGGTCAGGGTTTTATTGAAGTCTTAATGACAAGGTTGGGAGTTTTTTTTGTCTTTTTTTTTTTTTTTGCAGAATTTTGAACTTTCTATACTTTGATGTTTGAGAATTTTTTTGAGGAAATACTGGTGACTCTCCTTATGAGTTTGAGGGAAAATGTTGTTATTTTCTCCAAAACCTACACTTACATCACAAAATTGCTTTTCAATTAGAAATGGCAACATCAAACATTTTCTATCAAATGAAAACCAATACAGGACTTGATAGCTCTTGTAATGGGAAAGTGTATGATTATGTTTGTGGCTTTAGCAGTAAACTTTCAGAATACATTGAACTATTGTTTTAAGCACTATGTATTTTCTGTCCTGTGAATCTGGTTATCGGTCTAAACTTCATTGAAAACTGACTCAGCTATTGAATCAGGTCTGTTGACTTTACATGAACTGGCTTTGCTTTGATTTGTTAAGATATAAAACATCACAGAAGTAAGAATTAAGTTATGAAGTAGTTGATATCACACTTTTGCCTATGATATCATTAGGATGTCCCAACATCCTCTCTTGATATCCCTTTCAATTAAGATCCAAGGCTAATGTTATGTTTGTGGAAAATTGAAAGGAAAAAATCATAGACATTTGATCCTCTTTTCTTTTTTAAATTACTTTTCCAGGCATAAGTATGTAATTTTAGTTAGTGTAAATCACTTAAATTTCAGACATATTCGTGAATACAGTATATCATGAACAATGATCTAGAAGTGACTTTAAAATCGCAAATCTTGGGCTATTACAGACATGGTCTCTGCAAGACTCCAATATTGGTAACTGAGCAAAAATGAGTGTCTTTCAGAGTGTTTTTTGTACAAATAATTGTGAGGGATTTGAATTTGCGATTGACTCTACCCGCAGATAATCGCGAAAATAAATCCCCCGTGTAATAGTGATTGACATTATTTTTATTGTACCTTTGTATGAAAAAGGAAGGGGCTCAAGAACTATTATAAACAGAGCACCGGCCCATTGTGCATTTTGCATTACATTTTATGGCACTTACCTCAAACTGCAGTTTTTTCCAAATTTTGTACAAACCTCATACAACAGTAGCAACACATGTACATCAGTAGAGAGTTGGGTCTCATTGTAAGTGGACTTACATACAAATACCAAATTTTATATGTAAGTCTCTTTAGGGATGATGTAATGTCACATTTCAAAAGTTTATGATATGACTCACTGAACTGTACATGCAGTGTTTAATGTTTCTTTGAGGCTGAAGGCTGACAGGATTTAGAAATTTATAAGTTGCTTGCTAAAATAATGATGCATACAACCTCTCCCACAAAATGATGGTCTGGTTGGATTATTAGTAAGTAGATACACTGCCTGAGCATGTATGAATTTTACTACATAATCACGCTGCTGCTATTGTAATTGGCTGTATACTGTTTCAATAACCTGTTGTACTGTTCTGAGTATAACTATTCAAAACCGTCTTAGTTTCTGTAGTTATTATATTTATTTTGGCATTCTTTAATATGCTTTTTTATTGCAGTGAAGGTGAGATTGAAATATGGGAAACAAAATATAAGTGCTTTTGTTGAGATGTTTATGCTGATTGCATTGACAGGTGGAGTTAGAAGTAACTCTGCCCGGTGAGGGCAAAGATAGGGTTTTCAAAGTTGCTATAAAGTGGGTAGCACAAGTCAGCCTCTATACACTGGAGGAGGCTCTTGAAGGACGTTCACGACAAATGCCTTTTGAGGCGATTCAGGCTCTAGATGTCGTAATGAGGCACCTGCCAAGCATGACGTAAGTATTCTCAACCTGGTGGTCAGTTGAGCAGGGACCGGTCTAGCCTTGCCGCCAGCCTATCGTATGTGCCTGCCTGACCATTTCATGTGCATACATACCCTCTGACAGTGTCTTGTCTTGCCTCGGAGCTGTCTAGCATTAACATTGTGTATTGTGTGTTGTTATTAGTAACCTAGAGACTTTTAACATCTTTTCATGTTGTCGCATGTTTGTATTTGTCCATCATGTGGTAATTTTATGAATAATGTGGAGAAAGATGAAGAAATGATTGAAAACTTGAAAACCAATAGATGTCTGATTGAAATTTGTCAAAATCTGTAATGAATTATTTAGCTAGCTTGGTATTAATTGCATGGTTGCTATTGTGAATTGAACAGCATCATATGTAATTTCTTTTTTTTTTTTTTCTTTTTTTTGTTTTTTTGGTTTTTTTTTTGGAAAAAAAATATGTGATGGACAAAACCCATGTGTCAAGATGAGACATATGTTTGTAGTGTGTACTTACCTAGTATTAACATCAAAGGTTTGGACAATATCTGGGTCTGGCTCGCCCCGCCCCGTGGATTTATGCCTCAGGAGACTATCCCAGGGTGCCATCATTGACCTGACCCTTGAGAGGGACTAAGCAAGGACTGGCCCCCTGTGTCTGGATGTGGCATAGTTTAGTACTAACATGGAGTGGCCGGTTTTGTCTATTGTTAACAGGTCGAGTTGCAAGTAACATTACCGGGAGAGGGCAAAGATAGAGAATTTAACGTAGTCATCAAATGGCAGGCACAAGTGAGCTTGTTTGCTCTTGAAGAGTCGTTAGCGGGGCGTATACACCAGGTTCCCACTGACGCAACCCAGGCACTAGACGTCATATTACGTCATCTTCCCAGCATGACGTGAGTATAGAATGAACCTGAAACAAGGAACAAACATTTCAGGCAACAAGAGGTTATAAATTTGAACTTTTGAATGAAAGAGGGAGAAAAAAAAAGAGATCTATATATATTTCACTTTGTATATTAGGTGTACCAATCCTGTTTATATTGGTAAGTGATCGATCCTGAGAACAAAGACAAAGCTCTTTGAGGCCACATTCTGTTTTGATGAAGTTTCAACTCTTCAAAAAAAATTTGTTTACTTGAAATTTTGCAAGTAAAATGTTCATATATTGTTTCATGAAATTTAAATGCATTTGTTATGCAGATTTTTCTTGTGGTTTACTGCCGTTATCTCCCCTTAGATTTCACAATATCTAGCTCCCCTAGATTAATTCTTTTTGCTGTTAGAAGTATTTCATGGCTAACATTCTCATTCACTCTTGTCACTGTCACAGTGAAAATGCTCACACATACAAACTGTATAAGCACCCATTCACTATTTTCTCCATTGTCATTTTTGTATATTATTCTACCATCAGCAAATGCTGTGTTTACTTTGATGTTTAGTAGAATTCTAAACCTATGTTTCACATAAGACCATTTCTACATCATGCATGGTGGCATCCTTTAATATCACCCAGATCTTAATTGCTTGCTTACATTTTTTTTTTTTTTAATTTTCCTATATAATTTTTCAAATCTTCAAGGCATTTCAGTGCTTCATTCATCTTGCAGTTTGTTTTTTTATGAAAGGTGAAACGGAAATTTTTTCAAACGTTCTGATTGGAACAAGAACTGCTTTGTTTGCAATCACAATGACTTCACTAAAACTGGAAATATTTTGATCAATTTTCGAGTCACATGTAAACGATAAGAAACCCAGCTTCTGTTTAAAGGCTCATATTAAAATTATCAATTAGAGTTTGCACTATGAAAAGTATTGATTTCTCTGTTGCTAAATATTTCATGCATGCATGTTGTATTCTGTCATTAAGCTAGAGATGAAAGGTCAGTACTTGGTCAATGCAGATCAAATTGATTTCTAAAAACAAAAAAAAATCAGTTTTTAAATATCTTGGCAAATTAACAGTTCAGAATATTCCCCTGCTAAACTAAGTGTGACCTTTCATCTCTATTTGTAATACGTGGTCATTTCGTGCCATTTGTTCATGTTGTCTTGTCTTCATTTCACTGAACTAAGGGGAAATAAAGCATTCAATTTACTACGACAATAACTAAATGACTTCTTAAATTTTCAAAAAAGGAATATGGTTGTTAGGCATATTGAAGGTATGCAGCACACAAAAGAAATAACAGATGAATCTACATATTTTTTCATCACAAAAAGTTCTAAAATTAATGGTAAGAACAAAGCTACTTTTAGCTTACTCATTTCCATCATGTGATTTAGGGCTTGAACCAGTTTTCCAAGTGATTGAGTACTGGCCCATTTGTGGCCTAATGAGAAGAAGAATTGGTCTGATTTCAATGCATAGAGAGTTCAAAGTGTTTTAGACTGTAACACTGAAAGACACTCTTAAGTGTAGTAATAATAAGTACCTCCAGTTGGTTGTGTCTGCAGCAGTACACATGACACTGATCTGCAGCAGTAACACATGGCAATGATCTGCAGCAGTAACACATGGCACTGATCTGCAGCAGTAACATGTGGCACTGATCTGCAGCAGTAACACATGGCACTGATCTGCAGCAGTAACACGTGGCACTGATCTGCAGCAGTAACACGTGGCAAAGATCTGCAGCAGTAACACGTGGCAAAGATCTGCAGCAGTAACACGTGGCACTGATCTGCAGCAGTAACACATGACACTGATCTGCAGCAGTAACACATGGCAATGATCTGCAGCAGTAACACATGGCACTGATCTGCAGCAGTAACACGTGGCACTGATCTGCAGCAGTAACACATGGCACTGATCTGCAGCAGTAACACGTGGCAAAGATCTGCAGCAGTAACACGTGGCACTGATCTGCAGCAGTAACACATGGCAATGATCTGCAGCAGTAACATGTGGCACTGATCTGCAGCAGTAACACATGGCACTGATCTGCAGCAGTAACACATGGCACTGATCTGCAGCAGTAACACATGGCAATGATCTGCAGCAGTAACACATGGCAAAGATCTGCAGCAGTAACACATGACACTGATCTGCAGCAGTAACACATGGCACTGATCTGCAGCAGTAACACATGGCAAAGATCTGCAGCAGTAACACATGACACTGATCTGCAGCAGTAACACATGGCAATGATCTGCAGCAGTAACACATGGCAATGATCTGCAGCAGTAACATGTGGCACTGATCTGCAGCAGTAACACATGGCACTGATCTGCAGCAGTAACACATGACACTGATCTGGAGCAGTAACACATGGCACTGATCTGCAGCAGTAACACATGACACTGATTTGCAGCAGTAACACATGACACTGATCTGCAGCAGTAACACATGGCACTGTCTTCATTACCGTCAGACTTTTTGACTTAAATATAAGATAGTGTCAATAACTTTTGTTTAACATATAATAAACCTCAATCTCTCTCTTTATTTGACCTAATAACTAGACAGATCTGTCTTGCATTTACTTCAAGGACATTTTAATGCTGAAAATAAATAATAAAGCAACCTTGTTATAGTGAATCTGTAGAATTTTCCCAATGTTTAATGTCTTGTTTGGTTCAGGGGTCTCCTTGTCTTAAGCAAGTGCTTTGAAATAGTTGAAACTTCAGCTTTATAGATAGTATAGCTTGGTACCTGATGGCTTCTGGTAGTGGAAGCCTTGTAGTGATTAACACAGGGTTGCTAGGAGAGATTGCCAATTTCATTGAAAGGTTGACTGGTTGTCAAACAGTGTAGGAAGCTGACAAGTCTCCAGGATTAACAGGATGTTTAACTCTTCCTTGTACTATAATATTATATGTGTAACTATAGTGTCTACTTTACTAATACTGTAGTTTCTATAAATATATATATACTTTATATATCTCTGCTTTCTGTTGTGAAATACTCCTACACTCTATTATCACGTATCCCAATATTTGAGCATGGTTTAAATCTAATCCTCATACACCGGGAATGGAATAAAGTCACAATATTATTTTTTCATTTGTGATCAGTGTTCAGTTCTTTTGATTTACAGCACCAATTGAACTGTGACAAACTATTGACATGTTTTGTGCTGAAAATATTGTGAAATTCTCCGGATTTGCTGTATCATAATAGGGAATCCCATTCACTTTCTCTAAAACCCAGAAATATAGAATTAATGACCTAGAATTGTCCCTGTAAAGTCTGATGAAGTATATTTAAGCATGTATGTCTAACAACAGTCTATCTCTAACATACATGTAACACACATACTAATGGTGTTCCTGACATTAGTATTGCAAAATTTTATGGTTCATCCACCTGTGTGTCCTGTTTATACAGACAAGATACACTTCCACAACTTGATGCTGGCTTGGATTGCTTTTAAGGTCAAGATTTACTATTACTATAATTATAAAACAGGGCCAAAGTTTTTGATGGGCTATTTACACTGAATAGAATATGCTGCTTTCTGAGTTTGTCATGTCATCCTAACATTATTACTTAATTTCACACTTACTTGAGTTTCCATGGATCGGTCTTTTTAGATGTGAGGGTCAAAAAGACACAATTTCTTTTCCTGCAATTAGTAGAAATTTGATTCCCATGAGCTGATAAAAATCAATTCTTATTCATTGTTTCTTCCAGAAAATGCTGGCATGGCATCGATTTTCAGATTCAAAGATTGAAGTAATTCTATTTAGATAAATGGCCAAATGGTATTTTCAGAATATCTTACACTAACTTCCTCTACCAAAAGTTCTCTGGCTTGGATTTTCAGATCTGAATGTCCTAAATTGAAGTTAAAATGCAATAGCTTTCCAGGTTCAAAGGTCAGAGGTCAAAACATTGCATCTTGACTTTAATTGATAAGAGGGAATTTCAATTGCCCTGTGATATACATATTCTAAATATTGTAATTTAAGGAATATGCTTATATATAGAATAATTTCTAGTTGAAATTTGGGTATTATTGGGTCAGAGTTAGTCGACTTCATAATCTCAGTGATTTCTTAGAGTGTTACTGGGATGATATATCATCAGTGAGACTTATGTGGGTGTGATTTATATTTGGCTAGCTACACACCAGTGGGTCGATCCTTTTTCTCCCCACCGGAGGGGTATGACCATCCCCTAGGAGGCGGTAGAGAGGTGTGGTTTGGTTTTCATCAAAGTGTCCGCCCATCTCACTGGAAAATGATGCTCAACATTGATGGTAATGTACAATAATTGTAGTTTCACCAATGTCCTTTTTATCTACTAACTTTTTGAATTACCTTGGTATTATTATTTCAAATATTTAATATTATCAAATTGCCTTACTTTTGACAAAATATTTTATATTGATTATCTTGTTGCCATCATGTTAAGTAAAACATCAGTAAATAAGTATTCAACCCAGATGTTAGGATTGTATATTTTTTTTCTTAAAATAATGCATGTATTGTATCTTTGTGTAGCTGAAATTTTAACAAAATTTTGTTTGTGTATTTCAGTGTCTGCTACAGCATTTTATAAGGCTCAGCCTGTTATTGAATTCCTATGTGAAGTTTTGGATATCAAGGATATAAGCGAACAGAAGCGACCGCTGACGGACTCGCAAAGAGTCAAGTTCACAAAGGAAATAAAAGGTAAATCATTTGTAACACTTGACGTTGAGTTGAAGAGAAGTTTTTCAAAAATTGAGAAATGACTGCTTTGGCCTCTTCATTGTTTGAATATTTTTTTCTGCTTTAAATATGACTTATACTGCTGTGGTATTGTACAGTTTGTTACTCATACACTTAAAGGCTTTAACCAGAAGTTTGTGTTTCTGCTTTGTATCATTTCCACCTATAGGTTTTAACGAGGAGTTGGTGTCTCTGCTTTGTATCATTTCCACCTATAGGTTTTAACTAGGAGTTGGTGTCTCTGCTTTGTATCATTTCCACCTATAGGTTTTAACTAGGAGTTGGTGTCTCTGCTTTGTATCATTTCCACCTATAGGTATTAACTAGGAGTTTGTGTTTCTGCTTTGTATCATTTCTACCTATAGTATTAACTAGGAGTTGGTGTCTCTGCTTTGTATCATTTCTACCTAAAGGTTTTAACTAGGAGTTGGTGTCTCTGCTTTGTATCATTTCCACCTATAGGTATTAACTAGGAGTTGGTGTCTCTGCTTTGTATCATTTCTACCTATAGTATTAACTAGGAGTTGGTGTCTCTGCTTTGTATCATTTCTACCTATAAGTTTTAACTAGGAGTTTGTGTCTGTGCTCTGTATCATTTCCACCTATAGGTTTTAACTAGGAGTTGGTGTCTCTGCTTTGTATCATTTCCACCTATAGATTTTAACTAGGAGTTTGTGTTTCTGCTCTGTATTATTTCTACCTATAGGTTTTAACCAGAAGTTTGTATCTCTGTCTTGCCAATCACATTACTAGTTCAGATTACAAATAAGAGTTATACAGACCCAAGCTCTGTTTAGCTTACCTGGTCTTGGAAGGATTTTTTTTCGGAGAATCACGACTAGTCATAACAACTGAGCAGATTTTGATCAAATTTGGTCAAAAGCACCCTTTTTTGAAGGGGATCCGATGGTTTGTCAAGGCAATTGGGGCCCTGATGGACATGACCCAAAATGGGAAATTTTGCAAATTCTGAAAAATTCTTCTTAAGTGGGATTGCAAGGTTTTGTCCTAATTTGTTCTGAAGCAAAGGATTAAAGGGTCTCCGTTTAGTTTTATGCTTTAAAATTCCTTAAAATTTCAAAAATTTGAGGAAAATTTAAAAATGTATGAAATTATGTTTTCATATGTTAGTGATACAAGCTCTATGAGCCTCCTGATTGTTTTACTGTTTATGTTATTGATATTCTGAATTAATAGCCAGTGTTGTCTTGTTACAGGACTTAAAGTAGAAATCACCCATTGTGGAACAATGAAGAGAAAATACAGAGTGTGTAACGTAACACGAAGGCCAGCACAAACTCAGTCGTAAGTGCACAAATCCAGTATACAACCGTTGTTAATACAGTACAACAGTAGTACTATTCTGGACACTTCAACTTAGAACTTATATTCTTGATATATTTTCTTTCTTTTCCATTTGAAATTAGTTTTACCAAGATTTTCATGAAAGGATGAATTTATAACGAGAAGTCAAATCTAGCTGAAGATTTCATGTCTATAGAAACATCTTTTATTTTACCTTCCATTCAGTGTTTGTCTGTCATTAAATGACCATAGATGTTTCTAGGACATTTAAGAATATAAAACCAGACCTCCTTATCTCACATACATTGGGTGGCTATCATTAAATGGCCTTCACTGTTGATATGGCATTAGAAAATACAAAATCGAAGCTACTTGCCTCACACACACTGGGAGACCTTCTTCAAACGACCATAGCTGCTAATAGGACGTTAAACAATGTAAAACCAGTCCTTGCCTTACATACATTGGGAGGCCATCCTTAAATAACCTTTGCTTTTGATAGGACATTAAAGAGTATAAAACCAGACCACCTCACTTCACATAGGTAGCCCTTACATAAATGAACCTAGCTGTTGATAGGATGTTAAAACAATTGAAAGTGTATTTATATTGATATTGTCTGATTCATTTGTTAGTATTGTATGTTACAAGGTACTCTAAAAATTCATTTACATTTTAAGAAACACTCAACTATGTAGCATAAGTGTATTTCCTTGCTTGGAGATCGTACAACTCAGAGAAAAAAAGCCATTCTCGTAAGATTTTATGTCGGAACTTAATGTTTCTTTGTTGAGAAGACATTGTAGAGAAGATTTCTTTATTGTATTGGATGTCAATGTTTGTTGCCAGGTTTCCTCTACAGTTAGATTCTGGTCAGACAGTTGAATGTACAGTTGCCAGATACTTCCTGGAAAGATACAAGATGAAACTCATGTAAGTATTGTAGAAGATGGAGCACCATGACAGAAATTCAGAATTTAAATAATTTTTTACAGTAGCTTGAACTAAAGTTTAACATATTTCTACTGTATAACTAACTTGTTCTACGGAAAATCTTGCGATACATTCTTTGGGTGATATCATGAATTCGGTAATTGATGAATTAGTTTTCCAAACTGATCAATACTGTACAGTTAACAGAAATACTAGCTTAAAGATTATGTGGTTTGTACAGGTACCCTCATTTACCGTGTCTTCAAGTGGGACAAGAACAGAAACATACATATTTACCATTGGAGGTAAGTAAATGACAGACAACTAACATCAAGTTTATTACTGTAAAAACCCATGTAATGTCCGCTTTTTTTTCACCAAAAATTAATCCAAAAAAGGGGCTATAGAGGAAATGACACTTTTTTCCTTCCGACAATCCAGATCATATCTCCTTGATCTTGAATTGTGTTCTTAAAAGCCAAACATATATGATATTATCATTATATGGTTTTCCTATGATGTTTCCTCAACCAAACATGATTATTTATGATAGTTTTAGTGGTTAATTCCTTCCATTTTCTCGTTGCAGCTTCGTACTGTGTCATCCTTCGTAATAGGAAGCTATTTTGTTTGACTTTGTCACATGAATAAAGTTAGAGTTATTCCCCTTTCCCCCATTGAAAACACATTAGGTCTTCAGTAAAGCAAGGCAAATAATATGTTTCCTTTTCCCTCAAGTTTGTTTTCTTTTCCATACCGTTTTAATCCCGTTTCTCGAAACCCCAGAAGCCCTCATCATCGTTGTGTACAGTTTTCCCGTATTATTTATTTACAATGTTGGCTTGGACGTGGGCGGGTCATGTTATTGTATAGTTATCGTTGATTGGCTAATCACACGCCGTCACTCACTCAATCGTACTTAAGGTGAGGAGACGACCCAAGCTGTTTATACCATTGCTGGGCCAACCCTTATCAAAACACCAATTATCGAAATGAGGACTTGTCATACCAGTAGGCTTACTGTACCATTATGGAGAATAACTGTTTTTATAAACAATTAAGTGAATTCTTGAATGTTACCTGTATGTTATACACAGTGCGACATGCTTTCAGCCATTACGGCATAAGCTTACATGAAATGAATTTTCCTGACTTTGTTTTCCCACCAACATCGGTAAAATTTCCTGTATATCAACACAATTACCTAGCAAATTTTCTGGTAATATTTCATATTTTATGAGTGGTCGTTGATTATTATCAAACGTGAACATAACTGCTGCTATTTTCTTGTTTATTCCTACCATATAATGCTGCTGTAATTCTTTTTCAATGTGACCTTCCTGTGTAGCTCAGGTTAAGTACTTTGTGGGGCCCTTTCTGACATGTCAGAATATGAGTTAAAGTCAGATGTACTGTAGGGGTCTTTCTTATCTATCAATTCTGAAAATAATCAGTAGCAACATTTCTATGTTCCCCAAAGGAGAGCATATAGTCGCTGCCTTTGTCCGTCTGTCATAATTTTGTTTGAAGCATAACAAAAAACTACATAGGTATCCACATATAAATTCATAGGTAGATAGATCTTGATGAGAAGAAGTGCAGTTGAATTTAAATTTTAGCCATTTGGAGAGCATAACCTGTCTCAGACGGCCCTTGTTTCCCTATAAATGATAATTATAGGAGTTTGAAGATTGAAACCTTTCCTACATTTTGCTTACTTGTATATAGCTATTATTTCCATGTTGTAAACTGAAGACTGCAATTCTGCTTTCCTGTATTAACATATGGCATGGCTCCTGTATCTGACTTGTATGGCATGTAGTATTACCCATGTTACTCCTGCCATGTCCTGTTCTGAATCATGTCATATATAGAGAACCTTACAATTATAGATTTAGTTCATATTTACCCCATAGTATCATAACATCAAGTTTTCCACCAAACATGTTAAGGACATTTTCAAGCAAGGTGAAATGTCTAAGGTCATATTTGAAATCTTCTGCAAATTTGTCCAATAATAATATGTATGTGACTTTGCAGAATGTTGATTGTTTATGCAGTCCTTCATTTGAATCTTTCTGTGTATTTGTAGGTGTGCAATGTTGTTGGTGGCCAGAGGTGTATCAAGAAGCTGACAGATATGCAGACCTCGACAATGATCAAGGTTTCTCAAATAAGTTGTCATCTCTATACAGCAGATCTCGGAGGCATACACACACTGAAGGGGAAGCAAGAATTGTTTTTCATCACGATTATGGCCACCAAATTTTTATACCTGTAGTGGATGTTACGGTTATTCTCTGCATTTTACACACACAGATTCTACTAAAAAGCAAATCATATTAGATTATTCACCGAAACATTGCTGAAGAGCAACAGTTGAGATTTCAAAACCCTGAAGTAAAGTTCTTTCTCTGAGTTTTTACTACGTATGGTAAAAAGGTGATTGGTGATATTGCACTGAACTGATTTCTATTATCATCGTTGTCCTGATGGCAGATAATGGGTATTTCTCTTTGTTGGCCTCATTTTTTTCTGTTTAGAAAATTTGTTCTCAGAAAATGTATTTAAGAAAAAAGAAAATACTTGGAGATGGACCTCAGTTTTGTTGTAGTATTAGGAAAAATTAGTTTAAAATTCTGTAAAATTCAGAATTGGAAGAAATGTTATTTGATTCTGAAGTGGAAATCTTTGGTCAAATGATATTGTTACCTCTGTAGATAAGGTGTTTTTCTTTGTTAGGAGGCATATTTCTATGTCTCCATGGTTTGATTGGGTGGAGGCATATTCTTATGTCTCGTCTTTCCTGTCGCTGTATATGGTTGAAACTTACTTGAGATTTCACTTTGGTCAACAAATGAAGTGTGCTTTTCATCTGGCTAGATTTACAAGTTTTTGCTAGAATATTGGAACATTCTCATATGTTTAAAACACTAAGTCTGTTCTATTGGATATAAGTTGTTTACTGATAGTTAAAAGAAACATTTTACTGTTTATTTGGTTCAATCATGTGATTATGATTTTATCAACAAGATATGGAGTTTCCTACTTAACAAGACACACTTCAGACTGAGGTCGTAAATCATTCTCTCATTTCATGCATTAGATAGTTAGTAACCGTGTGTTTAGGCTTTGCTTCTCCAATCTGTTTGGTTTGGCTTTCTGTTCTGCTTTGATTTCCATCTTTTTCCCCCCAAGTCGAATAGACAAGTAAAAAACTTCCTGCAATTTGATAAGTGGTGTGCACATTGAAAAACACCATAGTAGTTGTCAATGTTTTACAGATAAATCATTTTTCAATTTTTTCAATATAACGAATCAGATTTTATCTCTGCAGACAAATATTATACTAGAAAATACCTGCTATTGAACATGTTTATGATATTTTCAAATTTTCCAAGACTATGAATGTCCGAGCCCAGAAATTTTGTTGGAACACTAAAGTTGTGTGTTGTTCCCCAGGACATGTGTATGCCTGTGTGTTTGCTGCTATGACATTTTGAAATTATGAGTTGAAACAAGATCAAGCCTTTTGTCCATTTGATTGTCTTTACAAGTTCAGAAGGATTGATCATGTTTGAATGGAACAGCTGAGATGATTTTTAAAGCAAGTGATGGTGGTGAATTTGACAGACATTTTATTTACTTTGTTAAAACCTGCATTGTCTGTCGTTGAAGTTCTCAAGTCTGTTTTTTAATTTCTTTGTTGTATTTTTTTTTTTGATAAATTTTAGATTCCACTAAATGTGTTTATTCATAAGAAATGTCTGCACTGATGCACATAGCTGGATTTATTTTTTTAAAAAAAAAAAAAGAAAAAAAAGCAGTGACCTGTTCACTGTGATAGGAAATGTAACCAAAATATTTTATCTTGTTTGATATAGCTAGGTGTTTTGTTTTAAATCTTATTGATGTATCTGATGTTGTACGACAAATTTAGTAGCTAGCATGTAATAATTTACATTATGCAGTTCAATCTGATGTTGCTCATTGTTGAAAAACATTTTAAAAAATCGATATGAAGGATGAGATCAATCTTTTCCCTTCCATTCTGCTGATAGTTTAGGTTGATTAATCTTGGTAGGAGAGATTTTTTTACGTGGAAACATTGAAGTGCTGTTCACTATGATAATGTACAATTAACATAAATTTTAAGTACATTTCTAAAGATAAGTGCTGCATTCCTGTGGAAGCTGACGGTAACTTTAATGCAAGTGAATTGTTTTTTTAGGCCACAGCAAGGTCTGCCCCTGACAGAGAAAAGGAGATTAATAACCTTGTAAGTATAACCCATGTTTAGAAGTGGATAACATAGACTGTACGATAGGAATTGACAGGTTACCAGAACCACGGACTGGGAACAAGAATAAATCTCATGTTCTCCAAGAATCTTTGATACAAGAGAATAACAAATGAGATTTTAATTTTATTATGATAAAGTTACCCAATTGTTATAAATAGAAGTATATAGTTGTTAAACAGATTTGTTTTTCAAGATTCTTTTATATGGATGCCCAGTAACATTTGATAGCACTTCTGAAGAAGTTTCAACAAATCTGACTTTACATTCCGCAGGGCATTCATGTCTGTAATTGTCTAGTTTTGCTGTAATATTGATACAGTTTTGTCTGAATGGTAGTATGAAGCAAGCTCAAATAGCTGACTCACAGTCTGAGTCTTTTAGGTAGTATGAAGCAAGCTCAAATAGCTGACTCACAGTTTGAGTCTCTTACAAATGTAATTCATGGGAAAGGTAAGTTATTATGGACTAGTTGTCTATACTTGTAATACCATGGCAGCAAGTTATTAATGATGAAAGGATATCACATGAAATGTTTCAAAGTTTAAACATTATTTCAGTAACAAGTTTGTAGTGACTTCCTGTAATATATTTTGCATTTAATCAAAAAACTGTGTTTTAAAAAAGGGGAAAATGTTTTAAAAATTAGTGTATTAACTCTATTTTATGTTACTTGTTTCAAAATTAAATTGAAAATAATAGATTTTAATAAGTATGACTATGAGAAGAAAATCTCATGATTGAATGATAGACTGTTGCCTTGGTAGATTCTTGTATAACAATTATGTACTTTCCATGTTGATGACCTGTTGATCCATCGCTGCATACCATTAGGTACAAAAAGCTGATTTCAACCAAGATCCCTACCTGCAAACGTTCGGGATTAATGTCAACTACCAAATGACGGAGGTCAGGGGTCGCGTGCTGCCACCTCCACGGATAGAGTACGGCGGCAGGGTATGCGCCAATTCCTTCCTCTCACACTACAGCCATGTAATATCATGTCTGATTGTTCTTCTGGTTACAAGAATCCATACACAATACATTCTAAAATAATAAAATTTTGAAAAGTTTGAAAATTATCTTTGATGTGATGAGAATTCAAGAAATATTTCTTTAAAATTTCCATACAAAAGGAAAGATTTCTCAATCTGTTATCAGCATCTCTTGTGAAGAGATTTTTCTATCTTCATGACAGAGTTCTATGGATTCTTGAGACCATGTTTGTCTACAGAATGGAAGGCAATGTAAAATGGTGAATGCTCAAAAAATGGTCCATCTACCAAAAAGAACAAAAACAAAATCAGTTCAAGAGATTTAAAAACATGAAAAATTACATCAGTGTTTAAATTATTTCAAACTCCAAAGTTTCATTAGATATATAAGTAGATGTCAATATTTGTATTTAGCATTTGCATTGCTGCCCAGCCCCGGTACATCCATAGCAAGGTTTGGCATGGTGCCCATTACAGGGGCCTCCACAGGCACCAATACAAGTTGGCAAAGCCAACAGCACGTCACCTCCCGTGTGTGCTCTGGCCTTCCAGCAACAAAAAACAAATTGTTTGACTTTTTTTTTTCCTTGTACAACCCCGTCTGTTACCCCAGGTTCGCAAAGCCAATTTCAATGCCGACCCGTATCTGCAAATGTTTGGAATCAGCATTCAAACCCAGATGGCCGAGGTTCAGGGCAGAGTCTTGATGCCCCCAAAAATACAATATGGAGGAAGGGTAAGATAGAACTCAAAAATGTCACGTTCTCATTGATCAGATCATTGAAAGCAGCCATGATCATCCATTGTGTAATCTCACTGGCAAATCTCTGTGCCACTTCTGTCGGCTGCTGCCTCTAGTTTATTGTGTTGCCATGCCGTCAAATTGTCAAGGTCATTACCATTGCCAGGCAACCAATGTTGTCAAGAGTCATGGCATGGGAACAACCAATCAGAATGCCTCATTTCCACTGTTAAAAGCTTCCAACCTAATCTCACCTTCGATTGATGCTTTCCCAGTTGTATAGGGATGTTGAATTTTTAAGAGAATTTCAGTTTGTTTTTCTGCATCCAAATATACAGCGATACCTTGTCCTCCTCTTTGGTTTTCTTTTTTCGATGCTTGGTTGACCTATAGGTCAAAACATTATAATATTCTAAGTTTTTCATTTTTTTATTTCACATTTTCTCTTCATTTGCTCCTGCTTCACATCTTGGATGCTGATTTTTGTAGTATATGACCAGCTCTGTTTGCTTTTCAACATTGTGAATTTAATCCCGAGTCATTTGTTTCTTTCCGCAGGGAGGGTATTTTTTTATTGAACAGATAAAGAAATAAATGTGTCATGTTAAAAATGAAGAAGATAAAGTTTGGCTGAGCTGAGGTGAATTGGCTAAGTTTTCGCTGATATTTCTCTTATTTTTGGGAAGTGAGGAAATTGGGAACAAATTTTAATTATTTGTGTCAAAACTTCCTTCAGTGGACGGAAACCTTTGTGTTTGTGCTCTGGACATTATGCCCTGAAGGGATCAATCCCTAACAAAAAGTGTCTCATCAATCATAAAAATGATATTGAGTTGTGTAGAGAATCAGGAAATGAAGATAAGGGAGTTCAGTGTTGATAGCAAGCACTGTATCATCTGGAATAAAAAGGATAACTTCAGTATTAGAAGGAACAAGACTTGAAAGGTTATTTTTATAAAGGATCAAATCACTATGCTATTTTTTTACATTTGCATGAGAAATGTTTTTTTCTTTGCTCATCATGCCTGCATGTGAAAGTTGCTAGTGTTGTAACAGATAAAAAGTTTGGTTTCTGTTGAAGTGAAGCTTTGGCTTTACAAGTTAATATGTTGACAGAGAGATGATTTCGTTGGTAGGGTCATTGTTTTCATTTGATACGACAAATCCTTTATGAGATACAGAAAATGGAGTGTGAAGATGGATAGTCTTAGGTTAGTGTTAGGTTGATTCCCAACTTTGATAATTTTTGTGTCGGTATGGACTGGCTTATGTTGAAAAAAAAATGATTTTCAATTGAAATTGTGTCTTTAAAATGTTTTTTTTTTTTTTTTTTAATGTTTTTAAACATTTCAAGGACAGGATAAACAGTCCAATTTCAAATTTATCAAAAACAAAAAGTGTTAATTTGAAGAGAGAATAAATGGGGTAGAGTACAAGAAGAATGTTGTACAGTATTGTCTTGTTTATGTTTTAACCTCTAAATCTTTATTAATCCTGGATGTACCATGTACCAAACTCTTTCTGTGTGTAACAACTAATCTATAACCATTGTGACACTACCGGTTGGTCTGATTGACCATGCCTGTACTGTTGCAGGGTGGAAGGTAGTATAGAACTTATATATTAATTCATTTACACTATTATTATATGGAAAGAAGTATTAAGAATGTATTAATGTGTTATAAATTTAAGTAAAAAAGTAGATCTTTGTGAAAAGTTTTGAAGTAAGTACCAAAACTAAAAAGAATATGATGCCTTTATTATCAAATAGAATACAGTGAATAACCAAGAGAGGAAAAAAGGACTGTTCCTAAAGGAAATGTTCTTATTGAATTTTAAATGGTCAACATTTTCTTTTTCTTTTTTTTTTTTTGTTGAAAATAACCACAATAAAATCTGCCTTAACAAATGCCCTTGTTTATAGTGACCATTAACGCTATCAGAAAATCACAACTGTTTATAAAACCAGTCAGTTTAAGAAAATAAATCTTTCAATTGGAAGTATAATTTTCCAGTGAACAGGATTCAAATCTTTAAACTTTGATGTTTAAAAAACACCAATCAGTCACAGATATTTGTATATTGTAGGTGATTGTTGTATAGTACAGTTTCACATGTTTGCGTCTAGGCATAACCACCATACAAAATTATATCTGTACTTGCTTGTTATTTTAAATCTTAAACTTTCTGTGTTTTGATTATTTTTCTTTTATTCCCATAATAAGTTGCTCTTTTCAATATCATTTTTGTGCATTCATCACCATTTTTAGGTCACCTGAGACAAAGTCGCACGGTGACTTATTTTGATCCCCTTTTATCTGTCGTCGTGGCTAAAGGTATACCAAATTTGTAAATGATATAGTCCCTGTCTCTCAGGCATCTGAGGGGCAAGGCCAAAAGAGTCAAATTGACTGAAATTTAAAAACCATCTATACATAAATATAACAGAATTAAATACTTTGCATCAAGGATCCATTTTGGCTTTACCAAATTTGTAAATTTCATCACCCCAGTTGTAACTTCAGTAAAACTATATTGTTTTTCTAATTTACATTACACATCCATTCCAGTTGCTGCTGTTTGTGAGTTCACTCAGGTGACCGTTTGAGCGCCTGGGCTTCTTGTTAATTTAATGCTTGAGGTGCAATAGAAGGCCAATATATACTATGTATTGTATCACAGTCAGGTCAGGTGTAATGATTATGTACAGTTAAAATAATCGCTGTTTATTATGACATTCAGGTTTATCTATAAAATAATTATATACAGTTAATCACTGTTTATTATGACAGTCAGGTTTATAAATAATTATATACAGTTAATCACTGTTTATTCCAACAGTCAGGTTTATAAATAATTATATACAGTTAATCACTGTTTATTATGACAGTCAGTTTTATCAGTAAAATAATTATATACAGTTAATCACTGTTTATTCCGACAGTCAGGTTTATAAATAATTATATACAGTTAATCACTGTTTATTATGACAGTCAGGTTTATCAGTAAAATAATTATATACAGTTAATCACTGTTTATTCCGACAGTCAGGTTTATAAATAATTATATACAGTTCATCACTATTTATTCCAACAGTCAGGTTTATCAGTAAAATAATTATATACAGTTAATCACTGTTTATTCCAACAGTCAGGTTTATCAGTAAAATAATTATATACAGTTAAATCACTGTTTATTCCAACAGTCAGGTTTATAAATAATTATGTACAGTTAATCACTGTTTATTCCAACAGTCAGGTTTATCAGTAAAATAATTATATACAGTTAATCACTGTTTATTCCGACAGTCAGGTTTATAAATAATTATATACAGTTCATCACTATTTATTCCAACAGTCAGGTTTATAAATGATTATATACAGTTAATCACTGTTTATTCCAACAGTCAGGTTTATAAATAATTATAAACAGTTAATCACTGTTTATTCCAACAGTCAGGTTTATCAGTAAAATAATTATATACAGTTAATCACTGTTTATTCCAACAGTCAGGTTTATCAGTAAAACAATTATATACAGTTAATCACTGTTTATTCCGACAGTCAGGTTTATCAGTAAAATAATTATATACAGTTAATCACTGTTTATTCCAACAGTCAGGTTTATAAATAATTATATACAGTTAATCACTGTTTATTCCAACAGTCAGGTTTATAAATAATTATATACAGTTAATCACTGTTTATTCCGACAGTCAGGTTTATAAATAATTATATACAGTTAATCTTTGTTTATTATGACAGTCGGGTTTATCAGTAAAATAATTATATACAGTTAATCTTTGTTTATTATGACAGTCAGGTTTATCAGTAAAATAATTATATACAGTTAATCTTTGTTTATTATGACATTCAGGTTTATCAGTAAAATAATTATATACAGTTCATCACTGTTTATTCCAACAGTCAGGTTTATAAATAATTGTATACAGTTAATCACTGTTTATTCCGACAGTCAGGTTTATCAGTAAAATAATAATATACTATTAATCGCTGTTTATTATGACAGTCAGGTTTATCAGTAAAATAATTATATACAGTTAATCTTTGTTTATTATGACAGTCAGGTTTATCAGTAAAATAATTATGTACAGTTAATCACTGTTCTTTTGGAATCATTTCAGAAAGTATCTATTTACCTGGGAAAGGGTATTTATTGTAATCACAATAGGTAGAATGATAGCAGTGATTTGTAATGTGACCAGTTAATGATAAAGATTAAAAATTTTAACCTACAATGATATTTATTGCCTCTTTATCAACCACGTATTGTGGCCTTATGACTGTACACGTAGAAGTGGCAGTCAGGTACGTATTTTCGTAATGACTTGTATATTTATTGTGAAGCAGACAAAGGCCCAGGCTGTACCCAACCAGGGCGTATGGGACATGAGAGGCAAGCAGTTCTTCTCTGGTATAGAGATCCGTGTCTGGGCTATCGCCTGCTTTGCACCACAACGAACTGTCCGAGAGGACGCTCTCAGGTATCTGTTAGAGTAGATGTGATATGGTTTCTTTTTCAGCAATCTGTCTTCAGAAATGGACATTGATTTGCAGTGTTACTTCACTGTTAAGACACTTTGACATGATTTTGAAATAGTTGAGTTATAGGCTTTTTGAACCTCTGAAATGTTGATAAAAAATGTGAAAAATTGGTCAATTATTCATAAAAAAAAATGGCAGCCTTGACATGAAAAAATACACATAGCTACTTGTGATCATAGAGGGTTTTGAGGATTTTTTCTTTTATAGGACAGGTAATTTAGTAAACAGCAAGTAGTCAATTCATCATTTTTTTTTCTCTGTGTAGGAATTTCACCCAGCAGTTACAGAGGATTTCCAATGATGCAGGCATGCCAATTGTGGGACAGCCTTGTTTCTGTAAATATGCCACAGGGCCAGACCAGGTGGAACCCATGTTTAGATACCTGAAAAATACTTACCAGGGTCTGCAACTCATTGTTGTTGTCCTGCCAGGCAAAACACCCGTGTATGGTAAGTTGTTAGCAGATGGAAGGAGGTAAACAATTGCGTGGTATCCGAAGTTGATACTTCTGGCCTATCCCCTGGTGAAAGAAGATATACTGATGAATCATACTTTGTAAAGCTGGAAAATGTTCATCTTCATTAACATGATACTAAATATGTTCTGAAATGTTCTCTGGGTATGTTTATTAGGCTTTTCATCCAACTTCCTTACTTTGCTTAGACTTTTCATTGAGCACAATTTTTTTACTGTAAGGGGTTAAGTGGGCAGTGTTCTTGATAGAAACCTTACTTAGGAAGAACTTTATAATTTGGGAAATTTCCTCATGTATGTAATAGCTTACAGTTTATTAACTGATTGTGTTGCAGCTGAAGTGAAGAGAGTTGGAGACATCCTGTTTGGACTTGCCACTCAATGTGTCCAGGCTAAGAATGTGAACAAAACCACACCTCAGACTTTATCCAATCTGTGTCTCAAGATTAATGTCAAGCTCGGTGGTATCAACAACATTCTACTTCCCAGTATCCGGTAAGTGTTTCAACAAGTGGTCTTATAGATCTCTGACATCTGCGGTGTCAATATCCAATATACAGACTTAATGAAGATGCTGTAACAGATTGGATAATATATCATTTTAGTTCCCAAGGTCTAGTTATATTGTAGTCGTTACTATTTTGAGCTTTTGATCAGCTGTCACTATATCCAGACTGCAAAATAAAAATAATTGTACATACAAGATACTAAGATTTCAAAATGACATTGTAACCCATGAATGATGATAAGACCTATTGACATTGAGCATTTGAAGTGATAATGAGACATATTAACATTGAGCATTTGAAGTGTTGGATTTTGAATGTATTTGTCGTAACTCTGTTTCAGACCAAATGTATTCCGGGAGCCAGTCATTTTCCTGGGAGCTGATGTGACTCACCCACCTGCTGGGGACGCTAGTAAACCCTCTATTGCAGCTGTGAGTAAATAACACTTTACATTTTTTGTTCTCATAACAAAATTAAAGGAAATGAAAAATAAAGAGGTTATGTTGTCAGCACTCCTGATACTGAGTTACTTCTGCAGAGTACTTGATTTCATAATTATGGCAAAGTTTTCCCAATAGCTTGATGTGCCAGGACATAAACTTAGGTGTAATCTTGGAAATGGTTGAGATCCAAGCTAATACATATATTTACAATTGTTGTATATGAAGAGAAAAATATATTCTTGCTTAAAGGTAGTTGTGAATGTACTCAAATAATCAACTACATTAGAAATGGATTGGTTTACAAAAATCACATCTGTAATTATGTAATGATCCAAAAAAAAAAAACTAGAATTACTATGTAATGGTGTCTGGTTGTACAGGTTGTCGGCAGTATGGATGCCCATCCGAGTCGCTACTCCGCTACAGTTAGGGTGCAGCAACATCGTCAAGAGATTATACAAGAGCTCTCGACAATGGTGCGAGAGTTGCTCATCCACTTCTACAAGGCCACTAGATTTAAACCCACCCGTATTATCTTCTATAGAGATGGAGTCAGCGAGGGCCAGTTTGCACAGGTAAGGTAGAGAATGAAAACAAAGTGATTCCTGCTTCAGTACAGAATTGCAGTTTTTGTAAATTCTGGATACGGAAGTCTACAGCTATGGGAATCTCTTTAGATGATCCCTAAGTTCTCCTTACATTCATTGGGAACATAGAGTTACACTTGCATCATATTTGATGATTCATTCAGGGAAAAAGAAATTTTTATATTAACTGTCATTAAAGACACCCAATGAATATATATAGCGTTGTAGACACAAAATTGAATTCTTACGAACTAGTTTGACTGTGATGGCTATGAAAATTTCACTCACCCAAACTTAGTGTCTATATGGTGTAAGGCTCCATTAGGTCAGTGCAGTGGTTTTTTGTCCCTTATTTTGATTTTCCTGGCTTCTCAATTTGAGCCCTTAATTTCACAAACTCCTCTATAGATATGAAGTGACGGCACTTGCTAAACCTTGGAGATTTAGCTACAACTACAATCAGGGACAGCCAAGGGTTATACTTTCAAACTTTACAATATGCGGAACCTGAACTCATGTTTTCGCGGACATTTTATGTTTTCTAATGTCCCACATACCCCCACGCCACCCAAGCTGCTGCTGTATGAGTGCATGTGATATTCAGTACAGCCAGCAGGAACAGTCTTCCGGCACCCATAGGGTAATTTGAATTATGTTTGGCACATTCACACAATATGATGATTAGGACATGTAAATTTAAACATTGTAAATACATTGTAGTTATCAACAATAGGCTTTCAGCTCCTACAGACTTCAGTACATTTGTTGGGCCTATTTTGTAATCCCGATGATGTGAAACTTTCCATGAGGCAAAATGTTTGAAACTTTTGTTGAATATATCCTTTCTTATTCAAAAATTTCCCTTAAAAAATTCAATGCAATTTTATATATTTGGCTTCAAAAGTTTCATATCTTGAAAGGAAATATTGGCAAGAGTTTAAACAGCTGATGATGTGTGATTATGAGAGCTGAGGGATGCAAATTGTCTCAATGTACAAAGTATCACTGAAACCATAGAAAATGGTATAAACCAACATACAAACCATATAAAATGGTATGAACCATAGAAAGTAGTATTAATCATAGAAAATAGTATGAACCAAGGTACAAAGTAAACTGTTAATGAAACCACAGAAAATAGTATTAACCATAGAAAATAGTATTTACCAAGGTACAAAGTAAACTGTTAATGAAACCACAGAAAATAGTATTAACCATAGAAAATAGTATTTACCATAGAAAATAGTATGAACCAAGGTACAAAGTAAACTGTTAATGAAACCACAGAAAATAGTATTAACCACAGAAAATACTATTAACCATAGAAAATAGTATGAACCAAGGTACAAAGTAAACTGTTAATGAAACCACAGAAAATAGTATTTACCATAGAAAACCATAGAAAATAGTATGAACCAAGGTACAAAGTAAACTGTTAATGAAACCACAGAAAATAGTATTTACCATAGAAAATAGTATGAACCAAGGTACAAAGTAAACTGTTAATGAAACCACAGAAAATAGTATGAACCAAGAAAATACTATTAACCATAAAAATAGTATGAACCAAGGTACAAAGTAAACTGTTAATGAAACCATAGAAAATAGTATTTACCATAGAAAATACTATTAACCATAGAAAATAGTATGAACCAAGGTACAAAGTAAACTGTTAATGAAACCACAGAAAATAGTATTAACCACAGAAAATACTATTAACCATTACCATAGAAAATAGTATGACCAAGAAAATAGTACAAAGTAAACTGTTAATGAAACCACAGAAAATAGTATTTACCATAGAAAATACTATTAACCATAGAAAATAAACTGTTAAAATAGTATTAATGAAACCAAAACTGTTATAGAAAATAGTATGAACCAAGGTACAAAGTAAACTGTTAATGAAACCACAGAAAATAGTATTAACCATAGAAAATAGTATAAACCTTAGAAAATAGTATTAACCATAGAAAGTAGGTTGAACCAACGTACAAACCATATAAAGTGGTATGGACCAGCATACGAAGTGAACTATTAGTGAACCATATAAAATGGTATGAACCAACAAATATTACATGTTTGTAGAAATTCCAAACAACCAATTAAGGTAAAAAGTTCCTCCACTTTGACTGTAGATGAAGTGTGTAAGAAGCTAAAGTTGTGTTGTGATGAGTTTTGTTCTCTCCTTAGGTGCTGTCACATGAACTACGAGCTGTGCGTGAAGCATGTATGAAGCTAGAGTTGGGTTATCAGCCAGGCATAACATTCATTGTAGTACAGAAACGACATCACACTCGCCTCTTCTGTGCGGACAGAAAGGACCAGATAGGGCGAAGTGGCAACATTCCAGCAGGGACCACAGTCGATGTGGGCATCACCCACCCGACAGAATTTGACTTCTATTTATGTAGTCATGCAGGAATACAGGTACAAATTAACACTCAATATTCTCTTGTCTCTCCAAAACAAAAGTACAGTTCAAGTCTGAGATATTACTATTCTGTCAGCATTCTCTGTAAGCAGTTGTCAATGGAAATGTTTGCAAAACATCTTGTAGCATCAAAAGTCTTGTTCATTGTTGCTTCCAACTTACATGATCATTATGGAAATGCCAAAATATTGGATGGATAGTTTGTAATTAATCAAGTGTTGACAGCTTTTTCAAGATAAATACAAAAAATGACAAACCTTCCAGGGTTTTCCATAAGAGCCGGTTGCCGGCCAATTTGACCGGCTACTTTGATCATTTGGCCGCCTACACCAATCCAGTTCCATTATAATGTTTCATACACGACTACACGTACACGGCAGGCCAGCCTCCTACTTTCACTACACAGCCTACTACTAACAAAATTATGGAAAACCCTGCCTTCAATAAGATCGTTGAAAGTGTTTTCCTGTAGTCGTCCCTATGATGTGAAACACTATGAGATTGTTGACCGTGTTTTCCTGTAGTCGTCCCTATGATGTGAAACACTATGAGATCGTTGAGTGTTTTCCTGTAGTCGTCCCTATGATGTGAAACACTATGAGATTGTTGAAAGTGTTTTCCTGTAGTCATCCCTATGATGTGAAACACTGTGAGATCGTTGACAGTGTTTTCCTGTAGTCGTCCCTGTGATGTGAAACACTGTGAGATCGTTGACAGTGTTTTCCTGTAGTCGTCCCTGTGATGTGAAACACTGTGAGATTGTTGACTGTGTTTTCCTATAGTCGTCCCTATGATGTGAAACACTGTGAGATTGTTGACAGTTTTTTCCTGTAGTCGTCCCTGTGATGTGAAACACTGTGAGATCGTTGACAGTGTTTTCCTGTAGTCGTCCCTATGATGTGAAATACTATGAAATCGTTGACAGTGTTTTCCTGTAGTCGTTCTTATGATGTGAAACACTATGAAATCGTTGACAGTGTTTTCCTGTAGTCGTCCCTATGATGTGAAACACTATGAAATCGTTGACAGTGTTTTCCTGTAGTCGTCCCTATGATGTGAAACACACTATGAGGCAATGTTATCACATATGATGAATATCTCCTTTCTCCTAAATTGAAATTTTCAATCTTCTATTTTGCTTTTTTGGCAGCAATTTTTCTCAGGAAAGGAAATATTCACTTGTGTTTTAACTGCTGATGATGGTGATTATGAGATCTGAGGGATATGCCATAGATACCTGATAATTACTTGAAGTCAGAGGTTGGGTTACTACAGGACCCCAAGAGACCAACACATCCCTTCTTACTTAAAGCCAGGGGTGGGGTTACTACAGGGCCCCAAGAGACCAACACATCCCTTCTTACTTAAAGTCAGAGGTTGGGTTACTACAGGACCCCAAGAGACCAACACATTCCTTTTTACTTAAAGTCAGGGGTGGGGTTACTACAGGACCCCAAGAGACCAACACATCCCTTCTTACTTAAAGTCAGGGGTGGGGTTACTACAGGACCCCAAGAGACCAACACATCCCTTCTTACTTAAAGCCACGGGTAGGGTTACTACGGGACCCCAAGAGACCAACACATCCCTTCTTACTTAAAGCCAGGGGTGGGGTTACTACGGGACCCCAAGAGACCAACAGATCCCTTTTAACTTAAAGTCAGGGTGCAGTTACTACTGGACCCCAAGAGACCAACACATCCCTTTTTACTTAGAGTCAGGGGTGGAGTTACTACAGGACCCCAAGGACCAACACATCCCTTCTTAAAGTCAGAGGTTGGGATGTATTGTTGTTCATTCTCTTAACTGATGTCAACTTTAAGTGTTAAATGTGTATTGTTGTTCAATATCTTAACTGATGTCAACTTTAAGTGCTAAATATGTATTGCTGTTCATTCTCGGGATTGATGTCAACTTGAAGTGTTAAAAGTGTACTGGTGTTCATTTTCTTAACTGATGTCAACTTTCAGGGTACTAGCAGGCCGTCACATTACCATGTGTTATGGGACGACAACCGTTTCCAGGCAGACGAACTGCAGACGCTAACCTACCAGCTGTGTCACACTTACGTCCGCTGTACACGAAGTGTTTCCATTCCTGCTCCAGCCTACTACGCACACTTGGTGGCGTTTAGGGCACGTTATCATCTTGTGGAAAAGGAACATGACAGGTAGCGGTCTTGTACTCACTTTAAGCTAGGGGAAAAGAAAAGTGTTGGCCTTGTAGTATTAATAAGTCTAAGAAAAAATTCACAAAAGATTTGTATGTAGAAACTTCTTTACTTTATTTTGGCCAGTCACCATTTACCAAAAAAAGCTGTCTTCATAAACATGCATATAAAAACGAGGAAAGTTCCTAAAACAAAGTTTGGTAGGGAGGTGAAATACATATTCATTATAATAAAATTGAAGGCTGTCATAATTGAATACTTATGAATTTCTTAAAAGAGAACCTAAAAAAATGTTTGATACTATTTGTGATTGTGTTACAGTGGAGAGGGCAGTCGTCACTCTGACAATAGTGAGGATCGAACACCGACAGCCATGGCTCGGGCTGTCACAGTTCACCCAGATACCACCAGGGTCATGTACTTTGCCTAATTGACCAAGAGTGCCAGAATTACTGGGATTCCAGAGCTTTAATTTCACAGTCCATTCAACCTTATGCAGCAAGACTCAAACCAGGTCTATCTGGCGTTGTTTATACTTGTATTCTTATTGACCAGACATCAGAATCAACAGCCATCAACAAAAAAGACGCCTTGGTGTGACAATTGTTCCTTGTGACATAGACGCTTTGTTGTGACAATTGTTCCTTGTGGCAATGACGCCTTGGTGTGACAACTGTTTGGCATGACAAGTGGACATGTATTTTAGAATGTTCAAATGCTCTTTTACCATATCGCCTCCCTGTACATAGTGGACTTACCTGTTAATTGATATTAATTACCTGTACTTGAGCAGTGAGGGCCTGACACAGTATCACTAAATGTATGGGTAGTTGTAACTTAGTTTTAACTTAATCACAATTGATCAGCATCCCCATCTTTAATATTTACTCAAAAAGGTACTTAAAAAGCTAAACCATAGTCTATTAAATGCCTTTGAAATGGTTTATGACTGATGACTTAACCAGCTATTTTTAAAACAGAACTGTTATCTAATTTTGTATCTTGGGAAATTTTCTAAGTAGCTGATCTGTAGTGACTTTTTTATTCCTTTGTCTTTTTTTTTCCTTCTTTTGTTTTTTTTAATATTTGTAGGTGTCAAACCAGTAGAAACGGTTTAATAGTCAGAAATTTTATGTGTGATTCATGGCGTCATTTATTCCCACAACTATTTATTGTCATCTTTTTTCTGTGTGTACAACAGATGTTTGGGCTGTGAACAAGGAAGGTAGCAGGGACAGCCATGGTAGTACCTCACATCCTGCAAAGGATATATACAAATCCAATAATGCCCCACAAAAGTTTCTCTAAAATCATGTACTATAGATTTATCTTGCCTTTTCTATACCATTATCTATATATCTGCTTGTTTTGATGTACAATCAAAGTGTGCCACCTACTGGCTGCATTTTCTCCCTGCTACTTTCTCTGATATTTTATTAAGATTTTTATACCTGCATTTATCATATGATAGTACATATGTAGAATTTGTAGTCCTATGTGCTTATTTTAATGATGTGGCCAATGACATATACTGGGAATTTATCCGGTAGAAAGGTACGTACTGTGGTGCTGACAAATAGCCAAAGTAGAAGACTTATCTAAAATTTCTTTCTTCTTAACTTTTATCTGGAATAGATTTGTATTTGAGGTTTGTAATGTTCATTTTAAAACAAAATTGTGCAGGTAATTTAAACAACTTTGAGTTTGAACTGTCTTTCATTCTTGCCCTTTTGTGGTGCGATATGGCAGTTTGGTTTGGTTGAAACACACGAGGTTAATTTGGGTATTTTTCAAACCGATAGTCTTGTATTTATTGAATAGTCAGTTTAACCTTTTACTGTACAGGTTGAAATTGCCAGCATGCTAGTGAAATATGTTGATCATTCTTCACTAACATTTTATTAATTGTAAGATTTTATATGTTAGAATTATTTTGTGGGTGTTTGGCCTCCGTGATTCTTGTACATACAGTAGCTATTACAACCATGACACTGACATCATTGCCCAAGTTGATGACAAACTGAGAGTGAGGGTAGTGTCTAGATCCCTTTCAATTTTCTACTGCTAAGTTGGAAAAACTGTGAAATTCTGATTTAAATGTCATATATATTATACAATTTTAAAAGGAAACATTAATTTTACAATTTTTTCCAACATCTTAATAGAATATGTACCATTTATCCCAAAAAAGGTTTGATGTAAATTCAAATATTTTGCTTTTTAAAATTAACACAGTTTCGCCTAATGTGTCATTTAGCATAAAAACCATAGATTTTTGTATCGAGTCCCACCAGTGGTTTAAACCAATACTACCTGTGTTGTATCCACCTTGTATTCTCAACACCTACAACCAAGCCTGTTCTCTTGTCTTCCCAGACACCAAGTCCCATCTCGCTTGAATATTATGCAATTACATTCAAAACATTGGTTCAACTCATTCTTATCCATTAATAGAAGGCTAGCAGATATTCACACAACAGTATTTTTGCAATTATTTTAGGGCCAGTAAAATATTTTCCAGTCAGATAGATTTTTTTGTATAATATGTTCACTTATTCCTGATGTATCAAGGGTTATTGAAAACAATGTAATAGCACCAAATACAGTTTTCATAAAAAAATTGGGTTCCAATTTTATACAATGAAGTTTTCCGTAATTTTGACAAAAAATTTTGTAATTATTTAAAGAATGTGTTGAAGTTGTTTGGTGAATCATGACAGTAGAATTCAATGGAATCGTGATAAAATTTGTTAGAGAACTGAAAATTCAGAGATTCTTATATTGTTTCAAAAATCAGAATATTGATTATGCAATCATTGTTTTTGAGACCTTTTACCAGATAACATTTCTTAACTATAGAAGTAGACATTGTTTTTATAAAACAAGGACTTATTTAATGTATGGGCCCAGTCTTGTAATGTTAGTAATGTCAGAAGTAATTACATTAGGCAGGCAGTGTCAGATATGAGGATATTTTTAGGGGGGAGGGGAGATGTCAATGTATACCAACTGTTGTTGGTGTCCATGTACCACTGTTTATTGCATTGTCACAGTTTTCCAAATAAGATTCTTGAATACTCTTATTAATAATAAAATGTCTAGTCAACCAAAACTGCGATAGGTCCTGTCACTTTATTTCTGTTTATTGGACAAAGATAGCCTTTAGATTCCAAATTACTTTTATTGTATATAAAATTTATCAATTGAGTTTGAAGTATTTTTCTAGCTGTATTTGAAACAAAAATATTCTGCATTCAAGTCAAGTAAGAATATATTCACTACATAATAAGATAATTTTATCTACAGTAATTTGTGTTTTCAATGATGAATTTTACTCACCTAGATTTTTTCCTGTACGAGTGCCTCCTTACTACATTGTAATATTAAGTGTAGATAACCTTGTGTACCAACGTGATGGCCTGTGTGGTTGTGTTTGCTTTAAAAGGAGTGTACTGATATATATAGCCTTCAACAATGTTTGCCTATAAACCAAGAAAAAATACGTAACCAAATGTTTCATTCAAATTTGTTTGCTTTTGAAATGCTAGAGATAAAGTCCGAGATTCTTGTTTGTTGATGTCTCACTCAGAACAATAGACTAGTGCATATATATGACATCTGTTATTAAGGATCCTTATCAAAACATTCCATACAACATTTAAAACTGAAAAATAAAGAGAAAGTGAGATATTAGTTGAATAAAATCAAATGCCCCCCATCCCAATCCACCAATCAAGCATTTTGATATATATTCCAAGTTGGTGTGTTTTTAATACTGGCTGGAGACTGTTTCTACAAGTTTGTGGTTGTCTATGATTGATAATACCAAAGTATTGGAAATGTATTGTAATGGTTCAGACTTTCTGTGGGACTTTGGTATAGGATTAGCATGTTATAATAACATTGGTAAACAGGACCTGAAGAGGAACAAAACAAGACACTCTCACACTATATCTTATACTTTTTCGTGTTGTGGTTGCATATCTCTTATTTTATTGAAAATGATTCGCTTACAACCAAACCCACCTAGTCTTGACACAAGGCTGAAAAAGCATTCCTTTATTTTACAATTTATCTGCAGATTATATCTAGACGAAAGTCCACAGTTATAAGTGCCATTGGGACTGTCATGTTGATCATATAGTTTTCAGTGGCAGTCCTGTGAATGAAATAGTCCTACTTTTGTGGTGGTGATTTGAATGTAAAGTTAAACTAGTCCTATATCACAACTTTGTTGTATATGTAGTCAAATTCATGTGAAAGCAATTTGTTGTGTGAAAATGTCCTTAATGCAAATTGTCATTACATCTAATTGATATGATTTTTTTTCTCTTTAAATATTTTTATTATTGATGCAATTTGTATAGGCCTACAGAAGTGTATGTGTTGGGCTTTATGTATAGGATCATTGGTCTGCCAACAAGGTGCGTCATTCTGAAGTCTTTGTTTAGAGTGCAATTTTAATGTCCAAATTGTTCCATTATCATATCAAAATGTGTGTGCTTTATAGCAGGTCTGTTGTCCTTACGAAGACATATCAAGATACCATAATGATTCGTTTTAGCTCAATAGTTCGTTTTGGAGATGGCACTTACGATAGTGTGGTATCTGTTTTGTCCCGGTATGTGTGTGCTGGTAAGCGTCTGTGAGTGATTGTGAACAGTAAAGAGGTCCTAATCAGTTTGTGTATCAGATGGGTCCCTTTCTGTTTTTGTTTCCACCCACCCTGGCCCATTATATTGAGGGCCTTTGTCATTCAGAATTCCCTCATCCGTAGGTATCTTTTTTGTTAAATATGTATGTATATTATGACAAAGTGTTGATGTGTTATTTAAAAAAAAATATTTTCTTTTTTTCATAATTTGTACATTTTTTTTTCTTTTGTATGCTGGACAATATGGCATCTGATAAAAGTATTGCAAACAATTTATGCAAGAATGAAAGAAGGCATTTTGTCCTGCCATTTATCTTATCTGTCAGCCTTGTTTTCTGCGTTACCTAAGGTTCCCTTTAGGATCGTGATGGGAGAGATTTGACAGAACCTGAAATATTAGGGGATCATCTTATCACACTTAAACTACAAATAACAATTCAAGATATTTAATTAATAGTGTAGCTGGCATTCACCCAAATTTGTTTTTTATAATTTCACAATCACTCGCTGCCTGTCATGTGAAATAATTCAAACAGCCAATCACAAGTGTTGCTATATATTTCAGAGGGTCAAAATCTCATGTTTATTCTTTTAAGAATGAAATAACATGGTTGCAAAAGTTTGCAGTTCATCAAAGTAATCACTCTTCACTGCTCTGAAAGTGGATCTGTTTTATTAAGTTACGGAAAATTTGAATCTTAGGAGATAGATCTGCCAGCTAATAAAACAAAAATTTCTACCATCTGCTAAGTATTCACCTTAAACATCATTTAATGATCAGCCAGTACAAGTATGTGTGTACTTATCACATAATTCCATTGTAGTTTTAAGTGACATTTTACTGTAACCATGGTAATTTTAGGTCGGAATACTTGTCCTTTTCCCTCATTGTTCTGAAGCTTGAATAAAAAAAAATAGAGAAAGAAATTGTCCACGCTGTTCAGATGTTGTAGCCTGTAATTTTGATAAAAGGTTAAAAGTTTTGAACACTTAAAACAAGAACAAATAGAGAGTGCATTAAAGAATAAAACTCTTAGATGATCAGGAGAGTATTGAAGAACGAATCAAACGTAGAAGAAACAGTGTTATGAAAAGAGAACAAAAGACCAGCCTTTCTGTACAAAAATTGGATTGAACACAAGTTTGGAAACATTTGTATGTTGTAGTTAAAGATTTAAAATGTAACGGGAAAAAGTATTCTTGAATGTATTTTTTTTTTGGTTTTGGGAACAAAATCTGCCTTAAAGTTCAAAATTGTTTACAGGTACAGAACAATATTAAATCGGTGAACAGCATTGAACACAACACTTCAAAGGTTACAACAGGTTAGGAATCCATAGGATTAATTGTGAACGGGTTTATATTTGTGCCTATTTGTAAGGTTGTTTGCATCCTGCCTTTCAATCTGATGTATTTTGTAATTTAAAACTTAAAGATATCCGTTCATTCTAGGTTAAGGTTTAAATTTTTATGAATGGTAAGTAGGATTAGATTTCTTTTTTAATCTTTACATCGGCATAAATGAACTATCATTACTGTGTGCAAATGAAAGAGACCATAATATGATTTCCTGCATCACATTAACGGCTTGTGATGCAAGTTGTACCAGGAAATAAAAATCTAACATGACTTGTAATATTGAATAGTATGGAAAGTCATGAAGTAACAGTGTTGTTTATCTTTTGTCTAGCAATATGTGTTTCATGGAGTCTTGTTTGGGCAAAGCAATATTCCACACAATAAATAAGAAAACAAGTCAGCAATATCACAAAGCATATGTAATGTTTGTTATCAGCTAGCTGCTGTTGTGTTTGGAGAATATTAAGGACTGATCACTGCAGTGAAGTATCTAGTTGATTTTATCCACTTATCATCTGTATCTCATGTTGTATCATATTTCCCCCAGTCTAGTTAAGCACTGTTGCTTTTTAAAGAGTCCTATAAGTATTTTAAATTAATAAAATGAAGAAATGTATATTAAAAATGTCTTAAGTCTTGTTTTTAGGTCGCCTGAGCCGAAGGCTCATGGTGACCTATTGCCATCATGATTTGTCTGTCGTCGTTAACTTTTCACATATTCGACTTCTTCTCAAGAACCACTGAATGGATTTTGACCAAACTTGGCACAAAGCATCCCCATGGAAAGCCGCTTCAAGTTTGCGAAGAAGGGCGTGGCTCCAAGAAGGGCCCCAGGAGGGAGAAAAGGGGGGTAAAATTAGGTAAATTTTAAAAATCTTCTCATGAACTAACAGTCAGATTAAATTCACATTTGGTAATTAGGGTCCTTATGGCAAGGTCCACAAAGTTTGTGGATGAAGGGCACCAGTGGAACCTAAGAAGGTTTAAATTTGTTTTTGAACTGGCAGCCATACTTGATTTTGAAACGACTGAAAAGATAATGACTGGTGCCATCTGCTGATGATTTCAAGCAAGTTTGAGTTGAATCCCTCTGGTGGAAACTTGAAAAAATGAAGATGTGAAAAGTTTTGTGCAAGAAAAAAAGTTAACTATTTGTCAGAGTGACCCTTTGGATCAGATTACTGATTAAAACATCACATTGCCTTCCTAAAGTGCACAACATACAAATCTTAACTATGGATGTCAACTTCAGTAATATTTAAAACAGGTTTTTTAAGAATAGTCAAGACTTCAAACAACACGGAATTATTTTGAAAATGATATTTTATTATGATAGTATCTGGGTTAGCTCAGACATTATAATATTGACCTCAGCAACTTGACATGTGGTTAAATGCTTCCAGATTTTCCGTATGTTCAGTGAGGAAGCCACCACTTACTACTGTCTCCAAATATTCCTGGCTGTTCACAGGACAATCCAGCAAATACATCTAGGTAGAAAACATTTTAACCACAATATTGCAGAGACTGGTCAAGTTCATGTACACCTGACAACCATTCCATGTTTATGGTGCAATACCAAAAACAAGTAATACCCAGAAGTATTTCAAATAACCCTACACTTACTAGTATTATACCTCATCATAGGAGGCAGACAGATGATACCAGGATACAGAAATTTAACTCCATTAAACCTTCCTACTAATTGTAATGTTTTTGACTTTGATACCCAAGTCTCTGGGAGACAATAAGGAGTTTCAGGCCCTGAATGTGGTACATTTCACATCGTCTTAGTATTTTCAGGGAGCATAACAACAGGACAAGATATGGCAAGATACTCCAAATTTTTCCTAAATCAAATACTGCATATCCAACACAGAATAGCTCATATCAAAGAAATATTGACATTTTGTTCACGACAAATATAAAGGCTTTAATTACAATTATACTGAAAGGTTAAAAGTTTATAACAATTAAATTCACATTTGAATTATTTCAACAGATGTATAGTAACATATATAGATTCTGGTACAATAACTCACTCTCCATCCATACAAACTGATATACTACACCAAGAAAAATGTCTTATTGACTTTCTATTAACAAATAAATGTAACAAACAACGAGTTATAGTTCCTTTTTTGTGATAAAAAGTATAGTCTGTTTCAGGAAATTAATGCACCACAAATTTTTGGTATTGTGACAATCACAGAGTAAAAAACAATGAAGAAAGTTTTTTAAGTAGCTCATTAAGGTTTGAACATGTCAGACAATTGATGATGGACTAGTAAACATCAGTTGTAAAGTTATTTGAATATGATGCACGTGGGTCCAAATTTTCTTCCAGGAATATCTCTGTGTCCTGTTTCAAAGTCTCTAGCATAAGGTGATGAATTCCTAGGAGAAAAATGTATGAAATATATAAATGATTTTGGAGTAATACATCCCTTTCTGTACATAATAAACAGAAATTGCATTTTTGTAGAACTTGAAGGTATGTTTAACTCAGAAACACAATCCTACAATTGTGATATTAGTAACATTAACAACAGACCCACATATAATTCAGCAACAGTCATATTAAAGTAACAAAGTTTCACAGTATCTTTTTTTTCAAACAAATTTAAATTTTAACATTTTTGGGAAAATTTTGCGTTGATATGACAAGATAAATAAAATATCAAAGTGCTAAGTCTTTAAACTTGTTGATGTGTTTACTAAGAGTGAGACTTTGTACATACCTGTGTTAGATCTGAGATTAATCCGAGTCGGAACTGCTGTCAGAATCACTAGAGGATTCACTTTGGCTTACCACCGTTTTGATTGCAGAAGTTGTGAATGGGCTTGACTGCAATGGTGGCTTCTATCAACAGGAAAATTAAAAATCAGCCTTAACTTCAAAATTTCTTCAATCAATTTCATACCACTATTACTGTAACTGTCCTATTCCACATGGAAACATTCACCCTGGGTTTCTATTGACCTTGCATTAAACTATTTTAAACCAAACAAGAGATCCCAGAGGGATCTTGTGCCCACTTTTGTTTGCTATCTATTATTTTGTTCATTAAAAGTTGCATATTTTTCCTTCTTTTTTCTTCTCTCCTTTGTTTTTGCTCTTACTTACATGAAATTTTAAAATTCCCCCAAAGAAACAGTGATAATGATTTTTAATTGCCAAATCCAACATGTTCCCCAATCAGTCATAATAACTTATTAAAAATCAAAAGGGCCAAACTAGGGACCAAAAGGAATCTACACCTGAGAGCAATTAATCCAGTAATCCAGAAATATTGATAGTAAACTTTCAATATCAAAATCAAAGATGGCCACCTGGCCACTGCCTAACACAATGTTAGGGGTATACCTCGCCCCTCCCTAACCACTGCTGGGGGTATACCTCACCCCTCCCTAACCATTGCTGGGGGTATTACCTCACCCCTCCCTAACAACTGCTGGGGGTATACCTTGCCCCTCCCTAACCACTGCTGGGGGTATACCTCACCCCTCTCTAACCACTGCTAGGGGTATACCTTGCCCCTCCCTAACCACTGCTGGGGGTATACTTCACCCACTTCATAACACATTGTTGGGGTATACCTCTCCCCTCACTAACACAATGACAGGGGTATACTTCGCCCCTCCCTAACCAATACTGGGTGTACACCTCACCCCCTACCTAACACACAGCTGGGGGTATACCTTACTGTTTTTCTGAACAATAAATTAAAGTGATACTACAGAACTAGACACAAATAGTACTGTACAGAATTTAAACCGAGATAACAGAAAAAAAACCTGCCATCTCCTGATGACAGAAGATGTTGAGCTGTCGAGGATATCAAGCAATGTTAGATATCAAACAGAAATGCCTTGTACCTTTTCTAGCCTTATATACATATACTGAAGTCTTTGGTCAGTAAACATACCTGTGCTGTCTTTGTGGGTTGGGTATCACTGCTGCTACTGCTGCTGCTGCTGTCTGAGTCACTGGAGTCACTGGAGTCAGACTGTTTAGATGTTTTGACAGGGATTTTTGTTTTCTTCACTGGTGAAGTTGATGGTACCTGTAATGACAACAGAATGTTATCAGACAGTAATCCCATGTCACATGATAAGTCTGGGGGCAGAAAGATGAAGCCCCACGAGAAACAGACGTGAATTGTAAAACTCAACTGGATTCAAAGTATATGTTACAAATATCTTTGCAATGTAAATAATTTTGTAGTCTTACCAGTCGTTTTATTGGAGGAGATGGTTTTCTTTTATTTACAGATGACACCACAGGTTTTTGTGTTAAAACTACATTTTCACTATCTGATGATGGCGAAGATGAAGATGATGACGATGAAGATTTTGTCTTTTTCAGTACTTTCTCACTTTTTTTAGGTGAACGTACAACAGTTTCCTCATCACTGCTCTCAGAACTAGATGACGAGCTGGTGGAACTCTTTTTCAGTACCTTCTTGGGAGAAGGTACAACCTTCTGTGGTGAAAGTCTAGATTTTTTAGGTGATGGTGCTTGTTCCTCTTCACTTTCTGAGGAGTTGGAAGATGAAGGAGATGGTAACACAGGATTCTTTGATCTCTCTAGTGATGACTTCCGTGGAGATTTCAGTTTGGTCATTTTTTCTTCATCAGAGGATGATGGTTCAGGCTGCTGAAGAAAAAACAAGAGGCCCATGGGCCTTAACGGTCCTCTGACATTAGATACAAGATATTTGACCCCTGTGACCTTTAAAGTGGGTCAAGGTCATTCATTTGAACAAACTTGGTAGAGCTCCATGCCAGTATGCTCTGTGCCAAGTATTAGCCCCCTAGACCTTCTAGTATTTGAGAAGAAGTTGTTTGAATGAAAAGTTTACGCATGGCGGACGGCGGACGACGACGGACGAAGCACGATGGCTAAAGGTCATCTTGACCATATGGGTCAGATGACCTAAAAATGAAATAAAACACTACATATTAAGACTGAGACAAAATACAACAGAGAGTAGTACTGTATGTACCATGTAAATGTGGAGGACAAGGGGGAGGGGGTGTTATACAGGTTTATCCCATATCAAGACATTGTGCCCTTTCATCTAGGATAACAAGAGCTGACATCTTGTTTTGCAATAGTTGGAAAATACACAATGCCTACTACAAATATTTATTTTTTATTTTTTTAAGTCACCTTTGATGTTACATGTATTTGAAATTAAATTTCTACTCATGTGACCTTTGACATTACATGTCTACTCTGTGTGACCTTTGACATTACATTTATACTACATGTGACCTTTATCATTACCTTTATTCTCTATTTGACCTTTGATATCACCTTTATTCTCTGTGTGACCTTTGACATTACATGTCTACTCTATGCGACCTTTGACATTACATTTCTAATTTCAATATACACTCATTCCTTGTAAATACATTATTGTATTGAATGAATACTAAAATCAAATACAGGAATAAATAGCTGTCAGATAAAAATGCTGAGAAAGCATTTAGGATTCCTACACACAATACCTTAAAGTAACCCCTTCGCTTGCTATTAAAATGTAAAATAAGAACAAAAGGGCCAAACTCTTCTAAAAATTGTTAAATAAAAATGCTCTTCAGGAAAACACACTTTCATGTAATAGTTATAAAGCCTAGCTACTAAGCCAGATAGTAGAGACTTTCCTTTATGTCTATTTTCCTTGCAGCTGTAATCTGTTGTGGTGTTTAAGGCTGAGATTGACTAACCTTTGTGTCTATTTTCTTTGCAGCTGTAATCTGTTGTGGTGTTTTAGGTTAAGATTGACTTACCTTTGTGTCTATTTTCCTTGCAGCTGTAATCTGTTGTGGTGTTTTAGGTTGAAATAGTGGTGACTTACCTTTGTGTCTATTTTCCTTGCAGCTGTAATCTGTTGTGGTGTTTTAGGTTGAAATAGTGGTGACTTACCTTTGTGTCTGTTTTCCTTGCAGCTGTAATCTGTTGTGGTGTTTTAGGTTGAAATAGTGGTGACTTACCTTTGTGTCTATTTTCCTTGCAGCTGTAATCTGTTGTGGTGTTTTAGGTTAAGATTGACTTACCTTTGTGTCTATTTTCCTTGCAGCTGTAATCTGTTGTGGTGTTTTAGGTTAAGATTGACTTACCTTTGTGTCTATTTTCCTTGCAGCTGTAATCTGTTGTGGTGTTTTAGGTTAAGATTGACTTACCTTTGTGTCTATTTTCCTTGCAGCTGTAATCTGTTGTGGTGTTTTAGGTTAAGATTGACTTATTTTCCCTTGCAGCTGTAATCTGTTGTGGTGTTTTAGGTTGAAATAGTGGTGACTTACCTTTGTGTCTATTTTCCTTGCAGCTGTAATCTGTTGTGGTGTTTTAGGTTGAAATAGTGGTGACTTACCTTTATGTCTATTTTCCTTGCAGCTGTAATCTGTTGTGGTGTTTTAGGTTGAAATAGTGGTGACTTACCTTTGTGTCTATTTTCCTTGCAGCTGTAATCTGTTGTGGTGTTTTAGGTTGAAATAGTGGTGACTTACCTTTGTGTCTATTTTCCTTGCAGCTGTAATCTGTTGTGGTGTTTTAGGTTAAGATTGACTTACCTTTGTGTCTATTTTCCTTGCAGCTGTAATCTGTTGTGGTGTTTTAGGTTGAAATAGTGGTGACTTACCTTATTGTCTATTTTCCTTGCAGCTGTAATCTGTTGTGGTGTTTTAGGTTGAAATAGTGGTGACTTACCTTTGTGTCTATTTTCCTTGCAGCTGTAATCTGTTGTGGTGTTTTAGGTTGAAATAGTGGTGACTTACCTTTGTGTCTATTTTCCTTGCAGCTGTAATCTGTTGTGGTGTTTTAGGTTGAAATAGTGGTGACTTACCTTTGTGTCTATTTTCCTTGCAGCTGTAATCTGTTGTGGTGTTTTAGGTTGAAATAGTGGTGACTTACCTTTGTGTCTATTTTCCTTGCAGCTGTAATCTGTTGTGGTGTTTTCCTTAGTTTGAGTGGTGACTTACCTTTGTGTCTATTTTCCTTGCAGCTGTAATCTGTTGTGGTGTTTTAGGTTGAAATAGTGGTGACTTACCTTTGTGTCTATTTTCCTTGCAGCTGTAATCTGTTGTGGTGTTTTAGGTTGAAATAGTGGTGACTTACCTTTGTGTCTATTTTCCTTGCAGCTGTAATCTGTTGTGGTGTTTTAGGTTGAAATAGTGGTGACTTACCTTTGTGTCTATTTTCCTTGCAGCTGTAATCTGTTGTGGTGTTTTAGGTTGAAATATGGTGACTTACCTTTGTGTCTATTTTCCTTGCAGCTGTAATCTGTTGTGGTGTTTTAGGTTGAAATAGTGGTGACTTACCTTTATGTCTATTTTCCTTGCAGCTGTAATCTGTTGTGGTGTTTTAGGTTGAAATAGTGGTGACAACACAATCTGTCTGGTGTTTTAGGTTTTGACTTACCTTTGTGTCTATTTTCAGCTGTAATCTGTTGTGGTGTTTTTGTTTGTTATATTGGTGACTTACCTTTTTGTCTATTTTCCTTGCAGCTGTAATCTGTTGTGGTGTTTTAGGTTGAAATAGTGGTGACTTACCTTTGTGTCTATTTTCCTTGCAGCTGTAATCTGTTGTGGTGTTTTAGCTGTAATCTGTTGTGGTGTTTTAGGTTGAAATAGTGGTGACTTACCTTTGTGTCTATTTTCCTTGCAGCTGTAATCTGTTGTGGTGTTTTAGGTTAAGATACTTACATTTTCCTTGCAGCTGTAATCTGTTGTGGTGTTTTAGGTTGAAATAGTGGTGACTTACCTTTGTGTCTATTTTCCTTGCAGCTGTAATCTGTTGTGGTGTTTTAGGTTGAAATAGTCCCTTATTGTCACAATCTGTTGTGGTGTTTTAGGTTGAAATAGTGGTGACTTACCTTTGTGTCTACAACTGTACAGGTTGAAATAGTGTGACTTACCTTTGTGTCTATCACACTGTCTAGTTATGAGTCAACACAGGCCCCCTACCCTTTATCACACTGTAATATCAGTTATGAACAACACATGTCCCCTTTCCTATCACACTGTCTAGTTAAGATACAACACATGTCCCCTAAAACTTTGTCTAGTTATAAATATTTAGGTTACACATGTCCCCTACCCTGTCACACTTTTCTAGTTAAGTACAACACATGTCCCCAACCCTAACACACTGTCTAGTTATGATACAACACACGTGTCCCCTACCCTAACACACTGTCTAGTTATAATACAACACACGTCCCCTACCCTATCACACTGTCTAGTTATAATACAACACATGTCCCCTACCCTAACACACTGTCTAGTTATGATACAACACATGTCCCCTACCCTATCACACTGTCTAGTTATGATACAACACAGGCCCCCTACCCTATCACACTGTCTAGTTATGATACAACACATGTCCCCTACCCTATCACACTGTCTAGTTAAGATACAACACATGTCCCCTACCCTAACAAATTGTCTAGTTATAATACAACACATGTCCCCTACCCTATCACACTGTCTAGTTAAGATACAACACATGTCCCCTACCCTAACACACTGTCTAGTTATAATACAACACACATCCCCTACCTTATCACACTGTCTAGTTATAATACAACACATGTCCCCTACCCTAACACACTGTCTAGTTATGATACAACACATGTCTCCTACCCTATCACACTGTCTAGTTATGATACAACACACAACACATGTCCCCTACCCTAACACACTGTCTAGTTATGATACAACACATGTCCCCTACCCTAACACACTGTCTAGTTATGATACAACACACGTCCCCTACCCTAACACACTGTCTAGTTATGATACAACACACGTCCCCTACCCTAACACACAGTCTAGTTATGATACAACACATGTCCCCTACCCTATCACACTGTCTAGTTAAGATACAACACATGTCCCCTACCCTAACACACAGTCTAGTTATGATACAACACATGTCCCCTACCCTATCACACTGTCTAGTTATGATACAACACAGGCCCCCTACCCTATCACACTGTCTAGTTATGATACAACACATGTCCCCTACCCTATCACACTGTCTAGTTAAGATACAACACATGTCCCCTACCCTAACACATTGTCTAGTTATAATACAACACATGTCCCCTACCCTGTCACACTGTCTAGTTAAGATACAACACATGTCCCCAACCCTAACACACTGTCTAGTTATGATACAACACACGTCCCCTACCCTAACACACTGTCTAGTTATAATACAACACACGTCCCCTACCCTATCACACTGTCTAGTTATAATACAACACATGTCCCCTACCCTAACACACTGTCTAGTTATGATACAACACATGTCCCCTACCCTATCACACTGTCTAGTTATGATACAACACAGGCCCCCTACCCTATCACACTGTCTAGTTATGATACAACACATGTCCCCTACCCTATCACACTGTCTAGTTAAGATACAACACATGTCCCCTACCCTAACACATTGTCTAGTTATAATACAACACATGTCCCCTACCCTATCACACTGTCTAGTTATAATACAACACATGTCCCCTACCCTAACACACTGTCTAGTTATGATACAACACATGTCTCCTACCCTATCACACTGTCTAGTTATGATACAACACACAACACATGTCCCCTACCCTAACACACTGTCTAGTTATGATACAACACATGTCCCCTACCCTAACACACTGTCTAGTTATGATACAACACATGTCCCCTACCCTATCACACTGTCTAATTATGATACAACACATGTCCCCTACCCTACCACACTGTCTAGTTATGATACAACACAGGTCCCCTACCCTATCACACTGTCTAGTCATGATACAACACATGTCCCCTACCCTACCACACTGTCTAGTTATGATACAACACATGTCCCCTACCCTACCACACTGTCTAGTTATGATACAACACAGGTCCCCTACCCTAACACACTGTCTAGTTATGATACAACACAGGCCCCCTACCCTAACACACTGTCTAGTTATAATACAACACATGTCCCCTACCCTAACACACTGTCTAGTTATGATACAACACAGGCCCCCTACCCTAACACACTGTCTAGTTATAATACAACACATGTCCCCTACCCTAACACATTGTCTAGTTATGATACAACACATGTCTCCTACCCTATCACACTGTCTAGTCATGATACAACACATGTCCCCTACCCTAACACATTGTCTAGTTATGATACAATACATGTCCGTACCACAACATATTGTCTTGTCATGATATAGGTATGATATATATACTTGATGTTTTCTGTATAAAAGAGTTGAAAATCTACTTACGGGATTTTCGCCGTTTGGAGATGAGCTGTAAAACAAAAAGAAATAAAATAGTCACAAGACTTTATCACACGAAGTTTCAGTACCTATATATTACTGTTACAAACAGGACTTTCTAGACTTTTAAATTTCAGTTCTTTCTGTCGAACACATGCTGGACTTAATTTCAGATCCAGAAAGGAACACATTTTAATTAATAATGTTGATATCTTATTGTTTAAGATACTTACAAACATTCTGCCCTTTTACTGTGATCAACTTCATCTGATGACTTTGCAGGAGTATTCTGTAAAATAAATTGCCTGACACTTTATTTTCTTATACACTGGAAAAGTTTACACTCACTTTTAATGGTGTACGATTTCCTTTTCTCACCTCAGGATTCTTTTTTTTTTATCTGTTTGAAAATTTCTTGTCTTGCCTAGCATTGAGACAAGGAGATTTCCCTATCAGGAGAATGATATGACATTACGATTACAATGCACTGAAATCACATCAACAAATGTCAACAATCCAAATTACTGAGACAACAAAAACACATAAGTTTACCTAATTAAGCCAGCAGAGGAAAACAATCATTTATCCCGTTGTTGGTGAGACAGAGGTATCTCAACCCTCGGATAAAGATCATTAAGATGCAAACACTCAGTAAGCCTCATGTCTGCCATCTTAATCATTTTTTCCCTCGCGTTAAGATTCTCAAATCTCACCTTCAAGGATCTGAAGGATTCTATTAATCTCAGCCCTACAGGAAATATGATAATTCATAAGTTTCAAACACTATGCAAGCCTCCAGTATTCTAATTAATAATCGTCCCCACTGGGTTGTTACAATAATACATTACTTACTATATAGACTCACCATTTCGTGTCTCCCTTCTCACTAATTCTGCATGCCCCTCAACTGTATCCTAAGTCACCATCACATTACTTACCTTTTTTGTCTCCCATTTCGTTAACTCTACACGTTCTTCCGCTGACAAGTTTTGCAAGAATTCTTTGTACTGTTTTGCATAGTCAACCTTTTCCTGTGAAAGAAAACATTTTTAGTAAAATTACTCTTAAGTCAAGTTTAGGCTTCAGCCATAACACTCTAGAATTATAACATAATACTGTCCTCAAACATTTCTGGAACTTTTCTCCGATAAAAAACAAAAAACAGGTTTTACTGTAAAATCATACATTTTTGTGAGGTTCAGTTTTTGTGGTTTTCCAAAAAATCACAATTTCATGGACATTTGATTTCATGGATAAATATAGCTCTACACATGTCCTTAAACTAATTATGTTGATTCTTGGACATATGAATTTGTGGATTTAGAGTTCCAGTGAAATCAACTTAAATAAATTCCCCGTGAAAATTGATGATTTCACAGTATCACATTTCCCCATGAAAATTGATGATTTCACAGTATCACATTTCCCCATGAAAATTGATGATTTCACAGTATCACATTTCCCCATGAAAATTGATGATTTTACAGTACCACATTTCCCCATGAAAATTAATTATTTCACAGTATCACATTTCCCCGTGAAAATTGATGATTTCACAGTATCACATTTCCCTGTGAAAATTAATGATTTCACAGTATCACATTTCCCCATGAAAATTGATGATTTTACAGTACCACATTTCCCCATGAAAATTAATTATTTCACAGTATCACATTTCCCCGTGAAAATTGATGATTTCACAGTATCACATTTACTCATGAAAATTGATGACTTCACAGTATATACACGAGATACTTCTATTCACATAACTAAGATCTGACAGCTAAACACTGCAGTGCTAAATGTCTGTTCAAAGATATAACTCAGTGCCTATATGAAAGTTAGATGGTGATTGACCTGGCAATGCTGAGAGATTAACTCTTTCATACATGTGTTATACTTTGATCAAAATCCTTATAAGAAGTGAATTGTTAGGGTGGGCACATTGATTCCTCATACACAATGGTAACATTACTACCTAGCGGTCGGGAATCAGTTAAAATCCATGGTTGTAGTGGAGGGACATCAGTTGCAAACATAATAGATCAAAAGCTTGGAATCAGTTTTTGCAGATTATAATCAGTTCAATCATTTTCCATTTCAGTATTCTTGTCTTAATGATATTTTCTTTGTTTGTGTTGTATAATTCCTCTTTAGTGTTGAAGCAATTAAATATAAACCAAGTATTTCCACTTGATACCAAACAACTTTACTTCCAGCATATTTACCATGGCCGCCATGACGCAGAATCTGTCTAGAATTGTGGTGGTAAATCTACAATCACTGTTAATCTTGCAAGAATTGATTTTTTAGTAGGTTTACAGTCACAATTCTAGAAAGATTCCACATAGTGGCAGCAATTGTAAATATTCTGGATGGTAAAGTTAGTGGGGGAAATGAGCAGAAATCCTTAGTTTATAACCAGTAATTGTTACAACAGATATGTAAGTGAGTAGAAAAATGTCTTATCTTTTCATTTATGTATGATTTACAACTATCCAGTGATGTTTACATTATAAAACTTTGCTTCACGACAACAACATGCTGATTTTTCCAGGATTTGGCATTTTGAATTCTGGCTATCAACTGTGACCAAGACAAAATTAAAATCTAAATAGATAGTCAGGACTCAAAACCCTTCAGCCTTATAATTCTTTAGCCCCCATATCTATCAAACTTGAGTAGCGAGTGATCTTACCTTTATACACATGACAACAAACTAGACATCAGATGAAATGAAGGGATATTTCTTCAATTTTTCCAATTAATCACTAATAAACAATACTATCATCAGAATCAATATTTTTTCACATCCACTTATCAATATTATCTGAATATCCAAAGACCTCTACGCTATTAATTATCCAATAAAATCCACTTTACAATGTAATCAATTACATAACCAGCTGACTTTGTATTCAATATTTATAGAAAGTCAACACATCCTCTGTGGCAGTAAGATTTTCCTTTATGTGGTAACTTTATCCTAAAATATCCCACATACCTAGAGAACATAAGAATGAAAATTGTTGACAACTGACATCTTTATTACCCGTCATAAATTGTGCTTTTGCCAAAATAATTAATGAGACACATGTCTATAGTATATCCTTTTATATCCAGATCATAGAATTTTCATTCATTAAACTACATTTTGATCATTTCCAAAGACAACCGTGAACATTTTGACCTGTGAATCAACCAGCTATATATAGTATGAAATATTACAATCAATCACAGCACAAGATCAGATTAAACCACGAGATAATCAATTACTTTTTTTCCGGAATATAAGCCACACCTTTTTAACTCGTGAGCTGGTCATGCGGCTTATATACCAGTGCATCTTATATTTGGATGAAAAAAAGGGGGTGGGGAAGTGTACATCAGTGTGAGACGGTACAAGGACAAACAGCAAGTTCTCAAAATTTGATAAAGTCCCACAGAAAAGCATGAGACCAGGACATGGATATGCCAGTCCCTTGAAGGTCATCACAAGTAGTGCTGTGCAGAAATCAGTATAGCTAGTCTAGTTTATGTGTATTTCAACCATTCTAATAATTACATACCTGAAGTGCTTGTTTTTCAAACTCCATCTTTCCAGAGAATGAAAGTGCTTTCCACTGAGCGATGTTTTCTTTCTGCTGTTCTTTTTGTGTCATATGAGTCATTTTTGAATGATTTTGTAGCGAAAAAATTCTGAAAGCGGATCTGTTGAAATAAAGGGACAGTACATGACTAGAATTCAAGGCAAAACATTGATATTCCTAAAATTGTAAAGTAATTAATTCTGTTTGTTTTTATGGGTTCCCTAAATTCACAAATTCATATATTCAAGAACTATTAAAAACAGAAGTAAATCTATTGAATTATACCGTAAATTTGCGGGTATAGTGCGCAGGTACTTTTTTGGGGTCAGATTCGAAAAAATTAAAAAAAAAAAAAAAATTCTACAGAAAAATTAATTGATTACTGGTTACCGCGATGAAACAGTTGTGGTTTGATCCATTGATAATTAGGAAACCATGAAATGAGTGTCAACAAAATATTAACTTTCTGAACCATAAAAATTGACCTCAACAAAAAATGTATGATTTTACACTATATCAAATCTTGATGGGATTTGGGTTTAGTTAATGGGTTTAGTTAATATTTATTGGGTTTGGTAAATGAGTCGCAATTTCTCAGTAACAGAACATTCCACGGCATTCGCGTTTTCGGCATAGTGTATTTTATGTGCAGAACTATTTTTCAAGGTCAACATAGCTGACCTCTCAGGGTACACTTTAAAACTTACCGTGGATTTTCCGGCTTCCCTCTTGCTTTCTGTAAGATTTTTTGTGCATTTCTCAGCAATATCGTGGAGCTGAATTTACTTTCTGGATGATTGTTCATGAAGACTTTCAGACGTTCCTGGAAACCATATCATCTAGCATCATCAATTAAGTCTAAAAATCACAACTGAATGGGAAATAATATTCCACAACTGAGTGTATCACAGACAGTAGAAAACAAAGAGCTGGTATGTACAGGTGTATCTAATTTGTGGGCAGAAAATGGACACCAAGACTCGACACTACAATAAATTTCTGAACATCAATATTCTTTTGAAAGAACGTCAGACCTGAAATAAAATATTTTTTTGTAGTTCCAACATCTGATGTAAAGAAACTAGTCCCATTTTATATCATAAACTGTTAAGTCATCAATGTTTCAGAATACACAGATTGAAATATTACCTCTAAATCTTTGTTAGCAACAACTGCTTGATCGAGCCACTTCTGTTGCTTTTTAGGTTTAAGAGTGGCAAATTTTGCTTTTCCATGACTTCTTATTTCCGATTTGTCAGCCTGTTAAAAAAATGAAATACAAAATCTGAAAAATTACTCAAAATTTGAATTTCTACAATTTGTTTCCGGGACTTTTGTGTCTGAATTAAAGCTCTGTTTTCATGTTGATATATTCATTAAATGCTTTCCTCGGTTTTCTGTCTACTCAGGTTTGTTATTGTTAAATAAATGAAGTTAACAATTTTAGAAAAATAATGGTGATTTTGGAATCATAATATGTAAGTACACATTTTTTTTTGTCTATCAAACAGATGTTAAACTCACGTGTAGAGTAAGTACTGTACATGTTAAACTCATGTGTAAAGTACTGTACATTTTAAACTCATGTGTAAAGTACTGTACATGTTAAACTCACGTGTAAAGTACTGTACATGTTAAACTCACGTGTAAAGTACTGTACATATTAAACTCACATGTAAAGTACTGTACATGTTTAACTCACGTGTAAAGTAAGTACTGTACATGTTAAACTGATGTGTAAAGTACTGTACATGTTAAACTGATGTGTAAAGTACTGTACATGTTAAACTCACGTGTAAAGTACTGTACATATTAAACTCATGTGTAAAGTACTGTACATGTTAAACTCATGTGTAAAGTACTGTACATGTTAAACTCATGTGTAAAGTACTGTACATGTTAAACTCATGTGTAAAGTACTGTACATGTTAAACTCACGTGTAAAGTACTGTACATGTTAAACTCATGTGTAAAGTACTGTACATGTTAAACTCACGTGTAAAGTACTGTTCATGTTAAACTCATGTGTAAAGTAAGTACTGTACATGTTAAACTCACGTGTAAAGTACTGTTCATGTTAAACTCATGTGTAAAGTACTGTACATGTTAAACTGATGTGTAAGGTACTGTACATGTTAAACTCATGTGTAAGGTACTGTACATGTTAAACTCATGTGTAAAGTAAGTACTGTACATGTTAAACTCATGTGTAAAGTACTGCACATGTTAAACTCATGTGTAAAGTAAGTACTGTACATGTTAAACTCATGTGTAAAGTACTGTTCATGTTAAACTCATGTGTAAAGTACTGTACATGTTAAACTCATGTGTAAAGTAAGTACTGTACATGTTAAACTCATGTGTAAAGTACTGTACATGTTAAACTCATGTGTAAAGTACTGTACATGTTAAACTCATGTGTAAAGTACTGTACATGTTAAACTCATGTGTAAGGTACTGTACATGTTAAACTCATGTGTAAAGTAAGTACTGTACATGTTAAACTCATGTGTAAAGTACTGCACATGTTAAACTCATGTGCAAAGTAAGTACTGTACATGTTAAACTCATGTGTAAAGTACTGTACATGTTAAACTCACATGTAAAGTACTGTACATGTTTAACTCACGTGTAAAGTAAGTACTGTACATGTTAAACTGATGTGTAAAGTACTGTACATGTTAAACTGATGTGTAAAGTACTGTACATGTTAAACTCACGTGTAAAGTACTGTACATATTAAACTCATGTGTAAAGTACTGTACATGTTAAACTCATGTGTAAAGTACTGTACATGTTAAACTCATGTGTAAAGTACTGTACATGTTAAACTCATGTGTAAAGTACTGTACATGTTAAACTCACGTGTAAAGTACTGTACATGTTAAACTCATGTGTAAAGTACTGTACATGTTAAACTCACGTGTAAAGTACTGTTCATGTTAAACTCATGTGTAAAGTAAGTACTGTACATGTTAAACTCACGTGTAAAGTACTGTTCATGTTAAACTCATGTGTAAAGTACTGTACATGTTAAACTGATGTGTAAGGTACTGTACATGTTAAACTCATGTGTAAGGTACTGTACATGTTAAACTCATGTGTAAAGTAAGTACTGTACATGTTAAACTCATGTGTAAAGTACTGCACATGTTAAACTCATGTGTAAAGTAAGTACTGTACATGTTAAACTCATGTGTAAAGTACTGTACATGTTAAACTCATGTGTAAAGTACTGTACATGTTAAACTCATGTGTAAAGTAAGTACTGTACATGTTAAACTCATGTGTAAAGTACTGTACATGTTAAACTCATGTGTAAAGTACTGTACATGTTAAACTCATGTGTAAAGTACTGTACATGTTAAACTCATGTGTAAGGTACTGTACATGTTAAACTCATGTGTAAAGTAAGTACTGTACATGTTAAACTCATGTGTAAAGTACTGCACATGTTAAACTCATGTGCAAAGTAAGTACTGTACATGTTAAACTCATGTGTAAAGTACTGTACATGTTAAACTCATGTGTAAAGTACTGTACATGTTAAACTCACGTGTAAAGTACTGTACATGTTAAACTCACGTGTAAAGTACTGTACATATTAAACTCACATGTAAAGTACTGTACATGTTTAACTCACGTGTAAAGTAAGTACTGTACATGTTAAACTGATGTGTAAAGTACTGTACATGTTAAACTCATGTGTAAAGTACTGTACATGTTAAACTCACGTGTAAAGTACTGTACATATTAAACTCATGTGTAAAGTACTGTACATGTTAAACTCATGTGTAAAGTACTGTACATGTTAAACTCATGTGTAAAGTACTGTACATGTTAAACTCATGTGTAAAGTACTGTACATGTTAAACTCACGTGTAAAGTACTGTACATGTTAAACTCATGTGTAAAGTACTGTACATGTTAAACTCACGTGTAAAGTACTGTTCATGTTAAACTCATGTGTAAAGTAAGTACTGTACATGTTAAACTCACGTGTAAAGTACTGTTCATGTTAAACTCATGTGTAAAGTACTGTACATGTTAAACTGATGTGTAAGGTACTGTACATGTTAAACTCATGTGTAAGGTACTGTACATGTTAAACTCATGTGTAAAGTAAGTACTGTACATGTTAAACTCATGTGTAAAGTACTGCACATGTTAAACTCATGTGTAAAGTAAGTACTGTACATGTTAAACTCATGTGTAAAGTACTGTTCATGTTAAACTCATGTGTAAAGTACTGTACATGTTAAACTCATGTGTAAAGTAAGTACTGTACATGTTAAACTCATGTGTAAAGTACTGTACATGTTAAACTCATGTGTAAAGTACTGTACATGTTAAACTCATGTGTAAAGTACTGTACATGTTAAACTCATGTGTAAGGTACTGTACATGTTAAACTCATGTGTAAAGTAAGTACTGTACATGTTAAACTCATGTGTAAAGTACTGCACATGTTAAACTCATGTGCAAAGTAAGTACTGTACATGTTAAACTCATGTGTAAAGTACTGTACATGTTAAACTCACATGTAAAGTACTGTACATGTTTAACTCACGTGTAAAGTAAGTACTGTACATGTTAAACTGATGTGTAAAGTACTGTACATGTTAAACTGATGTGTAAAGTACTGTACATGTTAAACTCACGTGTAAAGTACTGTACATATTAAACTCATGTGTAAAGTACTGTACATGTTAAACTCATGTGTAAAGTACTGTACATGTTAAACTCATGTGTAAAGTACTGTACATGTTAAACTCATGTGTAAAGTACTGTACATGTTAAACTCACGTGTAAAGTACTGTACATGTTAAACTCATGTGTAAAGTACTGTACATGTTAAACTCACGTGTAAAGTACTGTTCATGTTAAACTCATGTGTAAAGTAAGTACTGTACATGTTAAACTCACGTGTAAAGTACTGTTCATGTTAAACTCATGTGTAAAGTACTGTACATGTTAAACTGATGTGTAAGGTACTGTACATGTTAAACTCATGTGTAAGGTACTGTACATGTTAAACTCATGTGTAAAGTAAGTACTGTACATGTTAAACTCATGTGTAAAGTACTGCACATGTTAAACTCATGTGTAAAGTAAGTACTGTACATGTTAAACTCATGTGTAAAGTACTGTACATGTTAAACTCATGTGTAAAGTACTGTACATGTTAAACTCATGTGTAAAGTAAGTACTGTACATGTTAAACTCATGTGTAAAGTACTGTACATGTTAAACTCATGTGTAAAGTACTGTACATGTTAAACTCATGTGTAAAGTACTGTACATGTTAAACTCATGTGTAAGGTACTGTACATGTTAAACTCATGTGTAAAGTAAGTACTGTACATGTTAAACTCATGTGTAAAGTACTGCACATGTTAAACTCATGTGCAAAGTAAGTACTGTACATGTTAAACTCATGTGTAAAGTACTGTACATGTTAAACTCATGTGTAAAGTACTGTACATGTTAAACTCACGTGTAAAGTACTGTACATGTCAAACTCATGTGTAAAGTACTGTACATGTTAAACTCATGTGTAAAGTACTGTTCATGTTAAACTCATGTGTAAAGTAAGTACTGTACATGTTAAACTCACGTGTAAAGTACTGTACATGTTAAACTCACGTGTAAAGTACTGTTCATGTTAAACTCATGTGTAAAGTACTGTTCATGTTAAACTCATGTGTAAAGTAAGTACTGTACATGTTAAACTCATGTGTAAAGTACTGTACATATTAAACTCACGTGTAAAGTACTGTACATGTTAAACTCACGTGTAAAGTACTGTTCATGTTAAACTCATGTGTAAAGTACTGTACATGTTAAACTCATGTGTAAGGTACTGTACATGTTAAACTCATGTGTAAAGTAAGTACTGTACATGTTAAACTCATGTGTAAAGTACTGCACATGTTAAACTCATGTGCAAAGTAAGTACTGTACATGTTAAACTCATGTGTAAAGTACTGTACATGTTAAACTCATGTGTAAAGTACTGTACATGTTAAACTCACGTGTAAAGTACTGTACATGTCAAACTCATGTGTAAAGTACTGTACATGTTAAACTCATGTGTAAAGTACTGTTCATGTTAAACTCATGTGTAAAGTAAGTACTGTACATGTTAAACTCACGTGTAAAGTACTGTACATGTTAAACTCACGTGTAAAGTACTGTTCATGTTAAACTCATGTGTAAAGTACTGTTCATGTTAAACTCATGTGTAAAGTAAGTACTGTACATGTTAAACTCATGTGTAAAGTACTGTACATATTAAACTCACGTGTAAAGTACTGTACATGTTAAACTCACGTGTAAAGTACTGTTCATGTTAAACTCATGTGTAAAGTACTGTTCATGTTAAACTCATGTGTAAAGTAAGTACTGTACATGTTAAACTCATGTGTAAAGTACTGTACATATTAAACTCACGTGTAAAGTACTGTACATGTTAAACTCACGTGTAAAGTACTGTACATATTAAACTCATGTGTAAAGTACTGTTCATGTTAAACTCATGTGTAAAGTAAGTACTGTACATGTTAAACTCATGTGTAAAGTACTGTACATATTAAACTCACGTGTAAAGTACTGTACATGTTAAACTCACGTGTAAAGTACTGTACATATTAAACTCATGTGTAAAGTACTGTACATGTTAAACTCATGTGTAAAGTAAGTATCGTACAGTCATTCATTTTTGTGAGATATTTATTTTCGTGATTTTTTGAGTACTCCAAATCCACAAATTCTTATGGACAGGATTAAGTTAAAAAGATTAATCTATATTCATCTAGAAATCAAGTGTAAAAGAAAAAGAGATATCTTAAAAAAAAACACGAAAAATAAAACCCTGTGGAAATTTGTAATCTTACAGTAATAAGAAGTTATGAAAACTCAATTACTCAAGTATCAAATATCATTACTGGATAGAATTATCAAAATGATGAATAGTTTACACTTACATCTTTATTATTGGCTAATTCCTTCTCCAACATGTGTTGGATATAAAGAGAAACTGGAGTGACCACTTTAGGACATTTTGCTGAACTCTTTGTTTTCCTGGGAGATTTAACCTTAACAGGATAAAGATCTGGATTCATCTGTCTGAAAAAGAAACCATTTTATTTAGGATATAAGTATTTAGTAACATCGTCTCCAAACGCTAGTTATAAAATCTACATTGCACTTCTTAATTTTGACTATACAAACTCATAAGAACAGCTTTTTTTATTCAGGTTTTAATTAAACTTTTGTCAGTAACTATCAGTTATAATTTGTATAAATCTTCTTTAAAATACTTCAAACCAAATTTATCTAAACAAGAATTAAAGTATGACTGAGTTCCCCCTAGGTCCTATAAACTTGGTGTTGTATAAACTTGGTGATTTGTATAAACTTGCTGAGTTGTAAACTTACCTGAATTTTTCCATTTCTTTAATGTACTGCAATTTTCCTTTCTCATAATGTTTTTCCAGCTTTTTCTGTAATATTAACATATTATAAATCATGTATCATTACAGATTTAGGAACAGCACAAGAAAATGTAAATTAAACATAAACTTTAAGACTACAACTCTTACTGTTTCTAAATAATTTGTTCATTTTAATGTTTTTATACTCCGAGTTTCATTCAATAAAATGGCTATTGACTTGACTCCCCTAGCTATATAGATAATACTTTTATCAGAATAGAACAGATATAATAAGATTATTAGTCTTTCGTTTGTTTTACTCATCAATGTACTGTAAAACCAATCAGGTTGCAAATTTTTAATATTTGGAATTAAAGATCTTTGTATTTGCGTATCTTTGAACTAAACTGCCATATTACTGTGAAGATAATAATTTTCACTGCTTCTGAAAAAACACACTTCTTCTATTTAAGATTTATTTTTATAACTTTAAATAGTTTCAGTAATGAAATGACTATTAAACTGTAGATAAATTCATAGTCTCATTGCATTAGTAGTTCAGGGTATGCGAGGAGAATTCACAATCATGGATTTGCTTAGGCCTGTAATATTTTGACGCAATAGACATGATGATATACCTTGGTTTCTTACCTTTTTTTTCTCAGAAATATTGCGGTAACTAGTTGCCAAATCACTCAACTGTATTGTTTCTCCTTTGTGTTTTTCTCTGTATTTTTGGCAAAACAACATATAAACAGTTGTTGGGGGTTTCGGTTTCACTCCAATACATGGAACCACCTGTTAAAAGATAAAATCAAAAGTTACTTCTCCATACACTTGAAAACTGAAAGTGTCATATTTTTAGAAACATGAGATAAACATTAACATGTTTGTATGGGATTAAGCTCCTGTGTGACAAAGATAGGGAAGATTATAAATAATGTATGTTGTCAACATTCTGCGTCCCAGGACCCACACCATTTGATCAATTTAAGAAGCCAGAATCGTATCATTGTGCTTTTTTGAATGAACTCACACTAAGTTTGCCAAGGCAAAATGGCTATTCAATTTATATACTCTCCACACTTACCGGGACAACTTTGTTACTTCTAACCGCCTTTACCATCTCTGAAAGAGTGCGTACTGAGTTCACCTGAAAGATTTGAAAAGTTATCAGCATATGACTATCAAGACAACAATACAATCTAGAATCACTTGCAGTTTTTTTTTTCTGGTCAGGAATGCTATTATACATCATAGCAGCAAAGCATGACCTTGATATTCACAAGAGAAGTTGTCTTATCAGTTAAAAAAAAAAAAAAAGAAAAAAAAAGATGTTTGTTTTACCATGGCAACATAAGCATTGCTGTTATTACAAAATTCATTTTAAATCATTTAAACTTTATAATCAGAAATTTAAGAGTAGTTTACAGACAAACTTGTTAAAATATCCCAATGTTCAATGTAGAAAATCTGGGTTTTTTTTTTTATCTGACCCCAAAAAAGTACCTCCGCATTATACCTGAGTGCGCATTATACCCGAGTGCGCATTATACCCAAGTGCGCATTATACCCGCAAATTTACAATACTTTTTTAACCGCCTTTCTATAACAGTTATCTGTCAACCTACCCTTGTTAAGAGTTCCAGGAACTTGGCTTTACATGCATCCGGTGAATGAGATTCTACCACCACTTTTTCCCACTTAATCTTTGTCAGGGACCGCCTGTAGGAAATGTCAGATGGTTTTCCAGGGTACAACTTCTCAATGTTGTCCAGCAAGTTTGCCACATCATCAGCAGACCAAACCACTGAATCAAAAAATAATGTACTACTCATTTCACTAAAAAGGTCAAAAGGTCACCAATTGCTTTGAAGTGGATTATCCCTGTAGCAGCTGGTGGCTGCATCAATGAACTACAAACCAAAGGCCTATCACATGCTATCCAGAAGTGTCTGTTTCTCCACTTCCTAATAAACTATCCTGATTATCTGTTATCTTACCCGAGATTATAAAATCTGATACCATTAACGGATCTATTGTGACATCCTTATCTAACACAATCAATAAAATATTTTAAAAAGCTTGCAAGTTTTCATTCACAATAAAGATAATTAACTGAACTTATCACGATTTGAATTCTGCTTTTGTCAACACAAAAAATACATCTATGATAAAATAATTCATCTTGTAATAAGAATCTTCCAAAGAAAATGTGTTATCCTTGTTTAGAATTCCCCATACAGCAAAGGCCATATTGTTTAGAATTCCCCATACAGCAAAGGCCATGATTGTTTAGAATTCCCCATACAGCAAAGGCCATGATTGTTTAGAATTCCCCATACAGCAAAGGCCATGATTGTTTAGAATTCCCCATACAGCAAAGGCCATGATTGTTTAGAATTCCCCATACAGCAAAGGCCATATTGTTGCAAAGGCCATATTGTTTAGAATTCCCCATACAGCAAAGGCCATGATTGTTTAGAATTCCCCATACAGCAAAGGCCATGATTGTTTAGAATTCCCCATACAGCAAAGGCCATGATTGTTTAGAATTCCCCATACAGCAAAGTCCATTTTGGTTAGAATTCCCCATACAGCAAAGGCCATGATTGTTTAGAATTCCCCATACAGCAAAGGCCATGCATTTCCCCATACAGTTTGTTTAGAATTCCCCATACAGCAAAGGCCATGATTGTTTAGAATTCCCCATACAGCAAAGGCCATGATTGTTTAGAATTCCCCATACAGCAAAGGCCATATGGTTTAGAATTCCCCATACAGCAAAGGCCATATTGTTTAGAATTCCCCATACAGCAAAGGCCATGATTGTTTAGAATTCCCCATACAGCAAAGGCCATGATTGTTTAGAATTCCCCATACAGCAAAGGCCATATTGTTTAGAATTCCCCATACAGCAAAGGCCATGATTGTTTAGAATTCCCCATACAGCAAAGGCCATGATTGTTTAGAATTCCCCATACAGCAAAGGCCATATTGTTTAGAATTCCCCATACAGCAAAGGCCATGATTGTTTAGAATTCCCCATACAGCAAAGGCCATGCAAAGGCCATGATTGTTTAAATTCCCCATACAGCAAAGGCCATGATTGTTTAGAATTCCCCATACAGCAAAGGCCATGATTGTTTAGAATTCCCCATACAGCAAAGGCCATGATTGTTTAGAATTCCCCATACAGCAAAGGCCATGATTGTTTAGAATTCCCCATACAGCAAAGGCCATGATTGTTTAGAATTCCCCATACAGCAAAGGCCATGATTGTTTAGAATTCCCCCCATACAGCAAAGGCCATGATTGTTTAGAATTCCCCATACAGCAAAGGCCATGATTGTTTAGAATTCCCCATACAGCAAAGGCCATGATTGTTTAGAATAGAATTCCCCATACAGCAAAGGCCATATTGTTTAGAATTCCCCATACAGCAATTGTTTAGAATTCCCCATACAGCAAAGGCCATATTGTTTAGAATTCCCCATACAGCAAAGGCCATGATTGTTTAGAATTCCCCATACAGCAAAGGCCATATTGTTTAGAATTCCCCATACAGCAAAGGCCATGATTGTTTAGAATTCCCCATACAGCAAAGGCCATGATTGTTTTCCCCATACAGCAATTCCCCATACAGCAAAGGCCATGATTGTTTAGAATTCCCCATACAGCAAAGGCCATGATTGTTTAGAATTCCCCATACAGCAAAGGCCATATTGTTTAGAATTCCCCATACAGCAAAGGCCATATTGTTTAGAATTCCCCATACAGCAAAGGCCATATTGTTTAGAATTCCCCAAACAGCAAAGGCCATGATTGTTTAGAATTCCCCATACAGCAAAGGCCCCCATACAGCAAAGGCCATGATTGTTTAGAATTCCCCATACAGCAAAGGCCATGATTGTTTAGAATTCCCCATACAGCAAAGGCCATGATTGTTTAGAATTCCCCATACAGCAAAGGCCATGATTGTTTAGAATTCCCCATACAGCAAAGGCCATGATTGTTTAGAATTCCCCATACAGCAAAGGCCATGATTGTTTAGAATTCCCCATACAGCAAAGGCCATATTGTTTAGAATTCCCCATACAGCAAAGGCCATATTGTTTAGAATTCCCCATACAGCAAAGGCCATGATTGTTTAGAATTCCCCATACAGCAAAGGCCATATCGTTTAGAATTCCCCATACAGCAAAGGCCATATTGTTTAGAATTCCCCATACAGCAAAGGCCATGATTGTTTAGAATTCCCCATACAGCAAAGGCCATGATTGTTTAGAATTCCCCATACAGCAAAGGCCATGATTGTTTAGAATTCCCCATACAGCAAAGGCCATGATTGTTTAGAATTCCCCATACAGCAAAGGCCATGATTGTTTAGAATTCCCCATACAGCAAAGGCCATGATTGTTTAGAATTCCCCATACAGCAAAGGCCATATCGTTTAGAATTCCCCATACAGCTAAGGCCATGATTGTTTAGAATTCCCCATACAGCAAAGGCCATGATTGTTTAGAATTCCCCATACAGCAAAGGCCATGATTGTTTAGAATTCCTCATATAGCAAAGGCCATGATACAAAGACATGATGGAAAACTGGTTAAAATCCATAATCAAATACTGTTAAAATCAGATAAGCTTTTCAATATAGTTAATCAATTTCATAAATGACTGCTTGTGTGATAAATATTTATAGAAAGTGAATGTATTCTCTGTAGGAGTAGTGTTTTTGTTCCGTGTAACTTTAACCCAAAATACTTCACTTACCGACAATTAACTTAAGAACAAATATAATAGGCATCTTTATTATGTATTAATCTTATTTTCAATTCATACAAAGCCTTTTCATCTAACTGATGAATAGCTTACTTTCCACACTGGTGCTATATTCCATCCTTTCTAGAACTTTCCTCAAAAGTCTAACCTCAATGTCATACCTCGTAATGGTTATATTACATTATCTCTTGATAAATAAAAGCAATATCAAACAGTTTGAACGAACAATCACTTAAAGACTGTAGCATTTACCCGAGTTGTCATCGCTGTTCTCTAATTCTTGTCCCGGTGTTGGTCCAGCATCTGACAAGCTTTCAGACACTGTAAGTACAATGTTTTTTGTTATAACCACCTTTTTTGTGATGCAAGATTAAAAGAAAACAAGACAAAAGTTAAAGAAATCATAACAAGAATACCAGATTTTACAGGTTATATGCCACACTTGGTATATAAGCCACATTCTTTAATACGACATGGTGACAACTATTTTTGACATTTGATATACAGGTAACAGATAACGGAAGGCAGTTCTTATGAAGTGGTAACCGCTACAACAGACAACGGAAGTCAATTAATCAGGATTGTCAGTGAAACATCTAATAAAGTTTGCAAACAAAAGAGAGTTCTTTATTTTATGGAAGTATTTAAAAAAAATATGAAATTGGAAATTTCTGAATTGTTTGGCTTGGATCTCTTCACAGATTATCTATGCACAGATATAGGGCCTGACGTCACATACAGTTTACTAAACAATTTCTCCATTGGTGTCTGAACTATTAAGTGTTAACAAAGATTGTTCCAAGCTGACAAAATTCCTATAGCCCTGCATTATTTCTTCTTGTAAGTTACATTAATTCATTCATATCATAAACAAGCACCGCGGTCGTTATAGATTTTGACTTATAATGGCCTACCCATCCCAGGATGCAAAAAGGCTATTGTAAACTTCCACTATGGCTTCCAAGTAACCGTGATTAATATCAAATCAATTAAATCCACAAGAATGTTATTTTTATTTCAATATTCAAATCATCCTGTATATGATTGCAAATGACAGTTCAAGATGATCTGTTTCAATCACAAACACAGTACGGGCAGGTACTCATAAAAAAAACTTAGCAGGGCTCTCGATCTGCCAGATTGTGGGCCGAACATTCCCAATGCAAAATAGTTTCTTTTTTTCCCAATCTAGACCCGAAGTTTTCCAAATTCTAAGGAAAACACCATTATTTTTCCCAATTCTAAGAGCCCCGTGCCCCAGTCCCTAAATAGGGTGTGAGAGCCCTGCTTAATATCATCTCATACTGGTGTACTTGTATGTTTCAAGATTTTTTTCATCCTGCATTTTTTTTGTTGTTTTTTGTCTGGCCAATTTTTTTTGTCAATATATAAGCTGTACTGTGATATAAGCCCCACACACCTGACTCAGAGGGAAAAAATTAAGGCTGATAATCCAGAAAATACAGTAGTATACTTATAGGCCATATATTTAAATACTTACACTTTTCAGGGTCTCTCTTTTTCTTGGACTTCTTCTTCTTCTTAGGTATATCTTTTTCAATATAAACAGTAAAACAAAAATTAAAGATGAACGAAAAATGATGAAGAGGTTCTGTAAAGGTTGGACATTGACATGACAACACAGAATAAGCCACAGGATCAGAAATGGCATTGGAAATCATTATTTAAAAGTAAATCAAATAAATCTCAAATATTGAAAGACTTCAAAAAAAACATTTGTTGGCAAATGTCTTATTACATCATTTAAAAGTATGTTTTGATGTGGTCAATAAACAAACTGAATCTGCCATTTGTTTTTGAGACCACTTTACTCCCATGAAGTTAACTTGTCCATGTCTCTTGACATCAAAATTTTGGATATAATGCTGTGGACTTTCTTGGGAAAAAAAACAGGACAAAAATTTCCGAACTGATTAAAGTGAGAGAGCAATGTTATATCAATGTGAATACAAAATAACACCTTATTGAACCTAGTTAACAGAATTTTTACTTCAATGTCTGAAGACCTCTTATGGAAATGTTGACTTATTCAACATTGTTAGTGTTCTAATTAATAAACCCCAACCTCTAACCCCACATCTCAGTCTCAACCACCAAATCTCCGTAAGACTGCCTTGCTCTTAATCCATAATATCTCATCAAACACTAACTGCATCCTTTCAAATTTGTCGTTAATATTCTATGGTCTTGTTCCCATTCTCCATTATCTTTATTTATCCTAAGCTGACCTACTTTCACTCTACCTAAGCATAGCATTATTCTTCTGCTTGAAGGAAGAGATCATTATTTACAGATAATTTTTTAAAAGATTCTTACTCTACATACAAGGTAGGAATAGTGAAAAATATTTCGCCTTGGCATATGTTGTAACTATGCACTATTCATTTCTCTGGATGACTGCCCTATATGGACTGGACCCCTAATCGAGACTTAGTAACGTGAAATCTACACTTCTAAACTTCTATTCTATTGGTCCAAATTATTTTTAAATTCTATCCATTTTTGTATACATCTGGAGTTGATGATTGATATCATCAACGTAAGAAAGCTGATTGAACAGCAGAACCAATAGGGCAGACTTCTTATGAAGCAGATGTCACTTCAGAGGCCAGACTAGTGTATCACTGAATCCCCTGAACTTGTGGAGCACATTAATTCATGCTGTGTTTATTTTTTGTGCCCATATGACTACGATTCTAATTCTGCAAGTTAATTTTTAACTACTCCTGAAGTACTGTCATGTTTTGTATTCCATTTTATCAAGGAAGACAACTTGCTGATTTTATCCATTTTTCCGTGATTTAATATATATTAAGTTTATGAATGGTTTGGAAAAGCTTAGATCACGTTTTCATTAGAAATATAAAAAAAAGTTCTTTATAAATGGTTTTTGACACCGGAAACGTATATAAGCCTTGACCTATATCACAACGTACATCCGGGTCATTAATTTAAATAATGCCTATTTTCTAAAAATAGATGTCGACACTGAGGTAAACATTGTTGAAGTTATCTGGTTTACTTGGTAAACTGTTTATGTCGTGCACTGCGGTTATTCAAATTAAAACAAAAAATAACGCTAAACTGCTGGGATTGTCTGGATTCCTACCGATGTAGGTCAGTAGAGTGAGAGTCAAACTACTAGGTAAATGAAGAGAACGGGTACTATATTAGTACTAGTTTGGCTAGATAATGTCTCCGATAATACATAATTTTGTATATCATATGTACATTGTGTAAACAGTACAAGGCTTAGCGTTACTTGAGCTCGACCGGGACACTGGACATTCGCCTGGCGGGACCAGGCCACGCCAAATCTGTAAAGCCCTGCAAATGGACAACACGAAATCGGGCTCTGTGACATTAACATTATTGTACTCTGGTTATATTGCACTATATATGACATCTACTTTACCATATTTGTCTGTATCCTCTGCTAAACGTTTCCGCTTTTTTGGACTTTTAGTCGAAGAACTTGACGGTGCCATGCTTAATCGTCGAGGTTATGCACACGCTTTATTATGAATTATGAGTTGTCTCCCTTCAACAGTAAGCGGAAACGTGAAAGGAGGGCCTTCTGGTGGCCATGACGAGTACTTTTTATTTTTTGTCTATTAAAAACTTCAGGTCAGGCGGTAATGACATGACATTAATCTAAGGTCAGCTCAAGGCTGTTCAGTTGTTATGGGGGAACGAGTTGGGGATCAAATTCATAATTATTGCAATAATTATCAAACTAATATTTTTTTTAAAGTTTTTTTTCTCTTATATGTCATTTGATGATATATTTCAAAACCTTCATTAGAAAAAATGACCAAAAATTATGCCAATGTTGAAAAGTAGGTCACGGTAATGAAGTGCCCTATTTACTAATTAAGTCACACTTGAGCACCGTTTTTGGTCATACATTTGATATTTAGGTGTTAATTTATTTCAGTTACAATAACAGTAATAGGATTTATACTCTGGTTTGTAAAGCAGAGAAGGAGGAAAAAGCTCGAGAAGCCAGTCTATAACAACTCTTTGAATTGATTGGTTGATTAAAGGTATTATTTCCATTTATTATTCATTGCTATAATTTATAGGTTTTCTTCTTGTGTTAGGATGTTTTTATTATGAAAAAGGTAATTACTAGTATTTCCCTTCTTATTTTTTAGAATTCTTACCAGTATGGCTGTGGGCTTGTTTAGAGCTAGCACTGCAGGCACTTGATGAATTTTTGATGGCTATATTCATAATTTTGGTGTCTGTAGTGTTAGCTCACTTTCCACTTGCATTCAGACAACACAGACAACCACCACATAGACATCTGCCTCCACCACACAGACAACCACCACACAGACAACACAGACAACCACAACCACCACAACCTGGACAAGGACGGTACAATTTAAGACCGAGACGGAGATAATCTACTTTAGGTACAAACATAATTCTTTTGGTTACATGTAATAAGAAGATATGAATTAAACAAGGGTGTATATGATGAGACTTTTAGCTGCTAACTATACACATATTTATTGTTGTATAGAGTATTACAAGCGTCTATATGTAATGTCTGATTCAGTGAATAATCCTAATTTCCTATTACATTGTGTATTGATTTCTTTTTAGCAAGGTCTAATGTCTATTATATTGAATTTATTTCAGCAAGACAAAGTCGATTAGGAGGAGAGGAACATAGAATGGAATTAATAGAGTGTCCATCCACCTGCTCATCTGTCCTTTCATAAACTTTTATTGGCAATTGTGAACTATTTAAAATGTAAATGTCTTTTCATTTCTATAATGTTCGTATGACCCTTTCTGCATAATTAGCTTTTGTTTCGTTTTGGGTTGTGAAGTAGTGCACATCATTGTCTTTACATCATTTTTTTTTAGCCAGCGATTATTAAATTCACTCCCTTTATCAGTTCGTAACCTTTTTGGAACCTTACCTATTGTAAATACTTTCTGAAATGCATTTAATATGTCTTTTCCTGTTTTTGTTTTGACAATTTTAAATTCAGAGAAATCGACTGAAGACGTCAATGACTACTAACAGAAATCTTACTCTTGCATTCTGTTTGGAAAGTGATGTCATATCAGCCAGATCAGCATCATATTGCTCATACGAACCAATAACCTCGACTCTTGCTCGTTTGAAGGAACGCTTGATTGGCTCCTGTAGACTGTAAACATCAAGACTTTGAATGTAGTTTCTGATTTTATACAAGCCAGGCCTTTGAAAACCACGCGATTTCAATTTTTGTTGGACTTGAAAAAGAGCCACCATTATTAAAATTCAAGTAGACCTCATTAATTCTCTTGTTTTTCTTATTCAGTCAGCATGATGATGTATATACATCAAAGTCTATATGGTCTCTGAGACTGTTCGTAACTGTTTTAAAATATATATAACGAAAAGAAATGGATTGATTAAATAATTTAATCGTATACCATTTTTCATATACAACAAAGAGTATGTCATAATTAATTTACATTCATTTTTTTATGAAACCAATTTTCTATGATGATCCATACACATAACCATTTTACTGACATGTTCTTTCCATTTTTCTGTTTTATGTTCACAAACTCTCCATTCAGTACTACAAAGCTGTGTTGTGAACATGTTTCTGCTAGATGTTGATGCATCCCATTTAGCAATTTCATTAATAAAATCACAAATCACTATTATGTCGTCTATTCGTTGAAAGGCATCCTTTATATAACACTGAAGATTTTTAACAATAACGTATATGTGTTGTGCATAAACGAAATTTAGATGATTGTATAAACTATAGAAAGAAGCCATATCTATAACAAGCACGGTTTTAGTATTCACTCTCTGTCCTATTTTTCATAGAATCTGGAGGGTAAGGTAATACCACATGATCGTTTGTACACTGCACAGAGAAGTTTTTATGCTTCCAATATTTCAGAGTTTTTCCACACTTGAAACAGGTAATATAATCATTGATGCCTTCATAAAAAAATCCATCACCAGCTAATTGATAAGGACTCTGACGTAGTTTAGTGTTCAACTGAGAAAATGTCATTAAACGGTCTGTGTAACTTGCCATATGCTGATTATAACGTTGACTATCTACAAGTTAAGCAAAATAATATCACTCAAAATGATTATAAAATGACTTACTATAGAGTATATATCGTTATTGTCATATCTATTTCACGGAAAAAACCCATAAAGAATACTTTATTCTGGCTTTGTAAAACACATATTTGAGATATGTTTCCTGTTTCTGTAAAAGTATTACCATTCTGTAATCAACTTAAATCGTGTGTTGTCTATGTTATTCACATATCTTTTGATTTTACAATCAAACGTTCCTTTGATATAGTCTTCTTTATGGAATATCTCGTTTTCTATGATATTGTTTAACATTATGAAAGGTATATTTGACTCTGCTAATAATTGCATCCACAGCCGTTCAGCTTCCCTATGCTCAACACTTTGCAGAGCTTCCTTAAAATATATATCTCCGTCTTATCTTCTGCTGTTAACAAAACACAGCTATGTCCAAGCTGATTGGCTTGACCTTCTTCACATCCAACACACACAAAGTGTTCAGAAATTTTCAGGTTTGTCATGTAAGCATAAGCTAGGCAAAGTAAATTTTTCACTAATTTCCTGTACGCCTTTTCTTTTATACGTTCCTGTAAGTCGACCTGTATTCTTTCCACTAAGATTTGGCATTCCATATTTTTCATATAGCACGTTTAAGATAATCCAGTATCGACTCACTTCAACAGTTTCACTTTTACTGTTTAACAAATAATAAAATTCTGTTCATGATATACTTGGTAAAATCATCTGTAAATAATGACAATTTTTTGACCATTTTCTATGCTCAGCTTCAGCAAGGTCGAAATAATCCCAATGCTTCAATGTAATTCCACAAGAAAAACAGGTCATCTTGTCAGCTCTTCCAGAATAAAAGAATCCGTTACAGGCAAGAAGGTGTGGTGTCTGACTTAATTGTCGTGGCCAGTCTTTAAAACTATTTAAACGATCGCTACACTTGCTCATAGACTGATGTGTAGGTATTGCAGCACAAATACTGTCTGTAGTGAGTTCAAGGGACATCGCCTTTAATGAACGAATATACGCACTGTAAACTTTCAGATAAATTAAAAATATCTTGGAAAAATTCTCCAGACAAACAGACAGCCCTTCTCCCTTCTTTTAAAAAGATTTTGATCTCACCTTTTACTTTTTTGACGATGACTTCCTGAGATATGTTCAGTCGACAAACAGCTCAATTTGATGAAGCTTCTATGATGGAAATGTCTTCGCTCTTGACTTGATCGACGTATGCTTGAGCCATTGAATGACAAAAAATTATTTCACAGACTATATATAGAGGGGATAACGTATACACTACGTTTTCTTAATTTATGATAATGTTCTTGATTTATGATAATGTTATCTGACATTGATGAATCTCTTCTGTCCTCCAGGACATTCCCCCTGCCCTCCTGTCCTCCAGGACATTCCCCCTGTCCTCCTGTCCTCCAGGACATTCCCCCTGCCCTTCTGTCCTCCAGGACATTTCCCCAATCCTCCTGTTCTCCAGGACATTTACCCTGCCTCATGTCCTCCAGGACATCCCCCCTGTCCTCCTGTCCTCCAGGACATTCCCCTGTCCTCCTGCCCTCCAGGACATTACCCGTAAAACATTACTACTTCTCGGTGAGTCAATTATGGAGTGATTATTTACGGACCAGACTTGTCTCGGTGAGTCAATTACTGAATGATAATTGGGAGAGGAAACTTATCTGGGAAAACCCACGTGAGCGCCCGGGGTACTCCAGTTTCCTTCCAAGATAAGATCCCCTCGGACGTTTACATTCGGGCCTGCAAGAGTGATAAGCATAAGCTGATATATTGTTTCGCAACTTTTGTCAAATAAATTATCTATTTAATCTATTTATTTATACATATATATATTTGCATTTCCAGATATTTTAATACATATACAGTCAAAAGACATCAAACATTCACGCATGGATATCATGACGATCTTCATATACAAGACTTTTGTGACATCATTTTAATAATTACATACCATATATTATTGCAGTTCTTATTGCATCATCATCATCATCATCATCATCATCATTATCATCATCATCAAGTCATTGTCATCAAAAAATAATCGAACACTAATCAGGCCTTAGATAAAAATGTTTGCGTTTCCTGTTTCAAGATCGCGATCGGGCATGGCCCAATGTTTTGGTTTTCATCGTTTTTGTAATACTCCATGTTGATTTGGTTGATATTTTGTCTGCTAGCGATCCCGAGCAGCACTAGAGTCATATACAGACTGATGATGGTCGTCATGACAACATCGGCTTTGGCAACATTTTTTAAGTGCATACACGTCTGAAAACACCATGAAATTAAGCAGAGAAAAAGGATAGGACCAGGTTCTCCTTACAAGTATGCACCTCTTATGTATCTCTTCAATGATGTGCACCAAAGTTTTATTGTTTATTCCTGTCTTTCATGTCCATTTTAAACAAGAAGAAAGGAGGGCATATAGGAATCGCCTTGTCTTTCTGTCCACCTGTCCAAGATTTTATATACAAGTTGGAAGGAGGATATATATATAGAAATCGCCATGTCTTTCTGTCCACCTGTCCAAGATTTTATATGCAAGTTGGAAGGAGGATATATAGGAATCGCCTTGTCTTTCTGTTCACCTGTCCAAGATTTTATATACAAGTTGGAGGGAGGGTGTATAGGAATCGCCTTGTCTTTCTGTCCACCTGTCCAAGATTTTATATACAAGTTGGAAGGAGGATATATATAGGAATCGCCTTGTCTTTCTGTCTACCTGTCCAGATTATAAACAAGTTGGAGGGAGGGTGTATAGGAATCACTTTGTCTGTCTACCTGTCCTGAACCTTATGCACAAGTTCAGTATATAGAAATCACCCTGTCCACCTGTCTAGAACTTTATAAACAAGTTGGAGGGAGGGTGTATAGGAATCACTTTGTCTGTCTGTCTACCTGTCCTGAACCTTATGCACGCGTTCAGTAAATCTGGAGGGAGGGTATATAGGAATCACCTTGTCTGTCAGCCTGTCTGTTTGTCAACTTGTCCAGGACCTTATGAGAACAGCTCCTCCTACATTAGTTGACGGGATTTCATTGACACGCAGCACTTTATAGCAGGCCCGTAACAAAGCACGCTCTTGTTGGTAGGGCAGAAAAGACTACCAATTTTTAAAAAAATCAAACAACATAGATTTTCTGACACAATATGATAATAATCTCACAATACACACATGCTACACTTCAAATCGCCCTGCTCTGCTCGTCCGTTCGTAATCATTTTTTGTTAACGCTATTTCTTGAGAAGTACTCTATTTCTACCTACATTTGTACCTGTATTTGAATTCGGGGACTGGTGAAAAAATTGCCGATAGGCGCCCCTCTTGAATTCTGACAAAGAAAGTTTGTTATCGCTTTATAGTGCTGGATAGATTTTTATCATATTTCATATGTATTTCTGTTGGTCACTAGTTCTGCCTTTTTTTATTCTGGGACTGATTAGAAAAAAAAAACAAATATGGATTACAAGCGATCGTCTATTGGAGTTGGCAGATAAACACTAGTACTATTTCTTAAAAGGATATTTTTAAAACTTTCATATGATTAAAACAACAACAATGGAAAGAAGAGAACAGAAGGGAAAGGATACAACTTTTGATCTTAAGAACAAATAAAGATAAAAGATGGTGTACGTTCCCCTAAATAACCATTACAACTTTTAAATAACCATCATTTCAAAATCTCAGACTAATGAAATTACCCCTGACCACTCGGAACTACACTGCAGTGGCAATGGGAAAACGGAAAAGTGCCAGTAAAACTGATAGCTGATCATGATTATCTATAAATGTTGTTATTGACGACACAAACCAGAGAATGGATGAAAATGCCAAAGAGGCCTGTATCGCTCACCTGTCACTGGCTGTTCAGTTATTTAATAAAGAATTTCAAATATGGCAAATATTTTCTGATGTAATTCCCCTATTGGACCTTCTGGTGAAACAGACGTCATACTCACTAGTAATAAAAATAGCTTCAGACAGAACGTCGACAATTTCCTTGTACGGAAGGATTTTTTAAGAACTTACATTTCCCCAGTTGACCCCCATTCAGTCCTCCCGTCCAAGGGGTAGGGTGCGCCGTTTACTCATAACTGGACCCCCTTCGTCAAAGAATACCTCACACCTTGAAATTTTGGCAAAATCCAATCATTCATACCGGAGGAGTTGATTTTTTACTCTATTTCCCCAATTGGGCTTCACCCCTCCCGTCCCTGGGGGGCTGATAATCAAGATTTATACACATTGTTCATTTGTTCATGACCAGTATCGATTTGTAGTAAAAAGCTTATTCGGGAACCACGGACACCGGACGGACGACGGACGGCGAGCGTCGAGTCATGGCAGTGAAAACACTTTTGAGACAACCATGTAACTCTCTAATACACAGAGGTACAAATTTAGTCCCTATATAATCGGAATACCTTTGGACTTTACTTCTAGAAGTGTTTCCACCGACAGGCCGGGAGAAAGACGTCTGCCACAGTACGATGGCTATCAACCCAGATCTCGCTAAAGAGCGACGAAATGCCAGCTTCAATGTTGAAGATCTTACCAACTTCATCTATCACGGACCAGAAAGAGCAAGAAGGAGGCGTTATATTCGTAAGATTCTTATTCTGTTCTCAATATTGCATGAAGTGCTAACTGTCACGTAAGCTGGTAGGGTGATTTGATATCCAATCAAGCAGGTGTACATTGACATGTCAAAATCTAGGTCGCCTTTTGATAAAAACGCAGGATTAGGCCTAGCGTAGTTTTATGCTATTTGTACTTCACTTAATGTATTTGCACATGCATACATGTACACAAGACCTAGTATCTAGACCTATACATTTGTACATTTACAGGGGCGGTATTGCTAGTTGTGATAACGCGCAAGAACTTCATGCGCGCACCCGCACTATATAGTATCTTGCGCGCAACTAACTGTATGACAGGCATATCAAAATTTATCGGTGATAATCAAAGTAATTTCTAATCTAATATATTTTTGAAAAATCACTGGACCCTGCATTAATCAGTCATTCTATGATATACACACATATAATTCGCACACGCATGTAAAATGTACAGTCAAACATCTATGAATCAAACTTCGATTTTTATTTCAATATATTACTACTAATTTTATGAATCAAAGTTTTATGAATGGAACTTTTTGCTGTATCAAAGTTTTTTCATGGACCGTTATCCCTGATAATACAGTCGTTGATGCCTCATGATTTGAACAAAACATTTACCTGTACTGTACATGTATTTTCATCTTTGCATATTGCTACCTGGTGTGCAATTACAATAGTGCGCTAATATCGACTTTGTGTTGCAAGGTTAGTTAATGACTGAACACAGATTAAAGTTTAATTGTTTACTTACATGCCAAGCTCAAAATTATTTTCTTTCGGAATTGTGGGGATCAGATTTCTTCAAAAAGTTTGTACTGGTTTGACAATTTCATTTTTATTTTTTAAACTGGTAATTAATCGTAAGTGACCAAGTGTTGTGTGTTTGATGGACAGATAGGTGGTAATTAGCCATGTGTTATGTACAGGTGGCTTTCTACTCTGTGTATGTATTGACCAATTTCGTCAGAAGACGTGTCAATGTTTTGACAAAAATTAATTTCTAGACAACAAATGACTTTTCCCTTGCTTAACAATTGAAGGGACTGAAAAATCGCTTCACCTCAAGCAAAATTTTCACTCAATGAAATTTGAGTAATCTGAACTAAAAATACAAAGAAATCAGAAGGAAAAAATTGGAACTTGAAAATCATTTTGACTCAAATGGAATTTGACTCAAGTGATTTCGAGACAACAAGTTTCAACTGTACATGTACAGAATGTTTCTAGATGGACAGGTGGCACAGTGTAAAAATTAATTTAGGTCAATCATCAAGTTTATACATGTATAATTTGTACATATATGCCTGGAATTAGTCTGAAGGACTCTATCTATTTGTAATTTTATTTTTATCTTGATCAAGTGTGATAATGTTCACAACCAACACAAAAACAAAATCAAGGATACCGGTAGATAGTCAGAAACTAAGAACCCTTCAGACTAGTGTGAAATGTGATTTTTCCATACAATGGCACTATTTTCTGGTTTTTTTTTTGCACCATGAATAGCCAGGGTGATTTTGAGGCATTGTCTCCTTGTAGTAGCTGAAGGCAATTTTTCTGAAAAAAATTAAGGAGGTCAGTCACATATCACCCAGAGCAATCAGAGTAAAATGTCTTACTACAGGATACATCCAAGGAAGCACAGAGCTTCCTGAGAAACATTAATGTACCATGAATGATTCAGAAGAGTTAAAACACACACTTCTGATCATCCTCGATACTCCAGGGGTTATGCTCACTATCACTCTCTGTAATATTTCATGGAAATATTGAAGGTACAATGGAAGTAATTTGATTGGTCTAGAGTGGGTTTCAGGAGAAAACTGACCAATCACAGACTAATATGTTCCTTTGACGATTACACTGGAGCAGCACCCAACTTCAAAGCCATTACAACATACTGATATGTGACCTTAAAATTTGTTTGATGTACATTAAAGGATCAAACTAGTCTTCTTGTCTTATCCATAAGATGTCGCATATACAACTTACATTCAAGATTTATTTCTATCCTTATTAGAAAACCAAGGAATATTAAGAAAAGATTTTAATAGATGTGCATAGATTTTCATTGAAAACTAGTTGAAATGTATTAACTTTAAGAATGAAATATATAATTGTTTGCAGAGAACATTGCTCTCCAGGAGCCATTTTTGAAGAACTGTAAGCCATGGGCCTTTAGGAATAGAGAAGAGGAATATGAAATATCTCTTGAAAAACAGCTCCATGTCTTTAAGCGCCAGAAAGAACTCAATATAACTGATGATGTTGACAAGTTCTACTACAATGAGTAAGTTTACATTTTTACAGATATAAGGCTACATGTAACCTTACAGTGGATGTATTTACATATTCACCAGATTAATAATATTGCCATGGTGAAGCTTCCATCGTTTGTCCATCATTCTGTCACCTTTCTCTGTAAAATGTTATTCCCTTCTAATTAAGCCATCATGTTACCATGGGGATATTTGATATTTTGGTAAAAGGTTAAAATTTGATGGAATTTCTTAATATTTTCTATTCAAGTTTGACAATAAATCTGAAAAAAGTAAGCAAAGAAGACAAAGCTTCAGCAAAATGACTAAGTTAGCAGATCGTTGTAAATGCCACACTGATTATAAGAAAAACTTTATAATACACAAAGATGAAATACTTGTTATAGAGGAGGTGTAAAATCAGTCAAGATGATGATTATTATCTGTGTCTTCAGATCCAGAAAGAAAGTTTGGTTTGTGTGAGGTTCTATTAGGGAAGAATATGCAAATGTATATTAACTTTTGTGTACACTCGTGATTTGTGTTAAGGTTATATGCTACCTTACATATTATACTTGTGATTTGTGTTAAGGTTATATGCTACCTTACATATTATACGTGTGATTTGTGTTAAGGTTATATGCTACCTTACATATTATACCTGTGATTTGTGTTAAGGTTATATGCTACCTTACATATTATACCCATGATTTGTGTTTAGGTTATATGCTACCTTACATATTATACCTGTGATTTGTGTTAAGGTTATATGCTACCTTACATATTATACCCATGATTTGTGTTTAGGTTATATGCTACCTTACATATTATACCCATGATTTGTGTTTAGGTTATATGCTACCTTACATATTATACCTGTGATTTGTGTTAAGGTTGTATGCTACCTTACATATTTTACCTGTGATTTGTGTTAAGGTTATATGCTACCTTACATATTATACCTGTATGTACCTGTAAGTGTTGATTGTTGACAGAGCTTCAGCTCCTAGTGAGAACGCCCCATTTGGTCTACACTTTGCCATGTTCTTACCAACAATAGAGAAACATGGCACTGAGGAGCAGAGAAAGAAATTTGTACAACTGGCAAAAGACCTCCGAATCATAGGAACCTATGTACAGACTGAACTTGGACATGGTATATTTAGCTATAGAGGGCATATAATTATCATATTACTTGCTGTTCAACAGGGGTGTGGGAAGTGTAGGGGAGGGTGGGTGGGGGATGGGTTTTAGTGGTGTAGTGGTAATGCACTTGCCTTTCACCTAGCTGTCCGGAGTTCATTTTCTGAAACGGATGTGAAAAGGTAGGGGGTCACCTGTCCAACCTGTTTTGGTGGGGTACTCTGGTTTCCTCCCACAGGAAGACCTCATGTGAAAGTTTACTTTTGTTTTCTAAGAAATATGAGTTAGATTTTAGATATGTAGATTTAACCTGAATACATAAATATAAGATTATACTTCAACTCAAATTTAAATCCGCACATCTCCTTGGTAAGATGACATCACATGGTGGTCTGATCTGTATTTCTGTACTCATCAGCATTGTTAGAGACATTGATATATCTACTGGACTTATTCCTTAAATTTAATATTCAACATAACTGGCCTTATGTGTCCTGTCATACCACTATGCCATAAGTATTGTAAGTTATATGTAATATCACTTTGGTGACATTAGAAAGTCATGTCTTGATGATGTCACATGATTTTGTTGGTAGTACCATCTGCATCGAAATAACGCTGTCTTATAGGGAGATTAATTTGAATCACAGCTTACATGATAAATAGAATCTTACACTCATACAGATGTAATATGGAATTTATAAATCTTGTTAATGTCACTCACCTAAAGACTGGTAACAACAAAACATTGAAAAAATGAAATAAGTTCTGTAATTACAAAATCCTATACATTTAGAATAATTAAAACAATTTCCTTGATTTTTAGTTGTTATCTATGTCCATGTACTATAAGATCTCAGAATTCTATTCAGTTTTCCTGATATGAAAGTTCTCCCTGCCTACTTTAAATCTTGATCCTCTGTTGAATTATTGAAACTTTAAAAACAAATATGTTTAAAATATTACACAGATCAGTGTAACATACAGATCTTTCCTGAAGACACCAACTGTTATGTTTTTTTCATTGTATTTCTTTCTATGTCAGGAACCTTTATCAGAGGTCTTGAAACAACAGCAACCTTTGACCCCAATACCCAAGAGTTTGTTCTGAACACACCTACTCTCTCAGCAACCAAGTTCTGGCCTGGAAACTGTAAGTAGACTTGTTTACATGTAAAATTCCTGATAGTGTTACTATGTTTAGCAGTTACAATAAAAATGACATACTGTGTTAGACATGCTGAATATAAGTGTTATACTAGAGATGCTATATATATATATATATATATATATATATTTATAAATGTTACATCAGAGACAATAGGCTTATATAAATGTTACACCAGAGACAATAGGCTTGTATAAATGTTACACCAGAGACAATAGGTTTATATAAATGTTACACCAGAGACAAAAGGTTTATATAAATGTTACACCAGAGACAATAGGCTTGTATAAATGTTACACCAGAGACAATAGGCTTGTATAAATGTTATATAAATGTTACACCAGAGACAATAGGTTTATATAAATGTTACACCAGAGACAATAGGTTGATGTAAATGTTACACCAGAGACAATAGGTTTATATAAATGTTACACCAGAGACAAAAGGTTTATATAAATGTTACATCAGAGACAATAGGCTTGTATAAATGTTACACCAGAGACAATAGGTTTATATAAATGTTACACCAGAGACAATAGGTTTATATAAATGTTACACCAGAGACAATAGGCTTGTATAAATGTTACACCAGAGACAATAGGTTTATATAAATGTTACACCAGAGACAATAGGTTTAAGTAAATGTTACACCAGAGACAATAGGTTTATATAAATGTTACACCAGAGACAATAGGTTGATGTAAATGTTACACCAGAGACAATAGGTTGATGTAAATGTTACACCAGAGACAATAGGTTTATATAAATGTTACACCAGAGACAATAGGTTTATATAAATGTTACACCAGAGACAATAGGTTTATATAAATGTTACACCAGAGACAATAGGTTTATATAAATGTTAATGTAAATACACCAGAGACAAAAGGTTTATATAAATGTTACACCAGAGACAATAGGCTATATAAATGTTACACCAGAGACAATAGGCTTGTATAAATGTTACACCAGAGACAATAGGTTTATGTAAATGTTACACCAGAGACAATAGGTTTATGTAAATGTTACACCAGAGACAATAGGTTTATGTAAATGTTACACCAGAGACAATAGGTTGATGTAAATGTTACACCAGAGACAATAGGTTTATATAAATGTTACACCAGAGACAATAGGCTTGTATAAATGTTACACCAGAGACAATAGGTTTATATAAATGTTACACCAGAGACAATAGGTTTATATAAATGTTACACCAGAGACAATAGGTTATATAAATGTTACACCAGAGACAATAGGTTTATATAAATGTTACACCAGAGACAATAGGTTTATATAAATGTTACACCAGAGACAATAGGTTTATGTAAATGTTACACCAGAGACAATAGGTTTATATAAATGTTACACCAGAGACAATAAGCTTATATAAATGTTACACCAGAGACAATAGGTTTATATAAATGTTACACCAGAGACAATAAGCTTATATAAATGTTACACCAGAGACAATAGGTTGATGTAAATGTTACACCAGAGACAATAGGTTTATATAAATGTTACACCAGAGACAATAAGCTTATATAAATGTTACACCAGAGACAATAGGCTTGTATAAATGTTACACCAGAGACAATAGGTTTATATAAATGTTACACCAGAGACAAAAGGTTTATATAAATGTTACACCAGAGACAATAGGTTTATATAAATGTTACACCAGAGACAATAGGTTGATGTAAATGTTACACCAGAGACAATAGGTTTATATAAATGTTACACCAGAGACAATAGGTTTATGTAAATGTTACACCAGAGACAATAGGTTTATATAAATGTTACACCAGAGACAATAGGTTTATATAAATGTTACACCAGAGACAATAGGCTTATATAAATGTTACACCAGAGACAATAGGTTTATATAAATGTTACACCAGAGACAATAGGTTTATATAAATGTTACACCAGAGACAATAGGCTTGTATAAATGTTACACCAGAGACAATAGGCTTGTATAAATGTTACACCAGAGACAATAGGTTTATGTAAATGTTACACCAGAGACAATAGGTTTATATAAATGTTACACCAGAGACAATAGGTTTATGTAAATGTTACACCAGAGACAATAGGTTTATATAAATATTACACCAGAGACAATAGGTTTATATAAATGTTACACGAGAGACAATAGGTTTATATAAATGTTACACCAGAGACAATAGGTTTATATAAATGTTACACCAGAGATAATAGGTTTATGTAAATGTTGCACCAGAGACAATAGGTTTATATAAATGTTACACCAGAGATAATAGGTTGATGTAAATGTTACACCAGAGACAAAAGGTTTATATAAATGTTACACCAGAGACAATAAGCTTATATAAATGTTACACCAGAGACAATAGGTTTATATAAATGTTACACCAGAGATAATAGGTTTATGTAAATGTTGCACCAGAGACAATAGGTTTATATAAATGTTACACCAGAGATAATAGGTTGATGTAAATGTTACACCAGAGACAATAGGCTTGTATAAATGTTACACCAGAGACAATAGGTTTATGTAAATGTTACACCAGAGACAATAAGCTTATATAAATGTTACACCAGAGACAATAAGCTTATATAAATGTTACACCAGAGACAATAGGTTTATATAAATGTTACACCAGAGACAATAGGTTGATGTAAATGTTACACCAGAGACAATAGGTTTATATAAATGTTACACCAGAGACAATAGGTTTATATAAATGTTACACCAGAGACAATAGGTTTATATAAATGTTACACCAGAGACAATAGGTTGATGTAAATGTTACACCAGAGACAATAGGTTTATATAAATGTTACACCAGAGACAATAGGTTTATATAAATGTTACACCAGAGACAATAGGTTTATGTAAATGTTACACCAGAGACAATAGGTTTATATAAATGTTACACCAGAGACAATAGGTTTATGTAAATGTTACACCAGAGACAATAGGTTTATGTAAATATTACACCAGAGACAATAGGTTTATGTAAATATTACACCAGAGACAATAGGCTTGTATAAATGTTACACCAGAGACAATAAGCTTATATAAATGTTACACCAGAGACAATAGGGTTATGTAAATGTTACACCAGAGACAATAGGTTTATGTTAATGTTACACCAGAGACAATAGGTTTATATAAATGTTACACCAGAGACAATAGGTTTATATAAATGTTACACCAGAGAAAATAGGTTTATATAAATGTTACACCAGAGACAATAGGTTTATATAAATGTTACACCAGAGACAATAGGTTTATATAAATGTTACACCAGAGACAATAGGTTTATATAAATGTTACACCAGAGACAATAGGTTTATATAAATGTTACACCAGAGACAATAGGTTGATGTAAATGTTACACCAGAGACAATAGGTTGATGTAAATGTTACACCAGAGACAATAGGCTTGTATAAATGTTACACCAGAGATAATAGGTTTGAATAAATGTTACACCAGAGACAATAAGCTTATATAAATGTTACACCAGAGACAATAGGTTTATATAAATGTTACACCAGAGACAATAGGTTTATATAAATGTTACACCAGAGACAATAGGTTTGAATAAATGTTACACCAGAGACAATAGGTTGATGTAAATGTTACACCAGAGACAATAGGTTTATGTTAATGTTACACCAGAGACAATAGGTTTATATAAATGTTACACCAGAGACAATAGGTTTATATAAATGTTACACCAGAGACAATAGGTTTATGTAAATGTTACACCAGAGACAATAGGTTTATGTAAATGTTACACCAGAGACAATAGGTTTATGTAAATGTTACACCAGAGACAATAGGCTTGTATAAATGTTACACCAGAGACAATAGGCTTGTATAAATGTTACACCAGAGACAAAAGGTTTATATAAATGTTACACCAGAGACAATAGGCTTGTATAAATGTTACACCAGAGACAATAGGCTTGTATAAATGTTACACCAGAGACAATAGGTTTATGTAAATGTTACACCAGAGACAATAGGCTTGTATAAATGTTACACCAGAGACAATAGGCTTGTATAAATGTTACACCAGAGACAATAGGTTTATATAAATGTTACACCAGAGACAATAGGCTTGTATAAATGTTACACCAGAGACAATAGGTTTATGTAAATGTTACACCAGAGACAATAGGTTTATATAAATGTTACACCAGAGACAATAGGATTTTTTCTGAATGTTAAACACCTGAGAAGAAAACTCACATTGACAGATCCAACAGTACAGCAAAGATACTAAAAAACCTGTATGAACTAAATTTGATCACAAAGAGAGAAAAAAACTTAAAACTATTCATATTCTTTTAAATATTTCTGTTCTTTCCTTTTTGGAAGTATATGCTCAGTTAACCTGGACAATCTGACATCTTGTACCTGGCATGTTTAATGTATTGGTCAGGTTATTCTTGTACTGGAAACAGGCAAATCTCAATCAGGTGATTACAGGTATTGGTGTTTTCCTTCATGTTGAGTCTATCTGGTACATTTATGAAGCATTTGGTACAAAATAGTGTCATTATTAATACGCCGTGGAATGCAGGTGTCTTGACATTTTCAAGGATTAGAATCAAAGTTGGATATGAAGATGGGAATACAGAGTCCCAGGGTCTAGGTTACCAGTTTTATCTACTGGAACTAAAATTTAGGCTAAAATGTTTTTTTCAGTGGGAAAGACCGTCAACTACTGCATCCTCATGGCACAGCTTTACACTCAAGGCAAATGTCACGGTGTACACATGTTTCTGTGCCCCCTCAGGGATCTCGACACCCACCAGTCACTTCCAGGTGAGGTTCCATACAGGATGTTTATATTATCTGTACACAGAAAGTTTATGTTTTTCCCTTTTGGTACCTCAACATTCAGCATAGCATTTTGCTGCTCCCTGCCTAAATTTACACAAAACGTTTTAACTCACTTAAATTGAATAATCAGTTATTTTAAGTTTTCCTATGGTCAGCCGAGTTCAAGATAACAATGTTCAACTGTATGTCCAATATTTTTGCTGGCAATAAACTCATACAATATGAAAAGCCTGCCCTGAATCAATTATTTTGCAGTTTTGGTCAGATGTCAACAAGTATGTAACACAGCATCAATCAGTCACATCTCTATGTCTCAAATTTACAACTTCAGGTTTAGCACTATCTATGTTCTGTGCATGCAGAATGTCTTACCCCGGCAAGATACAGATGTCTTACTCTCGCTAGAAGTACAGATATTTCTGTCTGATAGGATAGAATCACATAGTCTAGATTTTGAGTTCATAGCATACTTTTATGCTCTTTTCGTCAAATGTGCTGATTAGTTTGCAATTTGTTTTACATTCAAGGGGTGGAATTAGGTGACATTGGACCAAAATTTGGATTTGGGTCTAATGATAATGGTTATCTTCGCTTGAACAACTTCAGAATTCCTCGGGACCATATGTTGATGAGATATTCCAAGGTTTGTGTGGATTTTTCAAAGCTGCAGATGTTTTGTATTAACTGTCTTTATCCTGCAAGTGGTACTGCCGTTATCAGAATACACATATATTTTTGCTGTATTAAGCAGTGACAGAAAATAACTTTTTTTGGCATGCATTAAATTGACAAAATAACTTTCTTGTTTGCTTTAATATTTCATTTTAAAATATAAAACAATGTTTTTAATACACTATCTTAATTGTTGTAATCGACAGGTTTATTTACGTAAATTTGTAAAATTGTTTTTTATATCGATGAAAGCAATTATTTTAACATTTACCATCAGGCACAATTAAGCATAACATCAACATCGGGTAAAAAAAGATTGAAAACTAGCTCATGTAAAGCTCTCTACTTATATCTTTCTTCACTCTTTCCAAAATATAGCTTATATTTGAAGACTTTGTATTCTCTAAGTAAAGTCATTTGTGTCTGTTCACCTGAAATTGACAGTTCCTTTGTGTCTGTTTACCCGACATTGACAAGTCCTTTGTGTCTGTTAACCTAACATTGACAGGTCCTTTATGTCTGTTTACCTAACATTGACAGTTCCTTTGTGTCTGTTTACTTAACATTGACAAGTCCTTTGTGTCTGTTTACCTAACATTGACAAGTCCTTTGTGTCTGTATACCTAACATTGACATGTCCTTTGTGTCTGTTTACCTAACATTGACAAGTCCTTTGTGTCTGTTTCCCTAACACTGACAGGTCCTTTGTGTCTGTTTACCTAACATTGACAGTTCCTTTGTGTCTGTTTACCTAACATTGACAGTTCCTTTGTGTCTGTTTACCTTACATTAACAGTTCCTTTGTGTCTGTTTACCTGACATTGACAAGTCCTTTGTGTCTGTTTACCTGACATTGACAGTTCCTTTGTGTCTGTTTACTTAACATTGACAGTTCCTTTGTGTCTGTATACCTAACACTGACAGGTCCTTTGTGTCTGTTTACCTGACACTGACAGGTCCTTTGTGTCTGTTTACCTAACATTGACAGGTCCTTTGTGTCTGTTTACCTGACACTGACAGATTTGTGTCTGTTTACCTGACATTGACAGTTCCTTTGTGTCTGTATACCTAACATTGACAGTTCCTTTGTGTCTGTTTACCTGACATTGACAAGTCCTTTGTGTCTGTTTACCTGACATTGACAAGTCCTTTGTGTCTGTTTCCCTAACACTGACAGTTCCTTTGTGTCTGTTTACCTGACATTGACAGTTCCTTTGTGTCTGTTTACCTAACACTGACAGGTCCTTTGTGTCTGTTTACCTAACATTGACAGTTCCTTTGTGTCTGTTTACCTAACATTGACAGTTCCTTTGTGTCTGTTTACCCAACATTGACAGGTCCTTTGTGTCTGTTTACCTAACACTGACAGTTCCTTTGTGTCTGTTTACCTGACATTGACAGGTCCTTTGTGTCTGTTTACCTGACATTGACAGTTCCTTTGTGTCTGTTTACCTAACACTGACAGGTCCTTTGTGTCTGTTTACCTAACATTGACAGGTCCTTTGTGTCTGTTTACCTAACATTGACAGGTCCTTTGTGTCTGTTTACCTGACACTGACAGGTCCTTTGTGTCTGTTTACCTGACACTGACAGGTCCTTTGTGTCTGTTTACCTGACACTGACAGATTTGTGTCTGTTTACCTAACATTGACAGGTCCTTTGTGTCTGTTTACCTAACATTGACAGGTCCTTTGTGTCTGTTTACCTAACACTGACAGGTCCTTTGTGTCTGTTTACCTGACACTGACAGGTCCTTTGTGTCTGTTTACCTAACACTGACAGTTCCTTTGTGTCTGTTTACCTGACATTGACAGGTCCTTTGTGTCTGTTTACCTGACACTGACAGGTCCTTTGTGTCTGTTTACCTGACACTGACAGATTTGTGTCTGTTTACCTAACATTGACAGGTCCTTTGTGTCTGTTTACCTGACACTGACAGATTTGTGTCTGTTTACCTAACATTGTCAGTTCCTTTGTGTCTGTTTACCTAACACTGACAGGTCCTTTGTGTCTGTTTACCTAACACTGACAGGTCCTTTGTGTCTGTTTACCTGACACTGACAGGTCCTTTGTGTCTGTTTACCTGACACTGACAGATTTGTGTACTTTTGCATTGGGTGTCTGTAATATTTTCTTGGTGACATGTTTTGCTACTGTATATGTATTAAGATACATGTAGCAATATATTTCCTAGAATCAAGCGTTGCTATTATTTTTATTGAAATACATGCCCCTGAAGATTTGGTTAAAATACATAATAAAAATTTTCTAATTCTAAAAACTGCTTGATAAGTTTCTGTATGTTGTGTGACAGGTACTAGAAGATGGAACCTATTTAAAGCCAACGAACTCCAAACTGTCGTACGGGTCCATGGTGATGATACGTGCTGGCATTGTTAGCGCAGTGTCTCGGTCCCTGGCTCAAGCCTGTGTCATCGCTGTCAGATATAGTGCAGTTCGAAGACAGACCGAGGTGTCCCCAGGGTAAGAATGTCTCTTGGTGACATGATTAGTAAAGGTCTTTACAGGGAAAGAATATCTTCCTGAGTATTTCGTCCAGTGCTGGTCTTTCCTGAGACAGAATTTCTCCCCGAGTGTTTCACACAATTGAGAACTTTCGGGGGATAAAGCATATCTCAAAATGTACGCATAAATGCTGGATCCCTAACCAGGAATTATGGGGGTCTATAGATTTACACTGTGTTCATCCATCCTTCCAATATGATGTCCATTTCCCGGTTCTTTTGTCTGCATCCTATCTCCTACAGTATACTACTTGTCACAGGAATTTCATACTTGAGTAATGGTTTCACTATGGTAAAGAGGTGTGTGTCATGTACCAAAAGTACGTCAATCTGACCTGCTTTTTAACCTTTGACCTAATTAAACAAACATTTGTTGGGGCTTCATCTCCTACACTACTTGTCACTGGAACTTCTTACTTTGGTATCTAACCATCTACAAAAAACAAGAAAGTAAGATAACCTAAGATGTGATTTGTGTTAAGTTCAAATGTAATTGCGTATTTAGATTAGGTTCTGTGTTATGTTTGAACAGTGCTTTGATTATAAGGTCATTGGGCTGATCTTCTAGGTGAAAGGGGTCAGATTGATTAAACCTTTAAACAAATTATTCTGATTAAACCTAGAATCATATATATTTATGTGATAGGTATCTTGAATGAATCCCAACACTGTTCTTTAAAAAATTGGCCTTGCGACATCTTCTAGGTCACATGAGCCAAATTTGTTCAAATTTTCAGCAATATTTTCTCATTAACTTTGAAAATAAATGATGTGAATGTTGATGTTCTTGTAAAAAGCATGGAGTACAAGGTGAGTGATGCAGACTCAAAGGGCACCATGTATTAAATCGAAAATTAGATTTTGATAGTTGTAGATATTGATCAAAAGAGATAATTGTAGCATCATTGAGGACAACATGAACAGGGCACCTTAAAGTCATTTATCAGCTTGAGCTGGTGAAATCAAGAGAGTTGGCAAAACTTATTGTCTCACATAACTTTTAATTAAAATTTTTAAATCACACCTCAAAGTTATTATCACTAATGTGAAAATATTTTTCACATTTGCTAAAACTTAACATAAAGTATCATGTGACTAAAGTTGAACCATATTATCTCAAACTGTTATAACTCGAAGACTGTGTTAAATTAAAAGTATTCAAAAGGCCTGTGCAAACTTCACATTAAACATTCAAATTAACTTAAATTGAATACTCTGATAACTCCGCCTTTCCCAGTTTTGTTGCCTTTGAGATAACAAGGTTCAATTGTAACTGATTATACTTAATTGCCTCATTTTCTTATTGGTGTTTGTGTCTTTCCTTTAATAAACAGTGGACCTGAGGCCCAAATTCTAGACTACCAGACTCAACAGCACAAACTGTTTCCTTTGCTAGCTACAGCTTATGCTTACTATTTTGCTGGGCAAGCGGTGCAGGCCAGCTTTTTGAAGATTTCAAAGGAGATAGAAGCTGGAAATCTTCAACAGATGCCTGTGGTGAGTGGGGAGGTTTTAGCTTTGCTTAGCTACTGTAAATATTAACTAACTTAATGTTAAATCAGGGTGAGACACCAGGAAGTGGCAGTGTCCAACAGGTCAAATCAAGGAAAAATTAACTGAAAGCCTCCAACCATGTGAATGTAGAAATTTTAAACAAATTTAATTTGATTCTTTTATGCTCAATTCATTACGAGTATTTGTTTTATACTTGGATTTCTTCATCACTAGTTCCTTAAAGAGTGTAGTTTCCCTTCTTATACATCTATATAAAAATATCAGTGTATTTTATTTGAGTTATATCTGCAAATGAAGGAGTGCTTTTTAATAGGTCACAGTAACCTTAATTTATATGCCTTCTAATGACAGGTTTTATCATGTTCACTTCAGAGGAAGGGAACATTTTGTATTAGTGCTGGTTCTTCTGGTTCTTTCAAGTATTCTACAGCTATGAGGGCTGATTGAGAAGTTGTAAGTCTCATAATTAAGGCTTTGACTTTTGGCGGTCATATTGCATTATTTTTCAATGTAATCCCCTTCCATATCCCCATTCCCCATTTTGCCAGTGATGTTTAAGGGCCTCAATGCCTCTTTTAAAGAAGTCCTTTTCTTTACTGTTCAGAAAGTCCTCCACTGCATGTATGATGGGTGTGAACCAGGTTGCTTCCATTGTTTAGACTGTTGGGGTGAAATGATGGCCCCCACATTTCATCCATAGTCACAAACCTCTGCAGGAAGATCTGCCTCTAAAAGGTTCAGATAAATAGGCATCACAGCCTGTCTTGTGTGCTTCTGATCAACTGTCAGAAGTCTCAGTACTGAACAGGCTGAGACTTTCTCATTGCAATATCTTTGGAAAGAATGTAATATACTCTTCCCTGTGAAATCCCAGCTGTACTGGCTATATATCTCTCTGTAACTCACCTGTCAGCTATAACAATATCTTGGACTTTATTGACCATTTCTGTGGTTAAAACAGTGACAGGCCTTCCAGGATGGGTGTGATCCCCAAGGCTTCACCTGCCAAATCCACTTAGATTCTGCCACCCAACTTTTCACTGGAGCATATGAAGGGGCACCATTTCCTAGAGCCGCTGCCCTACCATTAAGGATAATCACTGCTCTTTCAGCGATTTTGTCCATTTTTCAATAGTCGATTGCCTTGTTTACTTCATGGTGCTACCTGTTCAAAATAAACTGACCAAATGACACCAGTCTTTGGGTACATAGCCTTAAATAGTCTGGGAACAGTAATGCTGAAAAAGGACATCCCTGTTTAATTTCTTCAATACAACACTCTTAACTGATCACAATTAACCATCATAGCTTAAAGAAAGTGGCAGTTTGTTTGCATTACCTAAAACCTATGTGCATTGTATTGTTATAAGGTCACTGTGACCTTGACCTCAAGATTAAAGGTCAAAGAAGTGTGATTTTTTCCAATAATTTCTTAACTGCAATAACATTTAAACTAATTAAATTATTTCAGTAAAAGTTGCTGTACACCTTCATCGTCTACTGACAAAATGCAGTGCTTTGTTGTTGGATCAATGTGATCTTGACCTATAGGTCAAAGTTCATATAAGAGTGAATTTTATTTTAATGTCTTGTTGGCAAGTTTTAAGTTTTAAACTGTTAACTGTAAAGAAATATTTATGCATGTTTCTGCACACCATTATCACCTACTGATAAAAGACTGTACTTTGTCATTAGATCGTTGTGACTTGGATCTTGAGGTCAAAGTTAAAAAATGTGCAGTTTTTTCCCAATAGTTCCTTGTTGAACAATACTTTTTAATGGTCCAAGATATCTTAATGGAAGTTGCCTTTATCACTCACAGATGATGTGAAGTACTCTGAAGGGAGACACATTGTGTTGGTACTAGTTCTTCAGCTACTTCTTATAGTTACTTGTTGATGTTTTTTCTGATACAATCTTGTCTGGGGCAGTTTTGATACAATATTGTCTAAGGCAGTTCTGAAGCAATCTTGTCAAGGGCTGTTCTGATACAATATTATCTTGGGCAGTTCTGATACAATCTTGTCCGGGGCAGTTCTTATACAATCTTGTCTAGGGCAGTTCTGATAAAATCTTGTCCGGGGCAGTTCTTATACAATCTTGTCTGGGGCAGTTCTGTACATTCTTGTCTGGGGCAGTTCTGTTACAATCTTGTCTAGGGCAGTTCTGTACATTCTTGTCTGGGGCAATTCTGATACAATCTTGTCTAGGGCAGTTCTGTACATTCTTGTCTGGGGCAGTTCTGATACAATCTTGTCTAGGGCAGTTCTGTACATTCTTGTCTGGGGCAGTTCTGATACAATCTTGTCTGGGGCAGTTCTGTACATTCTTGTCTGGGGCAGTTCTTATACAATCTTGTCTGGGGCAGTTCTGTACATTCTTGTCCGGGGCAGTTCTTATACAATCTTGTCTGGGGAAGTTCTGTACATTCTTGTCTGGGGCAGTTCTGATACAATCTTGTCTAGGGCAGTTCTAATACAATCTTGTCCAGGGCAGTTCTGATAAAATCTTGTCCGGGGCAGTTCTTATACAATCTTGTCTAGGGCAGTTCTGATACAATCTTGTCCGGGGCAGTTCTTATACAATCTTGTCTAGGGCAGTTCTGATAAAATCTTGTCCGGGGCAGTTCTTATACAATCTTGTCTAGGGCAGTTCTGATAAAATCTTGTCCGGGGCAGTTCTTATACAATCTTGTCTAGGGCAGTTCTGATACAATCTTGTCTAGGGCAGTTCTAATACAATCTTGTCCAGGGCAGTTCTGATACAATCTTGTCTAGGGCAGTTCTAATACAATCTTGTCCAGGGCAGTTCTGATAAAATCTTGTCCGGGGCAGTTCTGATACAATATTGTCCAGGGCAGTTCTGATACAATCTTGTCTGAGGCAGTTCTGTACATTCTTGTCCAGGGCAGTTCTAATACAATCTTGTCTGGAGAAGTTCTGGTGCAATTTAGTATGGGGCAGTTCTGATACAATTTAGTCTAGGGCAGTTCTGATACAATCTTGTCTGAGGCAGTTCTGTACATTCTTGTCCAGGGCAGTTCTAATACAATCTTGTCTGGAGAAGTTCTGGTGCAATTTAGTATGGGGCAGTTCTGATACAATTTAGTCTAGGGCAGTTCTGATACAATCTTGTCTGAGGCAGTTCTGTACATTCTTGTCCAGGGCAGTTCTAATACAATCTTGTCTGGAGAAGTTCTGGTGCAATTTAGTATGGGGCAGTTCTGATACAATTTAGTCTAGGGCAGTTCTGATACAATCTTGTCTGAGGCAGTTCTGTACATTCTTGTCCAGGGCAGTTCTAATACAATCTTGTCTGGAGAAGTTCTGGTGCAATTTAGTATGGGGCAGTTCTGATACAATTTAGTCTAGGGCAGTTCTGATACAATCTTGTCTGAGGCAGTTCTGTACATTCTTGTCCAGGGCAGTTCTAATACAATCTTGTCTGGAGAAGTTCTGGTGCAATTTAGTATGGGGCAGTTCTGATACAATTTAGTCTAGGGCAGTTCTGATACAATCTTGTCTGAGGCAGTTCTGTACATTCTTGTCCAGGGCAGTTCTAATACAATCTTGTCTGGAGAAGTTCTGGTGCAATTTAGTATGGGGCAGTTCTGATACAATTTAGTCTAGGGCAGTTCTGATACAATCTTGTCTGAGGCAGTTCTGATACAATCTTGTCTGAGGCAGTTCTGATACAATCTTGTCTGAGGCAGTTCTGATACAATCTTGTCTGAGGCAGTTCTGATACAATTTAGTCTAGGGCAGTTCTGATACAATCTTGTCTGAGGCAGTTCTGATACAATCTTGTCTGAGGCAGTTCTGATACAATTTAGTCTAGGGCAGTTCTGATACAATCTTGTCTGAGGCAGTTCTGATACAATCTTGTCTGAGGCAGTTCTGATACAATTTAGTCTAGGGCAGTTCTGATACAATTTAGTCTAGGGCAGTTCTGATACAATTTAGTCTAGGGCAGTTCTGATACAATTTAGTCTAGGGCAGTTTAGTCTAGGGCAGTTCTGATACAATTTAGTCTAGGGCAGTTCTGATACAATTTAGTCTAGGGCAGTTCTGATACAATTTAGTCTAGGGCAGTTCTGATACAATTTAGTCTAGGGCAGTTCTGATACAATCTTGTCTAGGGCAGTTCTGATACAATCTTGTCTAGGGCAGTTCTGATACAATCTTGTCTAGGGCAGTTCTGATACAATCTTGTCTAGGGCAGTTCTGATACAATTTAGTCTAGGGCAGTTCTGATACAATTTAGTCTAGGGCAGTTCTGATACAATTTAGTCTAGGGCAGTTCTGATACAATTTAGTCTAGGGCAGTTCTGATACAATTTAGTCTAGGGCAGTTCTGATACAATTTAGTCTAGGGCAGTTCTGATACAATTTAGTCTAGGGCAGTTCTGATACAATTTAGTCTAGGGCAGTTCTGATACAATTTAGTCTAGGGCAGTTCTGATACAATTTAGTCTAGGGCAGTTCTGATACAATTTAGTCTAGGGCAGTTCTGATACAATTTAGTCTAGGGCAGTTCTGATACAATTTAGTCTAGGGCAGAACTTATAAACACTTTTTGAGTGTTAAATGTTAAGAAATAGCCTACACCCTAAGGTGATATGGAATGCACTGTCTATAATCTGGTAATCGCTGCCTCCTTTTTCAGGTCAAAGGTCAGCTGAGTGCAGAAATATTCAACGCCTAGTAAGGGATATGCTTTTGTTCATAGAAACAAATCTTAAAGGAACTTTTTATATTTTACAGGTCATATATTTCATGGTTGTTGGGTTTGGGCTGCTTCACAGATACCTAAATTTGCATTTGTTTATCCAGTGATATCAATGTTTACAGACTTAACAGATTTTTGCTGTCTATTTAATTTTATGTTATCTTTCCTAATCATGAATATAAAAAAATTAAATCTCCCAAGGATATAACTAACTACACAGTACATACATGATTTTTCTCTGTCAGTCTCTTCAACATGTTGTTTCTCCTTTCACTTCTCAATCTGTTTTTCAGAGTTTCATTGGATGAATATATTTCCGTATTTGTATTCACAGTTACATGCTCTGTCAGCGGGCTTGAAGGCATTCAGTTCCTGGGGAGCTTCAGCAGGAATCGAAGTGTGCCGTATGTCATGTGGTGGACATGGTTACTCCCTAGCTAGTGGGCTTCCAAAGATCTACACGAATATAACCCCAGCCTGTACATATGAAGGAGAGAACTCTGTAATGATGCTTCAAACTGCCAAGTAATGAAAATGAAACTTTAACTTTTTGCCCCAGTCATGTTAAGCCCTCCATCATCAGTCTGTCTGTCCATAAACACTTTTTGATATCGCTATTTTTTTGAGGAACACCAGATATATCTTTCTGAAATTTCATATGTAAGTTACCCTTGGTTCTTAGTTGTTTCTGTATGATATTGGTACTGATTAGAAAATCAGAACAGCAGAAAGGAATTGGAATTTCTTTGAATTTTACAATGAAAGTAAAGATTATTATTGCTATTTCTTCAGAGGAATGTTCAAATTTTATGTGATTTATAGCAAAAACAGAGGAGAAAAGGATAAGAATAAAAAAGACGTAACTTTTAATGAACAAGTTAAGAACAAACAATAGTGGGCATCAAGATCCCTCTGGGATCTCTTGTATTATTAAATAATACAACAATTAGATGGTATAACGATAAGATGCATCAAATCAGGAATATTTGGGATAAGCAGTAGGAGTTTTAGGTTGATCAGATTGCTGGTGGGATCTCTTGTTTGGGTGTTGTATTCATTATCATTTTGGTCTCAAAAACAATTTTAAATCATTCCAAGAATCATTATATTTGTCAGGGAGGCTCCTTCAATGAAGCCCTTCAAAGTTTCAGAAAGGAAATGACCTTGACTTATATTCAAGATCATAGGGGTCAAAGTTATGGAGACATGTCTTCATTTTTAGACATCTTATTAAGAACAAGTTCTTCTGAGAAATTATCATTATGGTTCAGATAAGAATCATGATATGTGGACTGTAGATTTTTCGGGATGAATTTCAATGATGTGAAATGATAATATATCTGTGAAATGTATTAAATACTAGGTGAGTGTTGCAAACTGGTTCGGCCTCTTTGCTATAAGGAGTGTTTAAGTGATATAGTGTCATCCGTGTCTGTCTACCAATTCTGGCCTGAATCACTGTCATATCTTAATGGGAACCTCTTAATATATATCTTCATTAATTACCTAGTATCATCACATCATCTTTTCCTTATGTTGAGGTGGTCACCAGTCAAGGTTAAAGAGTCAAAGGTCAAATATGCAAATTCATCCAACAATAATACTCACATGGAATGGATGGGAAATGACAGACCCATGTCTTTTAGAAATCTTCTAGTTAACCCATTGCAGGAAAATTCTTTGCTTTGTTTTAGAAAATCTCCATGTTTCCTTTATTGATTTAAATTTTTAAAAATGTTGGTAAAAAAAATAAATTTTGAATTTTGACTTATTAATTGTCTCCTCTTAAATCAATTTTCTTCTTATTATTTTTTGTTATCTTATATTTGTTAAATGCTTTTCGTTTTTTAGATATTTGTTGAAATGTTCAATGAAAGTCCAAAAGGGAGAAAAACTACCCGAGCTTGTCTCTTACCTTTCTACTGACCTGTCTGCTAAGTCATGCATGGCAGCTGATGTTTCACTTAAGTGCCTGGTCATGGCATATGAACACCGGTCTGCAAGGTTGACCAGTGCAGCAGCAGCAGCAGTTCAGAGGTACATGAGTGACGGCCAGAGTCCAGAAAAGGCTTTTAATATGGCAGCAACTCAAATGACATGGGCGGCGAAGGCTCACTGCCATCAATATGTTGTTAAGGTGTTTGTAAACACAGTGGTCGAGGCCAAGATTGATGACAGAACAAGAGCTGCACTGACTACTTTGTGTAAACTGTATGCTGTTAATGGCATTATGGAAAACCTTGGTGAATTTTTACAGGTAAGAGTGAATGGTAAGAGAGAATGTTACAGAAGAGAATTACTTTTTTTATCCAGTATTTTGAGACACTTCTTCCTTTATTTTGTTTTTGCGTTATCTGTTGAGATTGAAAGTCTAAATGCAGGATTTGTTAAACTGTTTTCAACAAATCATTTTCTGGTAGAATGTTCCCAAAGATACTGTCACTGTAGTTAGGAATGGATAATATAATAGGTTTACTTACTTAGCCTTACTTAGATGTTACTGTACAGGCTTAAGATCTCTATATTCAGATCCAAATCCCAGGCATGAAATGTTAGTTTATCATGGTCACTCCTAGTCAGTGTGAAGGTATTCTATGCACTGATGTTATGAACCCTGTTTATTCAATATTTATCTAATCTGTTTTCAAATGTGTTGAAATGTTGATGCCTGTACAACTTCCTCTATTAGCAAGTTACACTCATTCACATCTTATAAGCAAAGATGAAAATCTTAAGTCAGTTGGCTGATTTCAACCTTTTTGACTTCCAGAAAACAGATAATTCCATATTATCTAGTTTTCCACTAGAAAACAAATTGAGAATAGAACTTGATCTCTGTCAAGATTTTCCATTTTCGTCTCTGTATAAGGGAGAAAAAACCACTATTATCTGATGAAACTAGTGAATTATCAAGTGTAATAGAAAAAAATATGTAAAATAGGGTGAAACAATGTAATCTTCAGAACTTACTGCAGCAACTAATTATTAACTAAGTTTCAAGCATTAGAGTTTGGCTTGGAAATCATATTTAGTTACCAAGTTTGATTTTGGTGATAACTAGGTTAAGAGGTAAGATTCATGATGTATGTAAATTGATTATTCATTGAGTACATGTATTTGATGTCTCAATTCTTTCTTGTTTCAGGACCAGTTTTTCAACAATGATCAGGTCAATATTCTTACTAGGAAGTTGATGACACTTCTAGCAGATGTACGACCAGATGCTGTGGCCTTGGTGGACGCCTTTGACTACCACGACAGAATCCTTGACTCCTGCATTGGACGATATGATGGAAATGTGTATTATGCACTATATGAGTATGCCAAGTCATCTCCACTTAATGAGAAAGATGTAAGCAAACGATGAATTTTAGTAGGTTTTGTTTTGTCATTGTACCCATACTTGAATAAAAAATTATTAAGGCAAAAACAATTATTTAAAAACAAAAATGAATTCCAGTTTCATTTTGAAAGCATGTTACCAGATGTATTTTAGGATTTTATCTTTATCTTTATTATAGACAAATAAGATCAGGTAATACTGCTGGATATATGTGGAGAAGGGTGTTTTACACTCTGTGTGGTACACATATGTAAATCAATCAATAAATCAAATCAATGTCTGTGTGGAAGTGTCAACATCATCGTTAAATATATTTACTGTTGTATATATTGAATAAGAAGATAAGTTTAAAAAAAAAATAGATAAGTAAATAAATAAGATAAAGTAGAAATATATATGTATCAAAGCCAAACTTTTCTATATTCACAGGTGCTAGACTCCTTCCATAAATATATCAAACCGCTGCGAGAGGGACAGACAAGTTCACCTGTCCCGGCCCGATTATAAGGGAAAGAACTCTTATCAACACAATTGTTGAAATAGGAAGGAGAACCTTGACCTTCATGTGAGGACAGGGGGAGATAATCCCTAATAACATGACTTTTATGAGAGGGAAAGAAACTGATGTGATTCTTAGGAAATATTCCATTCCAGTGTGTTTTAGAACAAATATTTTTTTTGTTTTGTTTTTTTTTAATTGGTGTTTTGCATTGTAAGAGAATATGTTCGCCCACTATATTGCTTGTTTAAAGTGGAGAAGAAAATACATGTATCAAAAACATTTTTATGCATGATTGACTTCTCAATATTTGTGTTTATTGACTTTAATAAAACTCTCAAAATACATCATTAAATTAGGATGTGTGTTTAAGATTATTCTATGCTAATATTCTGAGGTCATTTAATACAGACTAATACCAATCAATGAGACATTGTGTTTTATGATGAAATGGCCTTTGAAACTGTAAAGCAACCCTACACTGACGACAGGAGTCTCAGATGCTCGGAGGTGTGAAATTTGGGACAACCCAGTAGCTCTGAGGCTTAATGGCTTCAAAATATAAATTGTGTAAACTTTTTGATGACCTTGGTTTTGTAATATAGAAAAAGAGTTTTCACATTCAAACTTTAAAGGTAAGCTTACAATGTTTTTAACGATCATGTTTTCATTACTCTTCACTTGGTTCATGGAAAGACATATATCTTTTGACCATAACAGAAGATTAGTTTTTGTCAGTTATTCAGTTTTTTTTAAACAGAACATGTTACTCTGTAGTCAGAAAAATAATTTTGGAAAAAGAAATGGCCTATAAACAGATTTTAAGATTGAAGGTATTTTGGGAGTATATTGTCCCAATCATTATCCCTGAGGCTAGACATGGACTCACCTTGTCAATTTAATCTTCGTGGGCATTATATAGCTCTTCTGAACCTAGTCCTCAATTTGCATTAAACGGTGCTATTTATTTGTCTTCGTTTGGATTACAGGTGGTAGACACTGCTGGTGAACAATTAGTCCCAGAGTTTTACCATAACCTGCCTGACACATTTTAATTCATTGGAATAGTGGCATAGTTCACAATGTACACTTCTGCATGATGTTATTTTGAAACAATCAGATATAGAAATATTACAAATTGATAGAATTATGGGATATAGGACTAATGCCCGTCGATTTTGAGATTTTTTTTAGATAAATTTGGATATCCTTCAATCTGGGCCCATAACATCACAAGTCCTAGAAGGACAATACAGGTATATCTACTGTATCTAATTATAAGTCTGTATTAAAAAGTACTAATCACTTGTGTGTCTTTTTTACAATGTTGAAGTTGATTGAAGTTTTGGTTGATATTGTTCAGTCAAACTATCAAAATATGATTCTTCATGACAAAAGACTACTAAGTCTATTTTGTAATTTTTTCAAATGTTATGTGATATACTTGTTTGATGTACAGTTTCATTTACAGAAATAGTGATCCCTTGATTTTTTTATCGTGTTATTATTCAGTGATAGTTAAATGAATAACAGGAGTTGTTTACTACATTATTCAGTGTTCATGTTCAGCATCACCACCAACTAATTTGAAAATGTGGAACTGCAGGTAATTTTGTGACTTTATTTTATTTTTTTTTTTGGTTGTAAAAATTCATTTTTTGAACACATTGTAATGACTGTGATATGTTAAAAATAGATTTACAATGATAGATACAATGTATACAAATCTATAAAAATATAGTATGTGATCTTTAGTATGTGTTGATATACACTGAAACCTGTCTGAATTACTGCTGAGAATACATTTTGGTCTAGTATACAGTTACTATTTTTTGTCCAAAATTAGCCAAGACTTGATATGTGGCCAACAACATCCTCTAATATTTGGTAAAATTTCTTCAGTGAGATGTGAATCAAACAGGTTTTGCTACATATCTCATACCGAACAGATATATTTTTGTATCCTACTACATGAGGTATCTAAAGTTGATACTGAATTATATGTTTTTCACACTATTATAGAATGCAGTCAAACCTGTCTGAAATGCTAATTTTTGGATTCCTTATTTAACGTTATTCATAGTAATTGAACCTCCATGTAAAAGCTACCTGTGTATAAAGGCCACTTTTTCTGGTCCCTTGAGTGGCCTCTATAGACAGGTTTGACTGTATATTTATATATTTAATATGTTAATTAACCTCATCACCTCATAAAATAAATGGCAATTGATGATGTGTTTGTTAGTACAAAAGATTTAAGAAAAATTCCTGCACTTCTTGAAATGGAAATATTTTTCCAGATTCTAGAATGGTCACTTTCACTTTATATCAGAAACTTTTCATATGCAGCTGTCAATAAACATGATTTGAGAAAAAAACACTTGATTCAGAAAATATTCAATTTGTGAAATTTGTATATTTTGTAGAGCTACAGTGGGTTTCATTTTTCCTTCGGAAGAGTAAACATCATGTTCAAATTCTGTATCAAACAACAGTTGATAAACAGGAGCTTTCAATTATGGCAGAGTTGGAGTAATTTAAAGAAGAAGGCGGCATGTTATGTAATATTAAACAGTGACAAATGTATCATGATTATAATCCAGTCTCCTAAGGGAAGTAACTCTAACTAAAAACAGATTATTTATAAATAAACAATGTATTGCCATATCAATTATGGTATTTTATTATGATGATTTAGTTGCATGGAGATTTACAATTTTATTGTAAAATTTGGTGTGTATTTTCATGGCAGTGTAATCAATCAACTGATTTGTGTTTAAAAAGCTGCAATACTTCTTTATCAATAAAAGTGACTACATTATCACGATGAGTTTAATTTATTTTCAAAATATCAAGTCTCTCTGTAAGGAAAAAAGATCTGTTGACTAACCTGTTGCAAGGATACTTTAGGGTTGCTTATAATAATCAAGTAACAATAGACATATGACCCATTTGAAAACCACCTTGGCCATGTACAGGGAAGTAAGTTTCAGTAGCAAGAGATGATAAAACTATTAACATGAAATTTTTAGCTCACCTTTGACCCATGGTGACCTATGGTGATGGCATGTTTACCGGTGTCGTGCATCTTTTAACTTTTTATTTTTTCGACTTCTTCTCTAAAATTCATGAACCAATATAAACGAATTTTTTCAGAAATCTTCCTCGGCCAAAAATGAACCTAAATTGTGAATCATATGGTCTCCACCCCAACCCTCACATACCCTCTCATACCCTCTCAGGGTCCTGAGGGGTGAAATAAATGGGAAAAAATTCACTCAAAGTTTGACGATTTCCCCATGGAGAAGGAGTAAATTTCACTAAATAGTGTAACAATTAAAAAAAAGACTCATCTTGTAGAAGTAATAACTGGACTGAAGTATTACAGGAAGGTAACAGTGACAAGTGATAACTGGACTGTAGTATTACAGGAAGGTAAATGTGACAAGTGATAACTGGACTGTAGTATTACAGGAAGGTAAATGTGACAAGTGATAACTGGACTGTAGTATTACAGGAAGGTAACAGTGACAAGTGATAACTGGACTGTAGAATTACAGGAAGGTAAAGTGACAAGTGATAACTGGACTGTAGTATTACAGGAAGGTAACAGTGACAAGTGATAACTGGACTGTAGTATTACAGGAAGGTAAACGTGACAAGTGATAACTGGACTGTAGTATTACAGGAAGGTAACAGTGACAAGTGATAACTGGACTGTAGTATTACAGGAAGGTAAACGTGACAAGTGATAACTGGACTGTAGTATTACAGGAAGGTAACAGCGACAAGTGATAACTGGACTGTAGTATTACAGGAAGGTAACAGCGACAAGTGATAACTGGACTGTAGTATTACAGGAAGGTAACAGTGACAAGTGATAACTGGACTGTAGTATTACAGGAAGGTAACAGTGACAAGTGATAACTGGAGGTAGTATTACAGGAAGGTAACAGTGACAAGTGATAACTGGACTGTAGTATTACAGGAAGGTAACAGTGACAAGTGATAACTGGAGTTAGTATTACAGGAAGGTAACAGTGACAAGTGATAACTGGACTGTAGTATTACAGGAAGGTAAACGTGACAAGTGATAACTGGACTGTAGTATTACAGGAAGGTAACAGTGACAAGTGATAACTGGACTGTAGTATTACAGGAAGGTAACAGCGACAAGTGATAACTGGACTGTAGTATTACAGGAAGGTAAACGTGATAAGTAATAACTGGACTGTAGTATTACAGGAAGGTAACAGTGACAAGTGATAACTGGACTGTAGTATTACAGAAAAGTAACAATGACAAGTGATAACTGGACTGTAGTATTACAGGAAGGTAAACGTGACAAGTGATAACTGGACTGTAGTATTACAGCAAGGTAAATTTGACAAGTGATAACTGGACTGTAGTATTACAGGAAGGTAAACGTGACAAGTATTCCGTATACACCAATAGAGACTTTATTGACTGAAATTGACTTAAAATGAAGTTTTAAAAGATCAAATGAAACTTTTGTGAACAATTTTAGTCGAGGAGAAAACAACCCTCGATAAATAACAACCATGGCAACATACTCATAATCCTTAATCGAATTTAATATAATAATTCAAAATATGATCAAATGAAAGATTTTCACGAAGACTTCTGAACGAGTACAAGGAGAATATAATATCAGGTGGCCCGGAAGAGTAAGCGTCTTCTGCTTCATCGACGACATCTGTCATGTAAAACCTTGGTCGGTTCAAGTAAGTAATGTCACGTTCCTAAATGAGAACAGGTATACAGCAATGGAACCAACAGTTTGTTCGTCAGTTGACGACATTATAATAATCTGTGATAACGAAGTGATGACTGAAACATTGGGTTTTGAGACGTCCCCTTACCGCTGGGAGTATAAATACATGTGGTCCAAAAAACAAACCCGAGATATCACGAGTGAGATGGCGTCTGCTAAACTGCTTGTTAACTCGGACCTGCAGAATGATAGGAAAAGGGCTACATTTGATGTAGAAAAACTGACCAACTTTATAGATGGTGGTGCTGAAAAGACAAGTAGGAGGCGTTACATTCGTAAGTTTATAATCGCGTGTTTGTGTGTCAAGACGGAGTTTTTTTTTTTTTTTTTTTTTAGAATTTCGTTTAATTGCATATCTTGAATTCTTATTTCACAAATTAAAAGATAGCTAACAATCATGTTAATATAAATTAAATATTTTTCAAAGAAAGGTTCAGATGCTACATCATCTAATTGACTTTATTTAGCTTTAACTTAACACGGTAGACTTTTTGATGATATGTCTGGTGTACCGTGTACTTACGATCAAGTGCAAACAACCGGATAGGCAACGTGATTGAAGGTTAAAATCTAGGACACTGAAATATTCATCTCTGACAGCTAACCGGAGACTTTACACTGGTGTCCTTGTCATAAAATTGGAACTATCATATGTGAATGTCACATATCTTGTAACCGATATCCATGTGGTTAGCAGACCGTGGTAAAATAACGCCAAACGGAAGGTGTTTCACATAACCATGCAGCTCTCAATCACCCGCAACTCGCTCACTACACACCTTCGTCAACGTAAAGATGGAAACAGATATTTAAGCATGCCATATTAAAAATAATACTGTGACACCTCCTACCATGGCATATAGACATCACAATGTAGCATGATATTGTAAAGCATGGTGAAATGAACCGGGGTCAAAATACCATAACGTTGGAGTGGACTGCGGTTCATTGGTTCAGTTTTGCGACAGAACTGAAATTTTTTGTTGGTTTTGATAACTGGCAAGAACTTTAAAACAATATTTGACGACAATATATTTGTTGGCGTAGTGACTTGCATTTTTAAAAAGGAATTAAGAAACTGAAGGTTTTTATTTACAGTATATATTTACAAGCTTTGAAAGACTAAATTAAAAAAAAGGTTTTGATTCCGAGCTGCTAAAAATGAATGGTTCTGTCTGTCCCCCATTCTCTCTTTGGAACAACGTGGTAATGCTAATTCTACAGTCTGGTGCCAGGTTTGGCACATCCTTGATGCGGCCGGGGTTACGCTCACTCTCATCACTTTCTCCACCTCTGGACATTGAAGGCAGCAATTTAATGGTCTGCAGTAGGTTTCAGGAGAAAAAAAAAACAAAACAAAAACTGGCCAATCACATACTAACACCTTGCATCTATCTACAAAGCCATTACAATATACTGATATATAGTGAACGTAAGCCCTGAAGTATCGAGGATGAATACATGATTATACTGTTAAAGTCAATAGAGTGAAGGTTGAATTTTGATTAGTGTTCTTTCTAAAGACACACACACATATATATGAATAAAATAAACACACTCTTACAGACACACCCACAAGAACACACTTATATATTCAGACTGAGACTTTACATATACAAATATATACCCATCAGTATTTACGCTCCTTCACACATATGTACATGCATGCATATGCATTTGTAGACATATGTATCGTACAAGCATTTAAATATACACCAATATATACATACAAACAGTATACAACATACACATTATATACTCATTTACATTCTTACTCATGTGCACTAACTTACTTAAACATGCGCTCAAACTTATGTTATTATGCATGCTACAAACTGACATGCACGCATACATATACATACACTATATATACATAAGCATATACATGTTTATATACTAACAAACAGACCTTACTTACATGTACGCATAAACATACATACACTATATATATATTAGCAAGAACATTGTATGTATACTAACAAACAGACCTTACTTACACGTACGCATAAGCATACATACAAAATGTACACTATATATATATTAGCACGTACATGTTCGTATACTAACAAATAGACTTTACTTACATGTACGCATAAGCATACATACACTATATATATTAGCACGTACATTATATGTATACTATCAAACAAACCTTCCATACCAACGTAAGATATATGTGAATGATCATACTGACAGCACACATATGTATTTGTATTCAAGTTCATATGCATGCAAACTTACAGACCAACATAAATACATGTACATGGAGGCACCACCTGATTGTTATAAAGGTATAAACAACCTTGTAAACATGTGAATATATACACACAGGTATCACACCCATCTATCAATACACACTCAAGACAGTGGGCTGTGAGGGACATTGTACCTTTTTGACACACACACACACACACACACACACACACACACACACACACACACACACACACACATAAACACACATAAACATATATATAAGCCGTTGGCGCCAATTTAATGATTATAAAAAAAACTTTATCTAATTTTTTTGATAAGGGCAATTTACATGGATTAAATATAAGACGTGGCTTAATTGCTGATTAAAAATGAAATAAAAACTGTATGATGAATGAACGGATCTTTGTATTAATAAATATTTATACACAATTGTGATGGTATACTCTCTACAGAAAACACAGCTGTAAACGATCATGCGGCCTTGAAGTTGAAGCCTTGGGCGTTCCGCACGCGCGAGGAAAACTATGAGGCAGTGGTTAGGAAACAGGTCCAAGTGGCCCGCCGCAGTAAGGAGCTCGGACTCAACAACCAGGAAATTTCTATATACGAGGAGTAAGATAACAACTTCTAATATGTTTTTTTTACTTAAAAGTAAATTCATTATTTTACTAACTTAACAAACTTGATAAATGATTAAGTGGTCCGATCTCAACTCGGTCTGATCTACCAGAGTTAATTCCATACCTTTCAAATTAGATGGGGGTAGATGTTGGTAGAGTCGTGAATGTGGTTAACAATTTGGTCTCGTTTTATCAAATCAGTGAAAACTTCCATTTTAGGAACTCTAACGGTTAAACCCAGATTTTGAAGTAAGAAACCATTTTTTTTACTCAGGACTTTTCAGTCACACGAAAGCAACCGTATTGGTCCAAGAAATGGAATGTTTCCTCCTACTATTGAAAAACAAGGAACTACAGAACAGAAAAAAAAGTTTCTTCCACTTATACAAAACATGACTTTATTGGGATGTTATGCTCAAACCGAAATGGGACATGGTAAGTACATACTAGTAACTCTTATGGGCGAGTTTAAGACTTATAAAGGTTAGGCACATAAGCATAAAAATAAATCCCTTAACTCTGTGTTACAGAATCGACGGGGATTTACATCATGATGTTAGCAGAGGTGATTCATTCAAATCCTGCCTTTCCACCTGTGTTTGATCTTAAATATAAAATATTGTTTTGAAACAAACCATAGACCATTCCGCCATTTGGTATTTGCATTTCCGTTCTTTTACAAAACGCAAATATTGATATTGACCAAATTTATTCATTCAAAACGATAGGAATTCCACCCTGGCTCTTGAATTTACCTGAAGATGACTTTTCGCTTCATGAAATGGTAAAATCAGACACGGACATTTATCCATTTCATCCTTTTGAAATTGCAGTCAAAATATTTTAAAAAATTCTACATTCATATACTGATGATTCAAAAGACAACGAAAGGGTTGCCGCAGCCATGATTTAACGAGATGAAGTGTACGAATGCCGCTTACCCAACAACGCCTCAATATTGTCAGCAGAAGCGCGAGCTATCTACCACACCCTAGAAAATATGAAAACAAAGTAATGAGAGCTGTTATCTATTCAGGCTCTCTTTCTGTACTACAAAGTCCAAGTAATTGAAATATCGACAATATTTTCATTCGTAACACATTAATGCTATTTCATGAGCTTACTTCAAATTTTTATATTGTTTATGTTTTTTGCTGGATTCCCGGGCACATGGAAATACCGGACATTGAAAGAGCAGATCGTGCCGCAAATGCAGATGGTTATCGCTACCACATGTTGTTTCTAAATTCATTTAAAACCATTTGTCAAACATTTGATAACAGCTCGATGGCAGGAAGAATGGAATCACTATACAGTAACAAATTGCACTCCGTAAAGCCAGTCATCGGTGAATGGTCTCTATGCGACAGAGGCAACCATCGAGACGAAGTTGTCCTTGCCGGTCTTCGGATAGGCCATACTTACCTTACACATCCATATATGCTGAAAGGCGAAGGCAATCCTCGGTGCTTAACATGTGGTGAACCGTTTACAGTTAATGAGTTTTTATTGGACTGCATTGACCTTATGTCTACTCGTGAAATATTTTATCGTAATGTTACAAGTCTAAAGACTGTTTCAAACTGTTGAGATTTATAAAATTCTAGGTTATCGGAAAGATGTTGGTCTGCCTTATAGGATATAAGTATCCTTTGTGATATTTTCAACATCTGTTTTGTAACTTTAGTTCGTTTGTTATTTCCTTTTGTATCGCTGTGTCGTCCACCAGTTGATGACCCTAATGAACTGTTATGTGTTGACGAGCCGTTAAGAATGTCATAATAATATTTTCATCAACATCAGAAGTAGAATTGATAGTGATTTTTTTTACCGAATGTTGGATTTTCTTAATTTTCTTACAGTGTCGTGGCTGTTGTTTGTTCTCCTAGACAACAGTTCTTTCAGTTTCCGAGCTGTTGTTGTTTTCCTGTTGACTGGGGAACCCTTTCTTACATGACCATGACTGTTGGAAGGAGAACCCTTTCTTACATGACCATGGCTGTCGGAAGGGGAACCCTTTCTTACATGACCATGACTGTCGGAAGGGGAACCCTTTCTTACAAGACCATGGCTGTCGTAAGGGGAACCCTTTCTTACATGACCATGGCTGTCGGAAGGGGAACCCTTTCTTACATGACCATGGCTGTTGGAAGGGAACCCTTTCTTACATGACCATGTCTGTTGGAAGGGGAACCCTTTCTTACATGACCATGGCTGTTGGAAGGGGAACCCTTTCTTACATGACCATGTCTGTTGGAGGGGAACCCTTTCTTACATGACCATGGCTGTCGGAAGGGGAACCCTTTCTTACATGACCATGACTGTTGGAAGGGGAACCCTTTTTACATGACCATGACTGTTGGAAGGGGAACCCTTTCTTACATGACCATGACTGTCGGAAGAAGAACCATTTCTTACATGACCATGGCTGTCGGAAGGGGAACCCTTTCTTACATGACCATGACTGTCGGAAGGGGAACCCTTTCTTACATGACCATGGCTGTCGGAAGGGGAACCCTTTCTTACAAGACCATGGCTGTCGGAAGGGGAACCCTTTCTTACATGACCATGACTGTCGGAAGGGGAACCCTTTCTTACAAGACCATGGCTGTCGGAAGGGGAACCCTTTCTTACATGACCATGGCTGTCGGAAAGGGAACCCTTTCTTACAAGACCATGGCTATCGGAAGGGGAACCCTTTCTTACATGACCATGACTGTCGGAAGGGGAACCCTTTCTTACATGACCATGACTGTCGGAAGGGGAACCCTTTCTTACATGACCATGACTGTTGGAAGAGGAACCATTTCTCACCTGACAATTACATGAATGATGATGAAAACGGGTTCCATAACAATTAAAATTCATGTTTTAATTTTGACAGGCACTTTCGTCCGAGGGCTTGAATCAACTGCGACGTATGATCCGAAAACAAAGGAATTCATATTGAACACACCAACGATAACGTCAATGAAATTTTGGCCCGGAAGTCGTGAGTTTAAAGAAGATCAACAAATGTTTTTACTGAACCCCAGGGATATATTTGGTTTTAGATTTTCAGAAAAAGTTTTGACATCAAATCGTTTTCGCATTTAAGCGTCTTTTATTTCCTGTTATTGCGTTGGTTAATTAGATTGAAAGTAGGAAATTGATTTTGTTGGTTGAGGAAAGCAACATCAATTTAAAAATATTTGCAATATACATGTACATTATCAGTTATATATTGACACACTCAAAAATAAAACCTTAATAGTGACTTGATAATGTATGAAAATTATTTTCCTTGACGGCAATCTGTCTGCTGACGGTATCCAGATTTTAAGTTGGATGTTTATATAATTACACTGCATAGTGTATAACAGTCATATGACCTCGTTTTACATGACACTAGGTCGACTTTTTGTAACCTCGTATTACAACAGAAAACTACTGTAGACAAGTACAGATCACATTGGAAGTGTGACAAGACCTGAAAGGCAATTGCTGTCAGGAAGAAATAATAAAATAATAAAACCAAAGAAATAATCACCAAAACCTTCACATGTTTTTGTGGCGCAAAAATGTCCACTAATTTCCTACTTGAATATTTTGATAACAATTTCTTCGTTTTTCACTTAACAGTTGGGAAAACTTCAAACGTGTGTGTTTTCCTGGCACAGCTGTATACTCAAGGAAAATGTCATGGAATACATACATTTGTACTTCCTCTCAGGGACATCGACACTCACGAATCCCTCCCAGGTAGGAATAAAACACATGAAGTTTCAACGTAAGATAGCGCAGTGCATCGGTATGATGATTTCAAAATGTATTTGTGTATTTGGCAAGAAATTTAACGGTGGTCTTTTAAACAATTTCAAAAGCATTGGATGAGTGTACAAAAATAATCAATAATCAACATTATTGTTTGGTGTCATTGTCATACCACGGAATGATCATATTTTTACTCAAGTCGAAGTATTTCTACTCGCAAGCAATCTGGTTCCTATACATCATTACTTGAAATCGAATTCACTTGATTTAAAAAGATAAAAACAAAGTATTTAAACTCGAGAGCATTGCTTGAAATGCTGATAAAACATGCCTGGTTAGCGATATTTATTTTGCTTTTCTATGACAGGTATAGAAGTGGGTGATATTGGTCCAAAATTTGGATTCAAAGAGAACGACAATGGCTATTTAAGGGTGAACAATGTGAGAATACCCAGGGACTATATGTTGATGAGATATGCCAAGGTATTTTCACTTTTTTCCATTTAACTAGAGCTCATATGAAAGCATTTACACCAAATATCAAGAAAAAAAGAAGATAAAATACCGCACATGACATATAAGAATGGTAAACATTAAGTTTACTAAACGTGTACTAACAGAATGAGAACTTATGTTCCGGAAGGATAAACGTCTTCTGCTCCATCGACAACATTCGCCATGTAAGGTATTAGATGAGATTTATATGAATGGAAGCATCAGTCATGAAAGAATAATTCTTATTCAACCCCATATGATTTACTGTATATATTTTAAGGATATAATTATTTTGGATTGTTTGAAACTAACTCCATGTGGTTTCACAAGAATCTTTAAAAACTGCTTCCTGCTTAACTCTAAGTATTATGGTAGTGTAACAACTGGTTTGTGCGTTGCCAGTGTTACCGCCTGGATATTCTGCTTGATACTCGACAGTATACTTCAGTGAGGTAGCACTATAAATCTGTTCCGCAATGGTACACGGAGGCATAAACGAACAAATTGCAGCTTTCCGAAAACAAACAAGGTTTCCCTATTTCTTTTATGGATTATAGGACATATTGGAGGGATACAGGTGGAGTAACTTTGTGTCGAGAAATACATCTTTGCATGTATATATTTATACACTCTGTACATAGCAATTGTATTATTGTTACAGAGAGATGCAAAAAGGAAATGGATAATCTACTGAAGCAGAATGTCACAATAAGAAACGTACTCTATAGGAAGACTGTTCTGAAATGGATATGAATTGTTTATAGAACATAAACCAATGTAAAATAAAACACCACAAAACCTCCTGCCGATACCCCGTTTTAGCCTCGGTGTTGAGTACCGCCCAAGTGAAGAAGGTTATTGGTTCTGTCCAAAGCCGTGATACTTGAGATTTTCCAAAGCTGTCGACCGTCCTTTATCCAACTTACACTCTATCTCATGAATTGTATTTCTGAAACGACGGTTTAATAGAATAATTTAGGAAGAGTTATTGCCCTTTGTTATTGAAGTATTTTATAAACGATTACATTGAAATATGGTAGTGTGGTATGAAATGATATTACTTCTGATCGGTATCAAAATTTCAACCGTGATTTTTAAATGACTTATGGTTTGTTAATTCAACTTTTTACAATTGTTCTGAGATTTCTTATCACAGTTTTCAAATCTATTTATTGCTTCATTTCCATATTTGTATTCATTTTGATACAATTTGCCTTTGGTATAGTACAGGTGTGTATAGATTCCACTCTGATGAACTTTTATACTTCTTTATTATTGGGCTAGAATACTCTATATCGATGTTACAGAACAGGTTCTGGAGGATGACATATATGTCGAACCAGAGAACAGCAAGATTACTTATGGCATGTTCATTTGACAGGTTCTGGAGGATGGCACATATGTCAAACAAGACAACAACAAGATTACTTATGGCATGCTCTTTTGACAGTTTTAGGAGGATGGCACATATGTTAAACAAGACAACAACAAGATTACTTATGGCATGTTCTTTTGACAGGTTCAAGAGGATGGCACATATGTCAAACAAGACAACAACAATATTACTTATGGCATGTTCTTTTAACAGGTTCAGGAGGATGGCACGTATGTCAAACAAGACAACAGCAAGATTACTTATGGCATGTTCTTTTGACAGGTTCTGGAGGATGGCACATATGTCAAACCAGAGAACAGCAAGATTACTTATGGCATGTTCATTTGACAGGTTCTGGAGGATGGCACATATGTCAAACAAGACAACAACAAGATTACTTATGGCATGCTCACGTTGATCCTATCACGTTGACAGTTTTAGGAGGATGGCACATATGTTAAACAAGACAACAACAAGATTACTTATGGCATGTTCTTTTGACAGGTTCAAGAGGATGGCACATATGTCAAACAAGACAACAACAATATTACTTATGGCATGTTCTTTTAACAGGTTCAGGAGGATGGCACGTATGTCAAACAAGACAACAGCAAGATTACTTATGGCATGTTCTTTTGACAGGTTCTGGAGGATGGCACATATGTCAAACCAGAGAACAGCAAGATAACTTATGGCACGTTGATCCTATCACGTGTATTCCTGTGTGTTGTTATTTTGTTTTTAACACCAAAAGTGATGGTAAGTCAAGTGTCATCTTCTACTCCTAAAGATTGGAATATTGTATGTGTCTGTGTGTTGTTATTTTGTTTTTAACACCAAAAGTGATGATAGAGAATGCTTCCTTACGATATATACAAAAGACACACAAGAAATCAAGTAATTTGAACCTTTTAATACAAATTTAGATGAGAGAGAGAGAGATAGAGAGAGAGAGAGAGGAAAACAATGAATGTTTTGTTCATAAAAGAAGCGAATAAAAGTCGTGAAGCTGGACAAAAAGTATCTAAGTATGCAGAATGAAGTGAGGATTTCGAAATTGGCGAAAAATCTAGAAGTTAAGTGAATGATGTAGATAATGAAATGTCAAATATCAATTTGTCAAATTCTAAAGCTGTTAAGTTAATATGATGTAAAAGTGTATATACTGATTCTAAAAGTGCGAGTTACTTGTGTCTTGACAGAGGTCCAGAAGCCCAGGTCCTTGATTATCAAACCCAGCAAACTAAGTTATTCCCCTTGTTGGCGAAATCATATGCCTTCATATTTGTGGCACGTGCAGTGGACCAAACATTCAACAGAATCAACAGTCAGATAGAACTCGGAAAGTTGGACTATCTAGCAGAGGTAAGCAAACTCTGAGAATGAAATTATTTAGCTTTGGAGTAACTTTTATACCTTTTTTCTTACTGGAAATATGAGTGAAACAACTCCCAGGCCATGTCCAGTTTAAGGTAGTTTATTGGAGTTATCTTCCCTATTTAGAAACTGAGCACATTATGTCATGATTATTGCAAACTGTCCTAATTGAGAAACGTCCTTTCATCATAGGAGTGATATAATTCGCATGTATGACATAGAAAGATGTCGTTTATTTTTGGAAAAATATTGATCAGATTAAAATTTCATAAAAAACGAGATTCTCGCGAGCGAGTCAAATAAAAAGAAACTTTGACTATGAAATGAGAATTTTGTGTGGTGTTTGATACTTAGACGATGTTTCGTATCATATACAAGTGATGATACATGTATATGTGATGAGCTTGGTCTAATTTTTTTAGCTACACGCTTTATGTGCGGGTCTAAAGGCCTTCACTACTGACCAGGCCGCAGCAGGTATAGAGGTATGTCGTATGTCATGTGGTGGCCATGGATACTCTGACGCCAGTGGTCTTCCGAAGATCTATGTCTCTGCAACTGCTATGTGTACAGTAGAGGGAGAGAACTCTGTCATGTTGCTGCAGATGGCGAGGTACGTGAAAATTTCATGATTGCATATGCCACCTGGCGTATAATCAAATGTGAAGTATGTATGTATTGTTGAAAGATTAAAAACAATGGTAAAATTAGAGTCTGAGAACTTTTCTTATCATTCTTCTAACCTTCCATTGCGACAAAATAAAATCATTGTCATTTAAATTAATACAATCATTTAACAAGGTACATAAATTTCCTTTGCTGTTGCTCCCCTTTGCTTTTGGCTGTTGCTGACCCCCACCCCTTTGATTTCGTCTGTTGTTGACTCCCGCCTTTGATTTCGTCAGTTGTTGACCCCTTTGATTTCATCATTTGTTGACCCCTTTGATTTCGCCTGTTGTTGACCCCCTTCCTTTGACTTCGTCTGTTCTTAACCCCCTCCCTTTGATTTCGTCAGTTGTTGAGCCCCCTTCCTTTGATTTATCTGTTGTTGACCCCCTTCCCTTGATTTCGGCAGTTGTTGAGCCCCCTTTGATTTATCTGTTGTTGACCCCTTTCCTTTGATTTCGTCTGTTGTTGACCCCTTTTCTTTGATTTCGTCTGTTGTTGACCCCTTCCTTTGATTTCGTCAGTTGTTGAGCCCCCTTCCTTTGATTTATCTGTTGTTGACCCCTTTCCTTTGATTTCGTCTGTTGTTGACCCCTTTCCTTTGATTTATCTGTTGTTGACCCCTTTCCTTTGATTTCGTCTGTTGTTGACCCCTTTTCTTTGATTTCGTCTGTTGTTGACCCCTCCCTTTGATTTCGTCAGTTGTTGAGCCCCCTTCCTTTGATTTATCTGTTGTTGACCCCATTCCCTTGATTTCGTCAGTTGTTGAACCCCCTTTGATTTCGTCTGTTGTTGTCCTATTTGACTTCGTCTGCTGTTGCCTTCCGCTTTTGATTTCGTCTGTTGTTCACACCCTTCCTTCTTTGGTTTCCTGTTGTTGAGCCCCCATTTGACTTCGTCTGTTGTCAATACATTGAGTCGTTAGTTTCATTTATTAATAAGGTTAAAAGGATTCTTCATTAGGAAAAAATGATTTCTCATTAGGTTAAAATCATTTCTCATTAGGAAAAAGCATTTCTTATTAGGTAAAAAGGATTTCTTATTAGGTAAAAAGGATTTCTAATTAGGTAAAAAAAGCATTCCTCCTTTCTCATTCACTGAAAAACATTTCGCACTTGGAAAACAGTAGAAAAGCGTGCCTTATCGGTGAAAAGAATTTTAATTTTAGCAATTGTCAAAAAAGCATTTAACAGAAACATAATTTCCCATTGACATATATATGGTCTGGTCATTTTAGAAAGCCGTACCCATACGGAATTGGTTATTCCAAGCACTTAAAACCCCAAACAGACCTGACGGGTTTCAATCTTAATCGAAATGTTGTCTAAATGCTTAATTTTTTGGGTCAGATTCCTGATCAAATCATACAACAAGATGAAAACAGGACATCCACTGAAAGGCTTCGTGGAATACCTTGGCAACAAACAAACAGCCAGGTCGTCCATGACGAAGAATATCACACTTCAATGTCTACAGGAGGCCTACGAACATAGGGCTGTCAGGTAAGCGTTTTAAACTATGAATACTTAGACTGGGGAAGAAAAATGTAATCGGAATGTTTAACGTCCATTTTATGACAGGAGAAACCTCTTTTTTCTAAATAAGTTACAAAATCTCGATTGATCCGAACCTAGCCAGAGTAGCGATGTACAGGAACACACCAGTGTTGTTCGGTTACAGAAACGTAGATAATTAATATTCCCACTGGAATTGGAAATCAACGACAAGGAAGACTGCCGCTTCCTTTCCTTTTCCTACCACATGTCCCCAACAAGTTGTACGATGGACGTGGTGATTTCAATTCCCCTGTTTTAATTTTTTTCATTTTTAGGTAGCATGATTCCTGCTCTGGAGATTTAAGTATATATTTCGCTATTGATACGAAATTTATCTCCTTGTTCCTTACATCTCGTTTTTGTACCAGGGGACAACAATTCACTGTCAAACACTATCGCCTTTTGCGATTTAAACGTGTTTGAGGCTCGTAAGTTTGGTTGCGTTGGTGTATATGCCTTTTCCTTTTTGGCAATGTTACATTACTTACTTGGATTGACCAAGATTGACGTAACATACGTCGTCGATGAAGCAGAAGACGATCACTCTTCCAGAACACCTGGCCTTATTGTCCTTGTAAATCTAAATCCTTTATTTAGATTTTGCGTTTGTTTTGTTGAAATTGAGTTTAAATGAAGCCTCCGTTGACAGGTCTGTATTTTCGTTGTTATTTTCTTATAATTTGATAATTTTCTACTTCCGGTGTTCATAACAGACTGGAACTGAAAATAATGATAATATGTTTGGCGTAATGTGTTTTTGTCGATAAATCATGTAATACTATTACACTAATCTTTAAGGATGATTGAGGAAGCAGCACAGTCACTTAAAAAACACCAAAAGCTCGGTCTTACAGCTGAGGATGCTTGGAACCTTACATCTACACAACTCACATGGGCTGCCTTGGTAAGTTACAATGTTAAATGTTTGAATCTTGTAATCTTAAAATGGATTTATTTAGCAGTAAACATAAATCTTTGCCAACTCACTCTTTACGAAAAAGTTGCAAGCATTACCCTGTCCTAACACACTCATCTTTTCAGCAAAGTTGAAAACATAATTTGAGCTATGAACACAAGTCTGTGGTAACTAAGCTGAAAATATAGCATGTTCTAATTCACGCTTCTTTTAGACTTAGCAGCATACGTAACATGTGCTAACTAATCCTTTTACACTAAATTGTAAACACAAATCTATGCTAATTGACTCTTCTTTTCGACTAAGCTGAAAACACAATATATGCTTAATCACTCTTTTTTTCGACCATGTTGTAAATATAGATCTGTGTTAAGTCTTTTCGACAGAACTATAAACACGTCTATTTGAACTTGTCCTTCAATAATTGGGGCTGAAGCATCAATTGCTGTATTGTATTTGGAATGGATGATGGCCGTCTAATGACGAGTTTCACTGAATGAAATGCTTATCTCTTTGAGACCAGCTCATACAATAACACCATTTAAAGTGTTAATGTTAACCTTTATCACCATGGATATGAAAAAAGCCTTCTAAACTAAAATGAAAAACTAAGCAAAAATGGAATTAGCTTATTTGACTTGAAGGCGTTTGCTTGTAATGATAAAATAATGTACAGTAATACACTACAGATTTGCAATGTTTACATCTGTGAATGGTTTTATGTCCTTAGACATTCCAAAGTAATACCATTTATTGTACACAGAATGACACAATATGAACTTGTGTTTTAATCGATGTCAGTTCTATAGATTGGAATGCGTTATGTATTATACTGAGATTTTTCATGGAACACCATGCTGCAATTTTAGTCTTTATTCATTAGATTTAAAAATAGATTAATGGTTATTTTTTTTCTAAGTTTTACTTATATCAAGCACGATATTTCCATTTCTTGTGTGTATTCTCTATTTGACCGAATCAACAAAAATGATTTAAACTTCGGTTAACCGGAACAACCTTTCCCGATCAAGTTGGAATAAGCTGTTTTCTATTATTGCGTATATTGTCCGAGCCCAATGAATTAATTGTTTTGTTCGTTTGTTTGTTTTCTTTTGTTTTTGTTTTGTATTTTGTTTAGGTAGTAAGCCAATTAAAACTGCAAAATGCTAATGGAAAAATAATTTCGGCGTCCAATTGGTTGTAAACTACATTTTGTACAGTATTTTAACATGATAAGCTAAAGTCATTAAAGAAATTTATAAAAATGTAGTTTTCACACGAGTAAATAACAAAAGGGAAACAAATCTTACGTTAGTTACGGAACAGTCTTGTTAACCGTGTACATTCGCCGACACGTTGTACCCGATTTACATCTACCCTTCGACAATTAAAAGTTTATCTGATTGGTTTATATAAGTGATATCATAAAATTGTAAAACGTTAATGTGTTATTTCCATTTCCAGGCCCATTGTCATGCCTATGTTGTCAAAATGTTTGTTTCCATGGTAACAACTATTGGTCTTGACGACAATGTGCGAGCAGCAGTGACGTCCCTTTGCTTCCTGTATGCCGTTGATGGAATACATGAAAAACTTGGTGAATTTATACAAGTAAGTTTAAAAAGTTTTAAAAAAATAACCTCAAATACGTTCATAATCCATCCGTACAGTTGAAACAGATACCTTCGATACACGTATATAAATAGATACGGTAGAGGGTTGTACACTGTTTAACACATATCAAAAATTAGATACCTGAGAGCAAAACAATGAATTAAACTGCATAATACAGCTATTTCGTCTTTCTAGAACTAACATTGATGCAACAGCAAAAGTTGCTTCGTCTTTTTAGGACTCGTCAGTGATGCTAGATCATACATCTGTTCCATCGCTATAGGTCTTGTCAGTTATGCTACATCAAACAGCCATTCCTTCCTTCTTGGACTCGTCAGTGATGCTGCACCATTCAGCTGTTCAGTCATTTCTTGGAGCAGATAATGTTAAATACTGATAAGAGATTCTAAACATATACTGTTTTTGAAATTGGTTTAATTGTACCTATTAAGAAAATGTGCTCACGAGAGATGCCTATCAAAATAATAGATACGAATGGTAACGTTACCGCCCTTTCTGAGAATGGAGTAAATAAACAGAGAACATATAAGCAGTAAAATTACTTCCATGTTTGCCTTAGAACTGTTGTTAAAACAAGAAGAATTCATTGTCAAATACAACCTATACAATGATTTCAATACATGTATTTTACAGTTTAGCCGCTCTTCATTTTTGGCATTCAAAAACAGTAAGAAGATCCAGTTTGTTTTAGTGATCAGCCAGTCAAGTAAAATACACGTGATTAATGTGACGTTAGCCAGTATGATTGGTGTTAAGGCTATGGAATATTATACATATGTTTTTTTTTTTTCTATTTGACCGATCATTACCGTGTCCTAAACCTAACTGCTGCTATTTATTATCTCCCGCTTTCACCGAAACGGGGGATATTAATTTGGGTTTGTCCGTCCGTCCGTCTCTCTGTCTGTCACACTTTCGTTTCCGTGTTCTAACTTCCCCAAGTATCATCCAATTTGGGTGAAACTTTGGTTCATTAAGACTGAGTTTGACTATCAGTGTCATCTGTTAATATCGATGCATACTAATTAGGTATTCTTTCATATCATTGGTCGGTCAGTTTTTGTGCTCAAACTTTCGTAAATATAATCTGATTAAGATGTAACTTGAATTCCCACAAATACAATCAGTTTATCATTAAAGCACCAGAGTTATGATCCATATATTTATAAAGAAAAACAGTATGTTTGGAAAACGGGGGATATAAATTCCATGAATTTGCTTGTTTATTTTTGTGATGATTCGAATAGAATATAGTGTATTATTTTATTAATTATTATTTGTTTAAAATTATTTTTACTTACCACAGGATGGCTTTTTTGACTCAGCCCAAGTAGACATATTGACAAACAAGATGGTTACTCTTTTGTCCGAGATACGGCCAAATGCCGTTGCCATGGTGGATGCATTTGACTTGCCAGACATAAATTTGGACAGCTGTTTGGGTCGTTATGATGGCAACGTATACCAGGCTCTCTATGACTACGCGAAGTCGTCTCCTTTGAACGAAAACGATGTGAGCGTAATATTGTTTAACTTACATCTGCATTTATCGCTCTATTTATCAATATTGGTAATGTGAACATGTCCTTGCAATAATGAATGGTATTTGTCTGATGAGTCTGATAATGGATGGAATTATAGAATTTTATTTATGAATAAAAATCTCCAATTGTGCGCAAAAATCAATTTTAAAATGTTTTAATATCTTGTGATATCTGAACAATTTTTCGTTCGGGAACATGTTTACGTGTTAAACAGCGCTCATGGTCAATTTTGTAATAAATATATATATCTCAATAATGTTGATACCGACTTTTAAACGTTATTATTTTATGACATTTCTCCATTTCCGTTTAGGTTTTGAGCTCCTTTCACAAGTATATCCAACCATTGAGAAAGATGAGTAATAAGGACGGAGAACTGCAGGCAAAACTGTGATCGTTAGCAAATTCTGCTTCAACTGGTCTTAAGAATATTTAGTCAGAGTATATAAATTTGTTAATTTGTTCATATAGAACTGACCTATGGACATCTAGCAATAGATTTAATAAAAGCTTACCGATGTTTGGAAGCTTTCAATGCTATATTTTAATGTAGAGAGACAGCGAAATTGTGGAAATCACAAGGCACATTGTAAAAATTAATGTAAGATTAATACATCTTTATTTTCCAATTTAGTGATGTTTAGATACACAAACGCCAGTAGTCGAACCAGAGTATTGGATAATCAACAAGTTAGCAATCAATCATGTTAGTGATAATAAGAAAGCAAAATGTCCGGTTTCTATCGCCAGTATTGATAATGAGCTCGAACACTGACAACCGTGTGGATTTATTCAAGAACAATTCGATTTCACTACAGCAAGGAACATTGCTTCAGTCAATTTCATTGGGTGAAGAATGTAGTTGCTCTTTTGAATCAAATTAAATAAATAGCGTGTAAACAGTACTACGGTCGTCTCACGATTCACTTCGAAGTGTTCGACAGCTTTTTTGAATTGTCACTGACCTTTGAGACCTTGTTGTGACCTTACCATGGATACAGCTCTGTGTCAGATTCGCTCAGTGGCCGTTCTTGGATTTGATCCTTTTCAGAGGTTGGAAGTTTGAAAAATGCTAACCATCTTGTAGCAGGTTTATTGTGTTCTCATTTGGCAATGTGACATACGTTACTTGGATTGACAAACATTTGCGTAGCCATAGTCTTCGATAATGCAGAAGACATATACTCTTTCGGTTTTATTCGTGTATTTTTTCAGAATTATCCATGTGAATGTTTCTTTTAATCACATATTGCTCTAGTTAATTTTTAAAATTTTAGTTTTATTTTAAGTTTGTTGATATCTCAGCATTAAATGCTCTTTTTTGTTGCTGTCATCGTCGTTTAATGGGAAATTAAATTGTATATGTATTGAAATGTGATTTCCACCTGTGTGTCTCATAAATATTTATTGTAATTTACTTGCCTTTAATTATGAAACATTGCAAATATCAAGCATACATGTAAAAAAAAACTTGTCGAATAATGTATTATGTATGATAAGGAAGAAAATTGTACTTTCTTCCAAAGTAAACACTTGACATTTTGTCGTCTTGTTAATCAGAGAATAAGTGTTCGTGCAAGGTATACGTGTCTTCGTTTTATCTGTAGCTTCGAAGGCATTATTCTACTGGAATGTCATCTTTTTATCACCTTCCTAAATATTTACTTGGATTGCCTAAGATGAATATGGGGGATGTCGTCTATGAAGCAGAAGACGCTTACTCTTTCAGAACATCTTATCTTCTTCCCCTTGTATTTTTGTCAGAAGTCTTCAAGTAAACCATTCTTTTGTTCATATTTTACCTGGTTTTATTGAATTTGAGGTTGGGTAATAAATCTATTTATAGGTTGACATTTCTTGTCTTATTATCAATATTGAATACTTCTTCAATTCGGGCCTCTAATTGGGTGTTCGCTTCTGAGAAAAATACTTTGACCGAGATATACAGGTTTTATAACAGTAATAGCTGCTATTATGAGCAAGGCGTTCTTCTGGAGCCTTCAGCCTTCAAATACAAAATATTGTATACCAAGAGATTTCGCCTCATCCATGGACAAGGAGAGCGGGTTAACGTAAGGGGTGGAGATTTGTTACGGTTATATACAATATAATCCTCAGATGGTGAGGCGAACTTTAATCGAATTTGTGTATATGCATATTTACAAAACAAAAGAACTGATATAATGATTTCAAATATATCGCCGAATCTCAGAAATAAAGAAAACCTTATAAGATTGGTAATTGATAAAGCCGTGAAGTGGGAGGAAACATATTATTATAAGCAGGTCATTAATCAATCTCAAACTGTAGACAAAAAGACCGTCAGTCATAGCTTATAACTAAGTAGTTCGATCATAATTTACTTCATATGTGTCATTTAATTATGATAGAAAATGAAAGACGTCGAGAAGATTGAAGGATTGTAACCACGTGCTTACCAGACCTGAAAAATCTTTATCAACTGACGTACTGAACAGCTTAAAACTGAATATTCTTTCACACAGAAACAGCGAGGTGACATAAAAATGTTATATAAAATAATAGTATGTAGGAAATCAGTTATTTCTACTGAAATAGGTTTGTGCTATTCAACTCCTGGCCACCAATTAATCGTTTCAACATTTCTATAAATATATGTTATAAAACAATTGGTATAGCAATTGAACATGTTTTGATTGGCTGACAGGATGAACTTTGACCGAAAAGTTTCTTCACGCATTTATGGAGATTAAAACGCGTGGTAATCAGCTCATGATTGTTATTTTCAACAATTTGATTTTTGCTTGGATTTACATCTTTTGAAGATAACAAATCAGTATATATCTAGTTAAAACTTGTAATGAGTCTCCATGTTATTCTGAAATTGTCAGTTTTGCGTATTAATCCGCGATTTTCCACTCTAGGTCTTAGCGTTACGCCCAAACTGAAAACACAAACGAAAAAAACATGGTTACAAAACGGGTCCATCCGACTTAGGAATATGTTTTTCATCGTGGTAGAAAAAAGGTCATGCAAACTCATGGTATTTCTTTCATTCCCTAAAAGCTCGCGTGTTTTGGCATATTTTGAAAAACAACTAATTAGAGTGAAAGAAATACCATAACTACTCATTGTAGAACATATATATCGAATAGTGCTCAAGAATAAAATGGAATAGCAGCAAATAACATCCATTATTTGGGATAATTACCTAGAATATGTAGTGACTGCCAAACAAGCCAACCGCTTCAATGATGATTTTATGATTTCATTGTAGATTTTAAAATAAATTGCCGTTAATCACATATGAGATTTTATGAAACGGGTTTCAGAAGCTTTTATTTGTGCGAGCTTTAGCGATAAACAATCAAACCTTCGAGACAAGATTGATAAAATCTCTTATGAAATAAAAACTGATTGAAGATATTTTCTTTCATATAATAGTTACATTTTGACGGTTTTAAAGCAAATATGTAGATGCCAAAATCAAAAGATGACAGCTACTTTGTGTGCCATATTTAATCTACTATGTAACGTCATGGTCAATATTACGGAATTCACTAGATATCAGGTAGATTATGTGATAGATAAGGTTTCATGGTTTCATTGCGGCAACTTTTCATTCGAAGTTAGTGAACAAAACATGAAACCATTACCAGGGAACTGTCATTAAATATCAGGGTTTTATATTCAGTAGTACATAACTACCAGAAAACCAGTGTTATATAATATCGAAGCCATCAACAAACACGGTCGAACGCTTTCCCGGCGTGTTGCCATGTAACCGCTTCAACAGAGAGGGAAGAACCGGTGTCTTCAACCATGTCAACGGCATCATGATCTGTATTTTTAATCGCAGAAACAGCATTTGGTGTTCTGAGATGAAAATTTGTATGTAGCGGGTTTTGCGCAAGTGCAAGCTAATCGTGTCAGTCCAGATATCCATCTTGGTACATGATCCTCCGGAGATCGTAAGAAGACCCGGAGTCCGAATATCGTACACATCATTATCAGAAGACTCTGCCCGATATGGGCAATAAACAAGTAACAGAGAAGAGCCATATTAGGTGTTGATGTCTGGGGGAGGATTGTGGTAATAAGGGACAGGAACACGGCCATGGCTAGTAACACGGTGATAGAACAGCCGACACGTTCTCCATTCTCCGAGGGAAGGAGGAACACCATCATGTTGACAGAGCTCAAGAAAATGGTGGGCATGATAAAATTCACCATGAAGAACAGATGGTTCCGTTAAAAAAGTGATTCCCATATCATAACCTAGCGTTGCAGATGGAAAGACTTTCTGAAACGTACTTACAAGATCCCAAGTAGGGTTTTTCGCAAACGTTTTTGTTTCTAATTTGGGGCTTGGTACCGTAAGGTGCATATAATCCCAAGTGTATCCCCAAGACAATGAAATCAAAGTTCAGTATCTTTTATCCAAGGTTTCATTGACCTACTTTTATCAGATTTTATTGTTCCTTGAATTTCTTTTAAGAAAATAGGTCGCAGTAACCAAACTTTGCAAGTTGATGTTCATCATCTCCAGAAAGTAAATATAACAAGGGATCGCAACAGGTCGCCATGGCCTGTAAATGGTTAAAAATATGGTATTTTCGGTAGGGGGTAGAGGATAAAAGATGGAGAGGGCAGAGGTGGGACGTAGAGGTTACTAGTTTCAGGTACATTCGGGCCATTTCGGGGAGCGCCGCTCAGCAAAATTGACCCCCAAAGGTAAAACGCAATGTAAGCTGACCTTTGATATTTGTCTTGTTTTACACTTTACATGCACCTATTTGAGCTTTTGGGATAGGATTTATCTAACTGAATTTGTCTGAAGATATATGATATTTTGCTATCTTATATCAACAGAAACAGACCAGTGCAACAATATTCTTCAACATGTACAAATTACCATGTACCAGTATCACATGCAAAACGTCATCAGTGAGCAATTGTGTAAAAGAGTTTTGTACGAAAGACGCACAAAACAACTTAAGAGTTAGGTAGAGCTAAACAATGCATTATTAACTACATCGTACAAATGAACATCCGTCCTCGATACCCTATGGGTTGGGAAATAACTTTCGCTCTCTGCACCCCTGGAACATGTAATAGCAAAATTGAAGGCACATGCGAAGTAATTTTGTTCTAGAAGAAATATAAAGACCGATCACAGCCTGATACGCTCCATTTGAAGATTACAAAGGAGCAACATACAATTTTAAAGCCATTACATTATACCGTTATGCGACCCTGGGATTCGTTTGATGTACATCAAACTAGTCTCGTCCACAAGGTATCACACATGGAATCTTCAATTTTACCATAACATGTCCAAAGGGTGCAGAGTGATAATGAGTGTAACCTCCGGAGTATCGAGGATGATGAACATCCGACACAAGGCTCAGGTTGTCAAAAGGCTGGCTAGAGTTAGCACTTTAAAAAAGGACCAAAACTAAATTGGAAGCATTCTTTGTCATTTCACAGCTATAGATTTGTTGAGACAGGACATTTTGACTTGAACACTCTTCTTCTACCAACACATTGAATCGTTGACTTACCACTTTAACCAACTGTTTAACAACTGGCACCAAATGTTCACAGCAGGTGTTATTTAAAGAACATTGATAGCGTTACAACGTAAACTTGTACACGTGTAAAGGAACGCATCACTCTCATCACAGTTTAACTTTCTTCCTTTACGAAAAAAGTTTATAAAAATCTAGAAAGTGTATTTTAATTACTTAATGACGAGTTCTAACAATTTTTGTCGGTGACGGATATTTTGATTATATGGTATTATTTTCTCTTCTTTGATTTCTCTGTCCGAATTGTTTGCGATTTGATTAGCTCTTATCTGATAAACGATATATCCACACGTTTAGAATGATAAGTTTATCTTTAATCTTCAATCAAAATGACGTATAAGCTTTACACACCTTCATAGTACGATAAATATCTGTACTTTGTGATTAACATGACTGGACAGAAATGTGGTGATAATTATCAATAGGAAGTGCCCGAGGTTATGTTGTCTAGTCCTTGTTGTATTCATATGTAAATACAGTTTCAATATTACATGTATGTACATACTCATACGATAATGTGTTTCGGTATGAAATTATTTACACAATTTAACAGACACCTGTGTTGGTAATAACACCTAACACTTATCGATTATCTGAGAAATACAAATCGAATAAGAGATATGAAACACCTTTTCAAGTATAACATTATTTTGCTTTACATAATGAATTATTCTGATACGTAGCAGCGATTAACACGTGTTTCAGTCGGTAGAGCACGAGACCTTTAATCTCGGGGTCGTGGGTTTGTGCCCCACGTTGGGCGTTTAACTGTTATGCTTTATAAACTGCCTACATAACGTTAGTAAATGTTTCATTATCCAATTCGAATATTTGCATTCAGTACACACATAACTACTGTCATTCCGTTATAAATTTGATTCCATCTGTTAATCATCGGGCCATCGTCAACATTTATTTTCTAATATCTTATCTTGATATTTCATGTGTTTCTTTGAAAAAGTTTAGGGACGTGTCAAGAGAGTTGGTTTTCTTATCATTGTTCAAAGATGTTTTATAAAAATATCAAAAAACATAACAATCCCGCGAGCCGGAGTCGAACCAGCGACCTAAGGATAGCTTTGAAGTTAACCACTACAGTCCTCCGCTCTACCAACTGAGCTATCACGGGAGATATACAATACTTGGTAAAGTTACGTGCAGTCCATCTATTACACTATGCCCGAGGAGTCGACAGGCTTTAGGTATGAGGTAGTTGGTTTTCAGCTTTCGTAAAATTGGACTGAGATCAAGAAAAGGCTGTTTCGAAGAGTGTGATACATATTTTTTCATTAATCAATTCTGATGTAATATCAAATAATGATACAAAACTAAAATGCTCACGTACTCGAATCAAAATAACAAAATTATATTTGATTCATAAAATAAGATTTTCACCCGAAATAGATTAAAAAAATAGTCCATTGGCTTTCTTTAAGGTTTTTGTCTTTCATGATTACATACATATTTTCAATCAGAAAGGAAATAAGTTCACTGTTATATATCTGTAGTATTTAATTGACATGATGTCGGATGTTGAACAAGGTTTAGGTCTTGGGTATCAGTTGCATCTATGAATAATTCTATCTGGGTTCCCGTAACAAAAGTACCTTTCCTTGCTTGCCTTTTAATTTCAAGCAATCAGTCACCAGCTTTTGTAAACGAGCTTGTTAAGTAAGTAAATGCGTCGGTGGTGTAACGGTCATCATGGTTGTCTTCCAAGATTCTATGTGTTGGTAAATGAGAAATAAAGAGGTCTAAAATATATGTATAAACGTATAGGATAGAGTTATTTGTGTTCTAGGTCTGATATGTAATTAAAAGTACTGGAAAAGTAAAGTTGTTCTGTAAATGTTTATGTACCTATCGATCTGAATATGTGTAATGAGCAGAACTGGGAAAGTAAAGTTAGTCCTATAAAAATTATGATGTGTTCTTGGTGTTTATGTACCTGTTGATCTTAATATGTAAATATGTGTACTGGGAAAGTAAAGTTAGTTATATAAATGTAGCCAGGTGATAGAATACATCATTTTAAATCATCGCGCGTAAAGCAAGTATGAAAGAATGTAGGTATGTGCACGTCGAGCACGGACTTCACGTCCTCTGTCCAGTCACCGCCAACTCCCACCAAGAGCCACCACACTCGCACAGCATCACTCAGACAGTCAACACGTAGGCTAACCTGTCAAATCTGAAGCGAGAGCACCAAAGCCGGCGTCCCTGGTAAGCTTAATTAATATAAGTCACATTAATATATTTTAATCTTCAAACTATAAATACATTCCTCATAATTTACCGCAGTGTGCAAGGTGTGTGAGTGAATGTGTATTTATAATTGTATTTTTAAATTTTAGGTCTTCTTCAGACAATTAAATCATTTTCCAACCAAAGAATAATTTAAGGTTATGGTCGCAACACTTTAAGGAAGAGCTTCTGTAATCACTTCTCTTTTGATGTCTAGATGGTGGTACTGTCTTAAGGTCAATACCAATTGTTTATCGTAAAATGGTGAAGGCTTGGTATGCCTTCCATACAATAAATGTAGCAACATGGATACATCTTCAGGTATGAATAACCATTGTTTTTCAACCCAAAACTTGTCAAGAATGGCAAACCTATTTTTAACCTGTCTTTTGCTGAGGCTTGGATAACTAAGATTAAACATTTAACACTTGAAGTTGTACCTAAAATCCTTTCTCCTATTGCTGAAGCTAAGATTGTAAAGAAAGGTGATCCCGATATATCCGTAGACACTGTTCTATCCGATTTTGATATTATTATAAGGTGTCTTCCCGGGGATTATGAGAAAGCTATTCTAACTAATGTGCACATTTATAAGAGAACAGTGTCCAAACAATTTATTATTTATAACGATGACAATGGAACCACTGTACAGCTCGATCCCATGACTACCTGGGATATCTATGCATGATTCATTCGCTATTGTTTGAAAAGTCTAAAATATCAGGATTATTGGTCAGAGATTTTTCAAATTGTTTATCTTCCACATGTGTTTTCTATTATATTGTGACACCATAGTGATCTGGACCCAATCTCAGATCTATTCAACATGGTAGCGTGTAGGCTGTCACAATATATATATATAGAGAGAGCTAAACCCAATAAATAATTAGATAATTAACGATTAAATTCTTCATCAGGATTTTATGTTCATTCCATCTGCATTCAGGACTAAGTGATGTTTCATCTCCGTAGTTTCCGAGTACTCCAACTGTTATACCTTTTAAATCACACTGATCATGACATTACTTTGACCTGGACTTGACCTTTTGTTGTCATCCAATTCAGTATAATCAGATAACTAAGTAATCACTTATGAAAAATGTTCCAATAGCATCAGACTATCCTGTGGTTATTTGAGCTAATCATGTTTCTAGATATGTAGCTCAGTTGTACAGAAAACCAGAAGATTGCAATAAAGTTCAATATTTAATTAGGCAATGAATCTCATATTTGAAAATAAGTTACATTAATAATTCTATCAGACTCACACAATCTTCCACACTAGTAGTTAATTTCTACAACTGCATATTCGAGTAAAATGGACAAAATTATTACTATTATATTAGCTTTCCTGGCATAAAATTAACACATTACTAGAAGGCCTAAGCTTACATTAAAATGGACAAAAACTTAACATACGCAAGTTAGGAAATTACACATCCATTCTAGGTCTGGTCTCTACACACTTCCAAAACATTTACATCCTTAGATAAAATAAGGGAAAAACTAACATTCATATATTCCAGACTTCTATCCCTTCTCACAAAAATAATAGACTTCTTACTTCTTAATAACAAAAATGCTCTTTCAGTTCGAACGTGTATTTATAAAGTTAAATTCAACTATTCTATCATCATGCTTAACTCTCAATATGTCTTTCTCACCACTAAGCCTAGTACAAAATAGATTTACATACCCCTGTCAAGCACTTGATAAGGTAACCACAGACCGGGAATTTAGAAATTACCCAGTGATAAAAATACCGCCCGTCCATCCCTATAAGAACGAGTAGTATGACTACGGCCCTAGTACGTTTACCATAACTACTATTGTAAAATATTAAATAATTACAAAAAAACTTCTCAAAAGACCCTTAATAATAACTTCCTATTATAATACCACCCCCGACATTTCACAGGACAAAAGACAGGCCGCATCGGGACTAGGAATTCATCAAGTTACCCGGCGGATAGTACAAACACAGCACACAGACAACACACACCTGTACTAACTGACAGTTACTGTCAAACTGAATCCGGTCGGAAAAGAGCAACAGACGCTCGTCGGTTTTCACGTGCTGATGTTCTACCGTCGGTTTATCCGTCGGAATCCCGAGATCTCATAACTACGATAAATATTAATACATTAATAACTACATTACTTATAATTCTATAATTCATACTTGCTAGACTTACAAAAGTTTTCCCGTAAACACAGTGAAAATACTGCAGTCATATTAATTCTATAAATAACTTCTACAAGTGTGCACAGTTAATACGTCACTTCCGGTCAAAACAAAGCATGGTACAGCAGAAATACTCCACAGGGTACTGATAATATTTCACCACTTTCCTTGATCACGATGGATAACAACTATCCAGAACATTTACACATCTCTAAGAAAGATTAAGGTATTAAATACATATGTCATTTATTGCAAAATTAATATTTAAAAGCGTAATATAAAGTGATACTGGGTCACATCATCATTCTGTCACAATATATATGCCATTTTTACCATCTGGTGATATTAATGATCATTATCAAGTTGTTAATAACTCAATATTTAGTATTGAGAAGATAAAAGAAAATTGGCAATGTCAACAATGACAATGAGAAAGAGACGTTGCAGCATCTGTTTATTGATTGTTCGGAACTTTCAGGTTTTTTGGTGTATGTTCAAACTTTCATCGGACGCTGATCAGAGTTACTTACTCGATATTTCTTTAGGAAAACTTATTCTTCTGAATTATACCAAAACCAAACTAATTCATTTTTCATCAACTTCTTTATATGGGTTGTACATTTCAGTATTTTTGAAAAGGCGTAATCTGGTGGGAAACCATATGTCCTAGATTAATCATAAGACTGTTATTATTGAAGCATGTCATAAGAATTTGTTTATATCAAAGTCTACTATCAGATGAAGAAGAAATATGCTCTTTTCAAGAAACATCTTGTTACTGACATCAACCTTTTGAAGCCAGTTGACTATTCTAACGGGTCAGAGGTCTTAGAATCTGATGTCTGATCAATATAATAACAGTGAATGCCTTTCAGTAGATTAAGTCTTAAAGTCACCAACTGTGAGATTAACTTTAGATATCTGTGAATTGTTAACATGGTAGTGTTGTAATAATTTAACAATTTAAGAGGTCTTCTTTGCTTGAAATAATGAATTCATTTTTCAAGAGAGAACAAAGAGAACTGATGTTCGATCCATACAGAAGGCTAGAAATATTTTTGAATGAGTTCCATTAGATTATATCCTTCGAGGCAATCCACTTCTTGATCTCACCAGTTGATATATTTTAGCTTTAAGCTTTTACAATAAATCCGAGTGTTTTAGAAATCGGAAAATTTTCGGTAGCTATGTGAAAATGACTGGATATTATTGAATATGTGTATATAACAAATAACAAATAAGAAAACAAAGGTTTAACAAAGGATGTTTGACTTCTATTCGATAAGGAAAAGGCATCCAGGGTCACAGCTGTTCACATACTGATAAGAAGTATTTATATCCACATTGTATGAGGTATTGTGTCAACCGCCTCCATAGCTCAGTGGTTAGAGCACTGGTCTTGTAAACCAGGGGTCGTGAGTTCGATCCTCACTGGAGGCTATATATATATTTTTGAATGTGTTCACTAAGATTATATATACTATGATGTAATCTACTTCTTGATCTCCAGTTAAGTCACAATCTTGTGATGTGATTTGGTTTGGATGGTTAGATGGATGGACGGGTAAATCAACTCCGTGGTTTTCTATCGTAAGTCATCCCTTTTCCGTGAGATTATTGAATGCCATTTTGCTTATCAACTTTTTTGAACATTTGTCAGGATCTGTTTACAACAATAATTATGTAAACTGAAATTTCTGAACACTTAATTTGAGCCATTTTTATAATGGACTCGGTAGGCGACGGCCGTACAAAGTCCTATAAAAAGGACTGTACGTATTTGGTCAATGTGCAGGACAACAAGTCTGTACTTCCAATGGAGCTTATTCGAGCCATTGAAGACATTTGTGATGTTGGCTCTCTATATGCTTGTGTTCCAAAGGGCGGTGACTCTTATGAAGTGACCATGAGTGGCTTGACCTCTGGGCAACACCTACTCAATGGTGTCGAGGTGAGGGGCCGAGTGTGTACGGTGTCAGAAGTGGTAAAGACTTATTTGGTTGTATCATTTCTACATATCCCTGCCTATATATCAGATGAGGAGATTGAGGGAAAACTGAGACAATTAGGTGTTACTATCCATTCCCCTATTAAACGTAGGTGTTATCCGGGTACGGACATAGCTGACGGGACTCGTATTGTCAAGGTCAAACTACCCCCCGGTTTGCCGTCTCTACCTTACACAGTACGCATTGACAACTCATATTATCGCGTTGTTCACAATGATCAGAGACGAATGTGTACGATGTGTCACTCAGTAGACCATGTATTCAAAGACTGTCCCCAGTTCACATGTTTTAAGTGCAATGAGCAGGGACACTATGCAAGAAACTGCACTACCCCTCCCTGTGGTAAGTGTGGTGCTGTACGAGCAAACTGTTTGTGTAGAGCGACGGTGTCTAAGATTGAGGTCGATAGTGAGAACGGTATGGACGCTAGTACAACTGATCAGTTATGCGACGCCTGTGGGCAATTCAGCTGTGAATGTAATGAGTTCACCTGTGAATGCGGACAGTTCATTTGTGTTTGTGACGGTAAGCTGATTAGACGAGATGATGATAATGATGATGACGGTGACCAAGAGGAGGACGTCGGGATGGAGGGTGATGTTGTGGAAAACGATGAGGACGGGGAGGTGGAGGTTCGCGACACCCAGGAGTCTGATTTTGGTACACAGGAAATGACGGATGATGTTGTGACGGGTGATGACGGTTGCGTTAAGAAAGTCTCCGGACATTCAGATCTGGTAGAAGGGTCAATCTTAGTCCATGATAGCTCTGCTATTAATTCTTTTGAAACAGGGAAGGGGGGGTTGCCGGACGTGGCAAGCCTCTCTTCCCCACAGATAGTCACTGAGACGCCGCTACACGGGGTGTTTTGGGAGAAGTCTGAGGGTTCTATGGAAGAGGACGGTTCTGACGTCGATGACTCATTCATTTCCGTTGGGAATAGAAAGAGAAAAACGGTGAAGGATTTTGTTAAATTTAGACGTCAGACCGATTCCTCCAAGAAGCCTAAACAACAACAATAGCGCTATTTGTATTTTTGAGTATTGTTTTTGGGATGTTTAGATTCTTGTCGTTTAATTGTAATGGGTTGAGTGATATTAGTAAATTACAGAAGGTTTTTTCCGATTTCCAAGAAAAGAATATTGATTTTATTTTCCTACAGGAAACTTTCTGGTCTGATAATTTCATTGGCCAGGTAAAGGACAAGTGGAATGGTGTTGTTCTATACTCCAATGGTGTCAATGGTCGCCAAGGTGTAGCTATTCTGCTAAGGAATAGTCTAAAAGATTGCGTTTCTTTTAGTACCGGTCGAAATGGTCGTTTTTTGCATGTGCAGCTGCAAGTTGATGATAAAGTAATTAATCTAATAAATATATATTCCCCTAATATTCTAAATGACAAAACCAACTTTTTTCACTCTGTATGTGATTATCTTGAGCAAGGTAGGTATGAAAACATTATAATGGCCGGTGATTTTAACACCACCTTAGCAAATATAGACAGGTCTGGTGCTACGCAACATTGTAATGACGCCGGGTTTAGAAGTTTGATTAAAATAATGGAAAATAATGATATTACTGACTTGTGGAGAAAAAGAAATAAAAATTGTTCTATTTTCTCGCGAAAACAAATACGAAATGGTAAATTATCGCAAAGCCGGATTGATTATTTTTTAGTATCTAAAGCGCTGACAGGATTTGTCCAGAACATTTTATATAATGATACGTCCTTCAGTGACCACAGTTTTGTGACTATGTTTTTAGATTTGGAAAATGTTGAGAGAGGTCCGGGTATATGGATAATAAATAATTCATTTTTGTCTGAAGATGATTATGTTTTAAAAATAAGAAATGTTATATCCAGTGCAAAGCAAGAAGAGTTAATGGAGCAGGATGTATTGGTGTGGTGGGACAACTTGAAATACCGTTTCAAGAGAATATCTCAAATATACGGTAAAAATCGTAAAAAAGTTGATAATGAAAATTTTTATAAAATCAAAAATAAGCTGACTGACCTATCCGCTAAGTTAGCCGGCTCCAATAACCCTGCACTTGTGCAAAAAATGCAAGAAATTAAGGCTGAATTAGAGGTGTTGGAAGAGGAGAAGTGTAAAGGGTCTATTCTACGATCAAAAGCCAAGTGGGCAATAGATGGTGATCGTAATACAGCTTACTTTCTACGTTTAGAAAAATATAGACAAAATTTTAATAATGTTAAATTACTTGCAAATGCCAACGGTGATTTGTTGCACCAAACCAGTGATTTACTGGATGAAATTTATCAATTTTACCACAAGTTGTATTCTTGTGTATCTGTTGACGATAACTATATTGAAAACTTTTTGAGCGATATTGATACCAAGATATCTCCAGGTGATAACAAGAATTTGGGGGCCGAAATTACTGACGAAGATGTGCTGTCTGCTTTAAAAGGTATGTCTAGTAACAAGAGTCCCGGGCAGGATGGTTTAAGTGTGGAATTTTATCGAAAATTCTTTCCAGAATTAAAAGATTGTTTTATGCGTGTAATTTCTGAAATACAAGAAAGGGGTGAACTTTCGCGATCTATGAAACTTGGTGTTATCAGTCTTATTTACAAAAAAAGAGGTGAGAAGTCAAATTTGAAAAATTGGAGGCCGATAAGCCTCCTTAATGTCGACTATAAAATTTTAGCTAGAGTAATGGCTGATAGATTGAAAGTGGTATTACCCTCTATTATCTCCCCTTACCAAAGCTGTTGTATTATGGGGCGAGATATTGCGGATAACATTAGTAATATTCGAGATGTTATTGACCTGGCTATGATGGAAAACTTAGAGTGTTATATTATGAAAATCGACCAAGAAAAAGCCTTTGATCGCGTCAGTCATTCCTATCTTTTCAAAGTCTTGGAAAAGTTTGGCTTCTGTGGTTTTTTTATTGACTGGATAAAAATCTTTTACAATAGTATTTATAGCAGTGTCAAATGTAATGGTCATCTAACAAAATATTTCCCTATTAAAAATTCAGTTAGGCAGGGTTGCCCTCTGTCAGCATTACTTTACGTCCTCGTGGCAGAACCACTTGGTCAGGCAATTTTAAAAAATGATAAAATTGTTGGAATTTCTATCCCTATGAGTAACATGTCTACAAAAATTTTTCAACATGCCGATGATTCCACATTGACCTTGTCAGACAAATCTTCGATAGACGAAGCTTTTACTGTTTTTGAAAATTATAGTCGGGCTTCCGGGGCTAAAATAAACAAAGATAAGTCCGAGTTATTGTGTATTGGTAGTGGACAAATGTCAGCTGCTGAATCTGACGCGGTACAAGTTAAATTACTACGGGACGCAATTTTAGTTTTAGGTGTGTATTTAGGTCCAAATCACCAGTGTTGTGATTCCCTAAATTGGGACCCTAAGATTGTTTCCATTAGAAATACTTTAAGATTGTGGTCTCAGAGAAAACTAACCATTCTGGGGCGAGCCACTGTTATATCTTCGCTAATGTTATCTAAATGCTGGTATACATTGGCTGTGACCTCCATCCCTGATTGTTACAAAATACAACTTAAAAATTTATGTTTAAACTTTCTCTGGGACGGAGGTGCCCATTTAGTAGGCTACAAAACCCTTATAGGATTGAAGTCTGAAGGAGGTTTACAGTATCCTGATATAGACCTGAAAATGAAGTCCTTCAGAATTAAATTCGTTTTTAGATTGTTCAATGATGTAACGACAATTTGGAAAGAAAGTTGTAAATATTTCCTCTCTAAGGTAGCCAATATGAATCTTGGGTTATCTATTTTTAATTGTACTTTTAAAGTAAACCAATTACATTGTCTTACCCCTTTTTACAAAGAAATGTTGTTGGCATGGTCCAGTATTTATTCACGTATTTCATTTCAAAACAGTGTCAGTCATACATTTTGTCAACCAATGTTTTGTAATCCTTTGATTCTAGACGAAAATGGTAAAACGGTGTACGAAAACGTTTTTGTAGATGCTGGTCTGATATACTTAAAAGATTTCACTTAAATCCATTCCATTGTGGAACTGGTCCAGGAAAATAATCCAGAAATCACAAGTCAAGTCATATCCAAAAAGTACTTAAGTCTTCTCAGAAAGTTACCATTGGAATTTTTAGGCACCGTTATAAACAATTGTTACACATCCACTGATCTGACACAACCCGTTATGTATCTGACTCTGAATGACTCGGGATCGTACACTGTTCCACGACATACACGGGACATTTACCGTGCTCTCGTGCGAATGCACTTCGTTGAACCGGCGGCGCGGTCGTTCTGGTCCAATAGTTTTCCTACCTGTGAGGTCGACAGTATTTATAGAATAGTACACGTGCCTTATTATCCGGCTGAGTGTGTCGAGCTCCATTTTAAAGTTGCACATAACGCTATTTTTACGAAAAAGAAATTGATGAAGTGTGGTATGTCAGATTCAGATACATGTCCGGTATGCCAGTCTCAGACGGAGGATCTTTTTCATTTATTTATTGGATGTCCAGAGTTATCTACCCTTAACGTCTTTTTAACCGATATGTTAGATAGTTTGTTTATTAGAGTGCCTTCGGAAATTGTGAATGTACTCAATTATGATTGGCTAGTTCTTTTAGGCTGTGGCAGAAATTCAAAAAATGTTAACTCGTACTTCATAAACTTTGTTTTGAGTGTGGCACGATTTTGTATTTACAAAAGAAGAAATATGGTCATGTTAAATGAAGGTAGTGTTCCAATATTGCGATTCTTTAAGTTTACAGTCAAAAAATTTATCAACTATGCTTTTAATCACTATCGAAAGAAAAACAATGTTTCACTTTTCCGAAAATACTTTATTTGTGATAACAATATTGTATCTGTGATTGACGATCGTGTCTCAGTTAATTTGTAAAACTTTCGTCTGTGATAGTTATGGTTACTTTGTTATGAAACATGTGATTTTTCTTTTTACCTTTTATCTATTTTTAATACATGATTATGAAATGATTACACTGTGAGGAATCTCAAGGGCCCCAACCCTTGAGACCCTATTGCTGGGATAATAAAATTTTTATTTTTACAAGAAAAAAAAGCATGGTTGCCTTCCAAGCAGTCGATCCGGGTTCGACTCCCGGCCGACGCACATTACTTTTGAAGAATTCGGGGTTTTTTCCTCTACTTAACATGCTATATTTATATTTATAAACATGTGTTTGGTCACAGTATTATATATACAAATCGGTTTTTTTTCTCAAAACGAATCTCCAGTTAAAACACAATCTTGTGATGGAAATCATCAATAACATAAAATAGACATGTACATTAAACAAGCACTTAAATATGGCCTTGGTGTTATAATAATAATCTATTGACACTTATATATGTATTGATGTGAACAAAAGCCGTGATAAATATACCCTTTGGAACATACACCTGTATTTATTTTCCATAGAAAAATTACAGACAGTTTTAAAAGCGAAAGGTTTTTTTCTTGGATTTTGTAGATACCTAACATCCTTTTTAGCAAAGGCATTTTCAACCAACTTGGCGGTTTATATCACATTACACTGTCTTCCTCGTTATCAGGTTTAGTGAAGTAACCTTTATCATCATCCTTGATAACATCTTGACACCTGGTCCCGGTTGTTCCAAAGCTGGTTAGAGATAACTAGTGGTTAGTGAAAATTTTAAAGCATGAATGAAACAAAATTGGGAACAATCTTTATACTTACCAGCTTTAGACTTGTTATGAGAGGTCAGGTTGATGTCTTTTGAATTAATATTTCCGTGGCAACAATTCTAAATTTTAACTAACCATTATTTACCTCTATTTGTGATGTTATTAAGCCTTTAATGAATACAAACTGCCAAAGAAGGAGGGTAAAAACCTGCAATATAATAATTAAGTTGATATGAAACCTGATCTGCTGTTGTTATGGTGTAAATAATATCTGGAATTTACCCAAATCATTATATTCCTACATATTTACCAAGCTGGTTAATCTCTATGACAACAACTACCTTTTAAACAATTTATATGTATGTATGTGCAAGTGCAATTATATATAGTATCAATAGCCTACTGGAAGTGTACATTATGTATATGGACAATTTCATGTAGAATTCCGTTCACATGGTTATCAGTATTCTGTCTATTACTACTGTAAATACGGTAAAAGAACAAAAAGTTTCTTCCATCAGCACATATGGATACTAAACGTATCAGGGGAATGTATAGTCTCGTGGAAATAACCCTTCACTCAGATCAAGCCGTCATGCGGTAGTTACTATTATTTGCGTATACATCCTAACGTATCAGTCGTAATCTTTGACTTAACTTGACAATCAGTAGGAAGAAGCACATATTAATACAGTTCAATCTGACACAATGTGCATAGACTGAGCCATTAGCTAACACCTTGGATTCTCTGATTTCAAGAGACACGAAAGTTCTCCACACTGACATGCGTTCAAAGAAACGACATTCAATAACGCATCACACTTAGGTGTAGAAAGCAAAGGGAAATAACACTTCCCTAATAAATCGCAACACGACCTTTGTGCTCCTCGGGCCAGGTGTAGTTTTCAAATCAATCAAAAATCTATCTGTCATATGACAGCACTTTCTACCAGTTTGATTATCATCAATGTTCACCTGGTTTTATTATCTTGGTACTTTTTCAGGATTCTCCATGTTAATCAATTTGTTTTTATATTTTCCCTGGTTTGCATGAATGTCAGTTTAGATATGATGATATTGACGTAATGTTGGTGTTTTCCTTGCTTTGATTATTGACCTTCTATATTACCAGCAAGGTCACGTCAAGCGGTAAGACACATCCCTGCTCTACTGTATCTAACCACTAAGTTGTAGTAAGAGGTGTTATTGGCTTGTTCTTTTGTACAACCTTTGGAGACTAGGAAGAAAGTGAGGAAACTAAAAAAAAAAAAAAAAAAATCGAAAGTGATCCAAAAAATGATGAGGTGCAATAGGCCCAATATCATACGAATTTTCCTAATTTTCATATTTCTGATAATCACTGGAATGTTGCGAACCATGTAACGACTCGATTGAAATAGAACATTGAATGTAACGCCCACGGGCCTCCTCTTCTTACAGCAATGTGCTGTTTACAGCTGACCAGTACATATTTGTGTACAAAACGAAAGCAACATCTCCCTCATAAATTATGTCCTAGATTTTCTTGAATAGATAGTAATAAAGGAGGGTAGGTAGGTAGAATTTAGTCTAAATTCAGTTATTTGTAAAACATGCCTGTGGTGATATGTAAACCAATAAAAATGTGTTCGATTTTTATGCCCTTATGCCCTATTGATGCTTTTTTGTAGCAACGGAATCCTGGAAATGCACAAACTTCAAAGCAGGTACATATCCAAGGAACTGTTTTAGCAATCCACCTTAAAAGTTAAAACCACGCACATCAATCCTTAAATATATCCGGCTTCGAATTCCGTTTTTGTGGTTGCTTTCACACTTCAACAACCAATCAGAAAACATATACATGTTTAATCAGTACACTAAGTCACGTACAGTCCCAGAGAAAAGCCCACACAGACATTTCACACTTGTGTTCAATCCTGCGCTGATATTAGAATATCTTTAAAGCATACTCTTTTTCGGAACATAAGTATCGACTTGATTTTTTCATAAAATCATTGCCCTGTTAAAAATCAAGTTTTTTCATCGTTGATGAGACTTTTTTGTCTCGTTCATTAAATCACGATTCTTCTCTCCACTCATTCGATCTAGGAAAACCCTAGAGATGTCGGTCGTCGGTCTCTATTACTTTCAAATAAGAAGCGCATATAAATTAAAACAGCGTACAATGTTGACAATTTAACAACAATAAAAAAAATGTAATCTATTGCAAAAACATATACATCGACTTAGTTTCTGTCCTGATCTATAAATTTCGCCGTAAACGAAATTTTGCAAATATGCGAAATTCCAACGAACCATACACCATGGAAACTGGTTGAACAAACCAATCACGTTTATCCTTGATTAAAACCAAGCCTCTCACTGATAAAAATATTTTCCCAATTTTAAATCATGCAATTACACGACAACTTCCTCCCTCATATTGTAATATATAAGAAACAAAATACATTCATCCGTGGCAGTGTTGGCGGGAAAGAGTTACAATAAAGGTGTAGATATTGGCGGGAACCGGTAGTGTACTGGAGACGAATTTTATTAATTACTGCTGCGATATTTGTGTCGATTATCTTAAAAATACAAGTCGAATAAAACATATGAACTACCTTTCAAAGTGTAGCATTATTTTGCTTGATATAATGTATTATTCTGATATGAAGCAGCGATACACACATATTTTGTATAGGAACAGCCCGGCTAGCTCAGTCGGTAGAGCACGAGACTCTTAATCTCGGGGTCGTGGGTTCGAGCCCCACGTTGGGCGTTTAAATTTTATGCTTGATAAACTGCTAACATAACGTAAGAACATTTTTCTTGATCTAGGTACGGTCATTGCGCTATACATTTTAAAGAGACTTCCGGTTTGGTTCCGGCTATGGACGGGCGTTTGTATCGTCTTCGGAGATAATCGTAAGACATCCTTATTCTGGTGGGCTAAATACCCCCAGAATTGCTGCTTTTTTTCGTATTTGTATCTGTGTATATATTTGTATGTATTAACAGGTGATTTAAGTTAAATATTGAGTTTTGAGCCATTTTATTGGAGATGGACTCCTCGGTGGACGGCCAAAAAGGCCGTACCAAATTTTATAAAAAAAGACTGTTCGTATTTAGTAAATGTAAAGGACAACAAAGTAGTCCAACCTATGGATTTGATACGTGCTGTAGAGGAACTGTGTGATATTGGTTCGCTATATGCCTGTGTCCCCAAGGGGGGTGACGCTTACGAGGTCACGATGAGTGGTATGGCCGCTGGGCAGTGTTTGTTAAACGGGTTGGAAGTGAGGGGCCGTTTATGTCAAGTCACGGAAGTGGTAAAATCCTACTTAGTTGTGTCCTTTCTTCACATACCTGCTTAAATTTCTGATGACGAAATTACGAGTAAGCTGAGCCAGCTGGGTGTTACCGTACACTCTCCTATAAAACGGAGGTGTTACCCGGGTACGGACATTGCGGATGGGACCCGTATTGTAAAGGTCAAACTACCCCCCGGTTTACCATCTCTACCATACACAGTCCGCATAGAGAACTCGTACTATAGAGTTGTACACGATGATCAGAAACGTATGTGTACACTGTGTCACTCGCTTGAACATTTGTATAAAAGCTGTCCTGAATTTGTTTGTTATAAATGTAAGGGCCAGGGGCATTACGCAAGAAACTGTACAACCCCACCCTGTGAACGTTGTGGAAATGTACGTGCGGACTGCCCGTGCGAGGTATCACCTATCGAAGGTAGTATGGAGAGCGATAACGGTACCGGTGTCTCCCACCTGTGTGACATCTGTGGGGAGTTCAACTGTTCGTGTGAGGGCAATATTAATGTTAAATGTGACACATGTGACCAGTTCATCTGTATCTGTTCTACGAAAAATGGGGATGGGAAAGAGGAGGTGATGGCTAATGAAGGTGTCGATGAGAGTGAGGATAGCGACGATGTGGAAGAGGGGTCTGGTGATGGTATCTGTGGTGAGGACGGACTTGACGCGATGCAGATTGAGGTGCGTGATGACGGGGTACTGGTTGAGGAGCGTGTGGAGGAACATGAGGACGGTGACGGTGAAGTGATGACATCAGAGGCGAAGGCGGATGTTGAGGGACAGAATGAGGGGATATCGAGGCAAAGTATTAATGACAGTGATGTTGATTGTGATATGAGTGATCAAGGGAAGGGGGGGTTGCCCTGTTTGGCAAGCCTCTCTTCCCGTCATACTATTACTGAGACACCTGTAATCGGGGTATTTTGGGATAATACCGGGTCTGATGACGAGGGGTGCTCTGATGTTGAACAGAGCCCCTTCATCACTGTTCATAACAAGAAAAAGAGAACGGCTCTAGAATTTACAAGAGTAAAACGGATGGCCGAAAAATCCTGTAAAAAGGCAAAACAGCAAACATAGGGTTTTTTGTTATTTTTCACGCTGTTCTTATGATTAGAATTATCTCCTTCAACTGTAATGGATTGAGGGAAGTGAATAAATTGCAGAAAGTTTTCTCATTTTTTGATGATAAACGCATTGATATTGCCATCTTACAAGAAACCTTTTGGAATGATGGTTTTATTGATTCCGTTAAAAATAAGTGGAATGGTGATGTTTATTTTTCTAACGGAGTAAATGGCCGGCAAGGCGTGGCAGTGTTAGTAAGAAATAGATTTAAAGATAATATCAGGTTTATATCTGGTCGGAATAGTTGCTTCTTACATGTTACATTTAGCATGGAGGATAAAGTTTTCAATTTAATTAATATATATGCGCCAAATATTCTCACAGACAGATTGGAATTTTTTTTTTCATCTCTAATTATCTTGAAAATGGATATGAAAATATTATAATGGCAGGTGACTTTAATACAACATTGTCCACTTTAGATAGATGTGGTGTGACACAGCATACTAATGATGCCTGTGTTAAGAAATTACTGCAGGTTATGGCAAAAAATTCTATCATCGATACTTGGAGAAACAGAAATAAGAACTGTTCCGTTTTCTCTAGAAAACAGGTTAGGAATGACATATTATCTCAGAGTAGAATCGACTATTTTCTAGTTTCTAAAATGTTTTCATGCTATATTCAAAAATTGTTTTACAGTGATACTTCGTTAAGCGATCATGGTTTTGTTACCTTAAATTTAGATCTGGAAAAGGTTGAAATGGGTCCTGGGGTGTGGGTCCTTAATAATGCCTATCTGTCTGAAGGTGAGTATGTGGCGAAAATTTAAAGTATTATTGAAAATGCCAAAAAAGAGGAATTATATGAGCAAAATGTCTTAGTTTGGTGGGATAACTTGAAATATAAAATCAAAAGAGTTTCACAGATTTATGGTTAAAATCGTCAAAAGTCATTGAATGAAAAATATTATAAAATACAGAATCAAATTAGTAATTTGTCTGCCAAAATTACAGGCTCTAATAACCCCATGCTCGTTCAAAAATTACAGGAACTTCGGGAGAATTTATGTAATTATGAGGAAGAAAGGTGTAAGGGTTCGATTTTACGAGCTAAGGCCAAGTGGGCTATTGAGAGTGACCGCAATACGGCTTATTTTTTGAGGCTTGAAAAGTACAGACAAGGTGTTAATGCAATTAAAAACTTAGAAAATGGCAATGGTTTAATGTTAAATGATACTAACGACTTGTTGAGTGTAATATACATGTTTTATAAAAACTTACATTCTTGTGTTGAGGTCGCTAAAATTGAAATTGATGGGATTTTGTCTAATATTAGTAAAACCGTGTCTTATAAAGACAACGAGAGTTTAGGTGCTGCTATATCAGAAAAAGATGTTCAATTAGCATTGAAAGGTATGTCGCATAATAAAAGTCCTGGACAGGACGACCTTACCGTTGAATTTTATTGTAAGTTTTACCCGGATTTAAAAGAGGTTTTTTTAAAATATTGTTCATAGGGTTCAAGAAAATGGTGAACTTTCAAGATCAATGAAGCTTGGTACTATTAGTCTTATTTACAAAAAGAGGGGTGAGAAGACTAACCTTTAGAACTGGAGACCTATAAGTTTACTTAATGTGGATTATAAGATTTTAGCAAGAATTATGTCCAATAGGTTAAAGAGTGTATTGCCTTCGATTATCTCCCCTTACCAAAGTTGTTGCATTATGGGGCGTGATATTGCGGACAACATCAGCAATGTACGCGATATTATTGATATGGTTGGGAGGGATGATCTAGAGGGCTATATAATGAAAATAGACCAAGAAAAAGCTTTTGATCGTGTTAGCCATACTTATCTTTTTAAAGTGCTAGAAAAATTTGGGTTTTGTGATTTTTTCATCAACTGGATAAAGATAGTTTACAATAACATATATAGTAGTGTTAAGTGTAACGGTTTTCTCACTAAGTATTTTCCAGTTAAAAATTCCGTAAGGCAAGATTGCCCTATATCTGCTTTATTATACGTTCTTGTGGCTGAGCAACTTGGTCAGGCGATTTTAAAAAATGACAGGATTGTGGGTATTCCGATTCCAATGTGTATGAAGTCCGCTAAGATTTTCCAACATGCGGATGATTCTACGTTGACATTGTCCGATAAGAAATTCATTGACGAGGCGTTTGGTGTATCTGAAAAATATGGTAGGTCATCTGGGGCCAAAATTAACAGAGAAAAGTCGGAAATATTATGTATTGGCTGTGGACAAATGTCAGCTGCTGAATCAGAAGCATTTAATATCAAAATGGTACAGGATGTCATTCTGGTATTGGGAGTGTATTTCGGTCCAAATTATCTACTATGTAACTCTCTAAATTGGGACTCGAAAATTGTTTCTATACGTAATATACTGAGGATGTGGTCACAGCGATGTTTAACTATCCAAGGTAGGGCCACGGTCATTTCATCCTTATTGTTATCTAAGTGTTGGTATACCTTAGCTGTGACAACTATTTCGGATGTATATAAGCTACAACTCAAAAATTTGTTTGAAATTTCTGTGGAAGAATGGCGCTAATTTAGTTGCATATGAAACTTTAATTGGTCTTAAGACTGATGGAGGATTACAATTTCCCGATATAGACCTAAAAATGAAGGCCTTCAGAATTAAGTTTATATTCAGGTTGTTTTATAGTGACGCCAATACGATATTGTGGAGAGAAACTTGTAAATATTTTCTATCTACAATAGCAAATATGAATCTTGGCATGACTGTATTTAACTGTAAGTTTACGGCAAAACAGCTTTCAAATATCCCACCATTTTATAGGGACATGTTACTGGCTTGGTCTGATGTTTTTCCTGCTGTTATTTTTGAAAGTAATGTACTAAATACGTACTGTCAGCCGTTATTCTGCAATCCACTGGTAGTAGACAAGAATGGTAAAATGCTTTGTGAAGAAATATTTATTGATACTGGTCTAGTACATCTAAAAGATTTTACTTACGAGGTCGTCGAGGGTTTCCTTCCGATCCGTTCAGTTACAGAATTAGTCCAAGAGAAAAATCCAGATATCACAAAAGAAGTTATTTCCACAAAATATTTGAATTTGATCAGACAACTGCCTGTCAACTTCCTCCGAACAGTACTTCAGAACTGTTACACGTGCACTGGTCTGACTGAACCCGTTATATCACTGAGGTTGAGTGGAACTGGGTCACGTACTGTCCCCCGTTATTCACGTGAGAATTATCGTGCACTGTTACGCATGTATTTCAGAAAACCGGCCGCGTTGTCGTTCTGGTCCAGTAGTTTCCCCACTCAACCGGTTGGTTCTATTTTTCGAGTCGTACACGCACCACACTATCCGAGCGATTGCATAGAAGTGCATTTCAAAGTTGCGCATAACGCTATTTTTACAAAAAAGAAACTATTGAAATGTGGTATGACGGATTCAGACCAGTGTCCGGTATGTTTAACTGAGTCTGAAGATATTTTTCATTTGTTTTTTAACTGTCCGGAACTGTCTGGCTTAAAGGAGTTTTTAGTTAATATGTTAGACAACCTGTTTGCTCATGCTGATGTGGAAAATAGTAATTCAATACAATTTGACAGACTTATCATGCTGGGGTTTTGTGAAAAATGGAAGAATGTGAATTTTTATTTTGTTAATTTTGTATTGAGTGTTGCAAGGTTTTGTATCTATAAAACGAGAAATATGGTGATGTTGAACGAAGGAAACGTTTCGATTTTACTCTTTTTCAAATTTACTGTAAGGAAATTCATTAATTATTCCTTCGCATATTATAACAATCCTCTGTTTCGCAAATACTTTGTACATTTTAATCAGTACGTTTCTGTAGATGAGGCAAATGTGTCTGTGAAAGTTCAACTGTGATATCTAAGGATAACGTTAAATTATACTTCTCTTTTACTTTTGATACTGTATGTGGTTAAATAGAGTGTGTATATTATATTGTTTTTAACTGCATTGTACAGAATCTCAGGGGCCCCAACCCCTGAGACCCTATGTATGGGATATTAAAATTATTTTTAAAGAATAAAAAAGCACGAGACTCTTAATCACGGGGTCGTGGGTTCGAGCCCCACGTTGGGCGTTTAAATTTTATGCTTGATAAACTGCTAACATAACGTAAGCAATTTTTTCTTGATCCAAGTACGGTCATTGCGCTATACATTTTATTCCATTCGCTAATCATCAGGTGCTCGTTAACTATTATTATGTAGCATGTTATTCATATCTCGTGTCTTTCTTTGAAAAGAAGAGGAACCAGTTAAGCGAGCGTCGAATTGCTTATCAATTTTCAGAGTTGTTTAGTAATAATGTTAAAAATATAACAATCCCTCGAGCCGGAGTCGAACCAGCGACCTAAGGATAGCTTTGAATTGAACCACTACAGTCCTCCGCTCTACCAACTGAGCTATCACGGGATATATCCAATACTTGGTAAAGCTACGTGCAGTCCATCTATTACACTATGCCCGTGGAGTCGACAGGCTTTAGGTATGAGGTAGTTGGTTTCAGCTTTCGTAAAATTGGACTGAGACCAAGAAAAGGCTGTTTCGAAGAGTGTGATACATATTTTTTCATTAATCAATTCTGATGTAATATCAAATAATACAAAACTAAAATGTTCACGTACATGAATCAAAATAACAAAATGATATTTGATTCATACAATAATATTTTCACCCGAAATAGATAAAAAAAAAAAAAAAAAAGAAAATAGCCCATTGGCTTTCTTTAAAGTTTTTGTCTTTCATGATTACATACATATTTTCAATCAGAAAGGAAATAAGTACACTGTTATATATCTGTAGTATTTAATTGACAGGATAAAGAATGTTGAACAAGGTGTAGATCTTGGGTATCAGTTGCATCTATGAATAATTCTATCTGGGTTCCCGTAAAAGGTACCTTTCCTTGCTTGCCTTTTAATTTCAAGCAATCAACCACCTGCTTTTGTAAACGAGCTTGTTAAGTAAGTAAATGCGTCGGCGGTGTAACGTTCATCATGGTTGCCTTCCAAGATTATATGTGTTGGTAAATGAGAAATAAAGAGATCAAAAATATATGTATAAACGTATAGGATAGAGCTATTTGTGTTCTAGGTCTGATATGTAATTAAAAGTACTGGGAAAGTAAAGTTAGTTCTGTAAAAAATATAATGTGTTCTAGGTGTTTATGTACCTGTCGATCTGAATATGTGTAATGAGCAGAACTGGGAAAGTAAAGTTAGTTCTATAAAAATTATGATGTGTTCTTGGTGTTTATGTACCTGTATATCTTAATATGTGTACTGGGAAAGTAAAGTTAGTTATATAAAAATAATTTAAGGTTATGGTCGCAACACTTCAAGGAATAGCTTCTGTAATCAATTCTCTTTTGATGTCTAGATGGTGGTACTGTCTTAAGGTCATTACCAATTGTTTATCGTAAAATGGTGAAGGCTTGGTATGCCTTCCATACAATAAAAGGCTTGGATAACTAAGATTAAACATTTAACACTTGAAGTTGTACCTAAGTTCCTTTCTCCTATTGCTGAAGCTAAGATTGTAAAGAAAGGTGATCCCGATATATCCGTAGACACTGTTCTATCCGATTTTGATATTATTATAAGGTGTCTTCCTGGGGATTATAAGAAAGCTATTCTAACTAATGTGCACATTTATAAGAGAACAGTGTCCAAACAATTTATTATTTATAACGATGACAATGGAACCACTGTACAGGTCGATCCTATGACTACCTGGGATATCTATGCATGAGTCATTAGCTATTGTTTAAAAAGTCTAAAAGATCAGGATTATTGGTCAGAGATTTTTCAAACTGTTTATCTTCCACATGTGTTTTCTATTATATATATGCCATTTTTACCGTCTGGTGATATTAATGATCATTATCAAGTTGTTAATAACTCAATATTTAGTATTGAGAAGATAAAAGAAAATTGGCAATGTCAACAATGACATATGCCTTGTTTGCAATTCAGAGAAAGAGACGTTGCAGCATCTGTTTATTGATTGATCGGAACTTTCCGGTTTTTTGGTGTATGTTCAAACTTTCATCGGACGCTGATCAGAGTTACTTACTCGATATTTCTTTAGGAAAACTTATTCTTCTGAATTATACCAAAAACAAGCTAATTCATTTTTCATCAACTTCTTTATATGGGTTGTACATTATAGTATTTTTGAAAAGGCGTAATCTGGTGGGAAACCATATGTCCTAGATTAATCATAAGACTGTTATTATTGAAGCATGTCATAAGAATTTGATTATATCAAAGTCTACTATCAGATGAAGAAGAAATATGCTCTTTTCAAGAAACATCTTGTTACTGACATCAACCTTTTGAAGCCAGTTGACTATTCTAACGGGTCAGAGGTCTTAGAATCTGATGTCTAATCAATATAAAAACAGTGAATGCCTTTCAGTAGATTAAGTCTTAAAGTCACCAACTGTGAGATTAACTTTAGATATCTGTGAATTGTTAACATGGTAGTGTTGTAAAAATTTAACAATTTAAGAGGTCTTCTTTGCTTGAAATAATGAATTCATTTTTTTTGAATGAGTTCCATTAGATTATATCCTTCGAGGCAATCCACTTCTTGATCTCACCAGTTGATCTATTTTAGCTTTAAGCTTTTACAATAAATCCGAGTGTTTTAGAAATCGGAAAATGTTCGGTAGCAATGTGAAAATGACAGGATATTATTGAATATGTGTATATAACAAATAAGAAAACAAAGGTTTAACAAAGGATGTTTGACTTCTATTCAATAAGGAAAAGGCATCCAGGGTCACAGCTGTTAACATACTGATTAAAAGTATTTATATCCACATTGTATGAGGTATTGTATCAACCGCCTCCATAGCTCAGTGGTTAGAGCACTGGTCTTGTAAACCAGGGGTCGTGAGTTCGATCCTCACTGGAGGCTCTATATATATTTTTAAATGTGTTCACTAAGATTATATACTATGATGTAATCTACTTCACGATCTCCAGTTAAGTCACAATCTTGTGATCAATAACAAGCAAAACAGTTCTCGAGTCTTAAACTCTATATACATTTCGATTACCTGTCCCTCTGTCAAATTTCTGTCTGCTTCAAATTTGCTTCCTCAGCGATACCTTACATCCTTTTTAGTTTTTTCAACCAACTTAACGGTTTATATCACATTACACTGTCTTCCTCGTTATCAGGTTTAGTGAAGTAACCATTATCATCATCCTTGATATCATCTTGACACCTGGCCCCGGTTGTTCCAAAGCTGGTTAGAGATAACTAGTGGTTAGTGAAAATTTTAAAGCATGAATGAAACAAAATTGGGAACAATCTTTATACTTACCAGCTTTAGACTTGTTATGAGAGGTCAGGTTGATGTCTTTTGAATTAATATTTCCGTGGCAACAATTTAAAATTTTAACTAACCATTATTTACCTCTATCTAGCTGTGATGTTATTAAGCCTTTAATGAATACAAACTGCCAAAGAAGGAGGGTAAAAACCTGCAATATAATAATTAAGTTGATATGAAACCTGATCTGCTGTTGTTATGGTGTAAATAATATCTGGAATTTACCCGAATCATTCTATTCCTACATATTTACCAAGCTGGTTAATCTCCATGACAACAACTACCTTTTAAACAATTTATATGTATGTGCAAGTGCAATTATATATAGTATCAATAGCCTACTGGAAGTGTACATTATGTATATGGACAATTTCATGTAGAATTCCGTTCACACGGTTATCAGTATTCTGTCTATTACTACTGTAAATACGGTAAAAGAACAAAAAGTTTCTTCCATCAGCACATATGGATACTAAACGTATCAGGGGAATGTATAGTCTCGTGGAAATAACCCTTCACTCAGATCAAGCCGTCATGCGGTAGTTACTATTATTTGCGTATACATCCTAACGTATCAGTCGTAATCACTGACTTAACTTGACAATCAGAAGGAAGAAGCACATATTTATACAGTTCAATCTGACACAATGTGCATAGACTGAGCCATTAGCTAACACCTTGGATTCTCTGATTTCAAGAGACACGAAAGTTCTCCACACTGACATGCGTTCAAAGAAACGACATTCAATAACGCATCACACTTAGGTGTAGAAAGCAAAGGGAAATAACACTTCCCTCATAAATCGCAACACGACCTTTGTGCTCCTCGAGCCAGGTGTAGTTTTCAAATCAATCAAAAATCTATCTGTCATATGACAGCACTTTCTACCAGTTTGATTATCATCATCAATGTTCACCTGGTTTTATTCTCTTGGTACTTTTTCAGGATTCTCCATGTTAATCTTTGTTTTTATATTTTCACTAGTTTGCATGAATGTCAGTTTAGATATGATGATATTGACGTAATGTTGGCGTTTTCATGGTGTTGTTTTCATCCTGACTACAAATTGAGATATCTACTCTTTGTATCAATGCTTGTTCTTCAAGTTGTTGCTCCAAACTCTGACCTCTCCTTGCTTTGATTATTGACCTTCTATATTACCAGCAAGGTCACGTCAAGCGGTAAGACACATCCCTGCTCTACTCTATCTAACCACTAAGTTGTAGTAAGAGGTGTTATTGACTTGTTCTTTTGTACAACCTTCGAAGACTAGGAAGCAAGTGAGGAAACTCAAAAAAGAAAAAAAATCGAAAGTGATCCAAAAAATGATGATGAGGTGCATTAGCCCCATTATCAAACGAATTTTCGTAATTTTCATATTTATGATAGTCACTCGAATGTTGCGAACCATGTCGCTACTCGATTGAATTAAAACGTTGAATGCAACGCCCACGGCCCTCCTCTTCTTACAGCAATGGAATTTTGGAAATGCACAAACTTCAAAACAGGTACATATCAACGGAACTGTTTAGCAATCCACCTTAAAAAGTAAAACCACGCACATCAATCCTTAAATATATCCGGCTTCAAATTCCGTCCTTGTGGTTGCTTTCACACGTCAACAACCAATCAGAAAACATATACATGTACATATGATATTAGCACACTGAGTCACGTACAGTCTCAGAGAAAACCCAGCCTCCGTTTTTCAAGGGCTTGGAACCTTCTTGTGTCTCCATTTTGTCACATTGTCCTTGAAAGTGTACATACGAGACAAAATAGACACAAGGCAGCATTAAAATTTGTTTTTGTTGTATTAAATTGTCCGAAACACATCTTTTAGTCAGTCTGCAATTACAGTTGTTGGTATTGAAATTTGTAATCCATTTTTTCTTCTTTAGCTGCCTCTCTCCATCCATTTTTGACTTCACTTCTGCCCTCTATTCTTCAAATGGAAACATTTCAGTTTCTTCACAATAAATTTTAAACATATATGTGTGTGGTTGAATTTTTCCTGTTGCCACCACATTTATTGCATTTAACAAAGTCAGGAGTTTTATAATTTCTGGGCCGAATTGTTGATGATGAATTTGGTGTTGGAGGTCTTAAAATGATGTAAAGATTATCCTGAGCCAACTAACAGGATTTAAATCAACAAGAAATACCATACTATGACGATTCAATGCCTAAGTACCGACATTGGTTCTACTTACCATTGTTGAAGAGATTTTTTGTTCAACAGAGGCAGTTGTATGTCTGTCCTCTCCATGGCTGGCTGTGATTTTGCAATAACCTCCTGGATATTGTGATACGCCCTTAGGACAAGACGCCACCTGGTCCATACATGGACCTCACACCTCTGGTCTCCAGGAAAAATCTGCAACAGACGCTCAAAAGTTGCCTCGGTGTACCTGTTGCAGTTGGGCCACTGTGCTGGACCTTTGTTGGGTCCTAGGAGAACTCTGAAATAGAGAAACTGATAAAATCTGTATACATGTAATAAAAAAACTTACTTTTGGATAAACTAGATATAATTTCTGAAGTTCCAAAATTGTTTGCTTCCAGAAAAAGTAAGTGTTATGTAACTGGTAATAATATTGAATCTTTTTAATGAAAGTGTATGTCAGGAAATAACATGGCAATAACATTCACAAAATCTTAATCGCTTGATTCTAATATAAGCAAACAACACCAACAGATTTCTATCAAAATTCTTAGCATACTCTGTTGAACTCAACAGGATACATGTTAGACCAAAATTGAAAATAGAAAAGTGTTTACTCTTATTTTGCAGGAATGTGTTTCAAAATGTTACAAATGAATGTATCAACAAGTAAAGTTGGACCAGTCATTCAGGTAGTTTTAGGTATGGGAGGTCTCACAGCTAATCAGTTGCCAAAAAGGACTACTGTTAATGAAATGAATAATCAGAGACTTATAATTTCTCAAGAGTTTTCTGAAAAGATAAATACATGCTTAATGGGGGATGAAATATGTTAAGAAAACTCAATGAATCCACGCCTCGGACAGTGATGGAAGGTTATGGATGCTTGGACTATGACAAATCACAACAAAAAGCAGTCAGAACATTATGTCAGTTTTCCATGATATTCTAGATGACCTAGATCGTGTCAGCGAGGATGCTACAAATGAAAAGTCAAAGATGATTCTTTTAAATATTGTGTCAACAACGTCGGATCCAGCTAGTGCACAGACAAAGTTTAATGAACTCCTGGAATCATTTAGAACAGAAGTGCTAATGGAGAACTTGGGCGACACATGGGACAATCTCTCGGAACAAGAGCAAAATTCAATAGGAATTCTTTGCAACTTCTTTAGTGGACTTCATGCACTAGTTCATATGGCGGAAGCTGCATCAAAAGCTTTATTGGAAACTGACAAAGGATTCTTCAGTGATGACTCTCCTATACATGACAAATCCTTCAAGAAGGTGTATGAACCAGGAACAACAAGGCTCATCAGAACATCATCAAAGGCTTTTGCATTAGGAGGCGACGCAAAAAATTGTGTACATGGCCACTTTCAGGCTTTCGTCAAAATTTTTTGTCGGAGAACAATATGAGGAGCATCCCACTGCCTAGATTTAAAGGAAACCGTTTCAATATTTTGTTTTCGAGTGCAGAAGCATTTTTTTCTTGCTTGACGGAGTACTTACAAAGTGATGAATCAAATGGATTATTTAAGTCCGTGAAAAATTACTTGTCTGTGGACGAGTATGTAGGTGGGTGCAAGGCACTAGGACTAGTTTCTGAGTTGATCACCAAACCATTGTGGGCCAAAACACAAGACAAAAGCATCAGTATAACAGATATTGGTGTTGTGTACAGGAAACTTGCACATTATCTTGAAATTGATAACGACCAAATTGTTGAATTTATGGAAGGTAAATACCTCATGTCATTTGTCCAACAAGATCCAAGAAACATTCAAACCTGCTGAAGTCATGGAGTCCGGATGCAATGGTAGTGACAATATTGAAAGTGATCTTGCCTGCACTGTAAAAAGTAGTGAAACATATTTTTGCTGATTTTCTAGAAGGAGGCTGTTCGTTCACATTTGACGAGGCTGACAAAAGCAAGTTAAAAGGCATGCCGAAACACAACAAATTTTCAGACTATCTTTGGACACCTGGACAGACTCCTACGAGAAAAGCCAAATATTTCATTGGTTGCTGCTGAAACGTTTCTGATGTTTTGTCATAATAAAACCAGTGACTGGTTGGATAAGAAGTCTGAAAATGAAAAAGAGAAATTACTAAGTTCCGTAAGACGCGAGACGAGGAAATACATGAAACCTTTTCAGGAAAGAAAGAAGGCCATAGAAGTAGAAAGACTCAGGCTTATTCAACAAAGACTGGAGGACGAGGAAAGAAAGAAAGCTACTAAGCTGGCAAAACTGGAGTCGTACACCAGTGACATTATAACTTGGGGTTTGTGGCAATTTGCGAGTGAACTTGAAAATGTACTGCACAGCAAAAAGGACAAATTGGCCGCATTAAAGTCACAACTACATTTTCGGAAAAACATTCTGCAGCAAGAAGTAAAAAACTATCCAGATCTAAAAGATGTGTTTAATGTTACTCGTGTGAATGCAGATGGGAAAAGGATTGCTTTGTCCGTAGACAAACTCTCAGAAAATGTTAAGAAGTTGGTACTGAATGCCAGAAAGATAAATCCACTTCCATCAAATTCTGACGAGCCATTTCACTTGGTGGGACAGACGGTAGAGCACAGGTTTGAAGAAAATTCTATAATATGGTACAAAGGGAATTAAATTTCTCAGGTAGATATCAGACCAACAGTAAGAAATTATTGGATGATGTACTCTTGTTGTGTATACACATATTAGTACTGGTCAGGCAGAGCCAAATTTATTGTAATTTTCAATAATTCCGGAACTCCGTACCAGATTCCGGTTTCTTTGTGTATGTGTTATTCTTGTTATGTTCACTTTCGGTAATGAATAAACTTTTGGAGCAACGTGTTTGCCGCCTGCTCGTTGTTAATTTTGAGAACTATCAACATTGTTCCTCTCACAGCCAAGCCGAGTTCCCCAATCCTACAAACGTTGATGTGACACTCTTAAACCAGGATCTAGAGGGCAAGTACAGCCAGTCTAGATTTAGTTTTGAATTTCATCTGGGCGGAAAATCTCACCCTTGGGTTTAGCATTTTCTGTCTTTCCCCCGCAGGGGATGTAGATTCTATTATTCTCTCATTTCCATCTGTGTCAGATAGGCCTGTCCAGGGCAATAAAGATGGTCATGATAAACGTTTATTACACAGGCGCCTGTGTAATAAATTCTCGTGCGCGCAGTAATTCATAGGTTTTTTTACAATTAAAGGGAGGTAATCCAAAGTAGTATCGTCTGCTGTTTGTAAACAATACATCCTCAACACTGTTTACTGGACAACATTCATCTGACCATGGCAAGTTCACGGTTTCAACAAGTGGACCATAAAAAGTTTATTGATGGTAATGGAAATAAGAGCACTCTCTGCAAAACTTTGAGTAATTTTGAAACTTTTGAGTGAATTTCTTAAAGACAGGTATGAAAAGCGTCCCGTCCACTGCATTCCCCCGTGAGACTTTGACACGTATCTTGTCAATTTTATTGTGTCCGTTAGGACGAAGGATCAGAAAGAATATGAGCCCAGTACATTATGTAACATGATCAGCAGCTTTGATTAGCATTTAAGAAAAAGATCATATGGTGTCAGTATTATGGGAACCAGCGTTAAATTTTCCAAAACCTGTGATGCAATGAAAGCGAAACAACACAACTTGAAGGGCCAGGGGTAAGGTTCGAAACCCTACAGGGCAGACCCATTACTTGACTCTGATATTGATAAACTGTACGAGTCAGGGCAATTGGGAAATAGTAACCCAACAGCCGTGATAAATACGCTGTGGTACAACAACACATTACACTTTGGTATGAGGGGAGGGGCGATGCAGCATCGCTCCATGTGCTGGGGGGGGATATTGTTGTGAAATACGACTCTGAGCTTTAACTAGATTATTTGGAATATTAAGAACGTTTGATGAAAACCCGCAATGGTGATGATCTCAGATCCACAAGTGTATGCCCTCCCAGATTGTACGCTACCCTTGAACATCCGGACACGTGCCCAATTCAATTATACATGATTTATCAGGCGAAACGACTTGAGGGCTACTCTAATGCCGATGATCCCTTTTACCTGGCTTTCGTAACTCACGACAAGCATCCCCGAGTGCAAGACAGGTGGTTTCTGAGAGGCCCCATTGATAAAAATAAACTTTCAAATATTATGAAATCGATGGCAAAATACGCCGACTTACCTGAAAAAAGGCTTACCAACACCAGCGTTAGAAAAACACTCGTTCAGAAAATGACTGACAACAATGTGCTCGACAATTTGCAAACATACGTCACCGGTCACAAAAATGCTGCATCCCTAAACAATTACCGATCACTCAACAGCGAGCATAAGTTTGCCATACCCAGAATGTTGTCCAACACATCAGCCCCGGGAAAAAATAAATCCATCCTGCCTCCTGCCACATGCACAGTTATGCGACCCACACAAGAAACTGGCGAACTGCCTGTAAGATCCTTGCCCGTTTGTGTTTCTTCTCCGTCAAACATGTTGTCAATGCCTATGATCAGTTCTCAGGCAGTTGACACTCGTCTACGTGTGATTGAAAGTGTCTAACTTTCCTCCTGTCGGTGTGGTGCGAAATGTGTGACGTAAGTGACGGCATCTCACAAGCAAACCAAGAATTCCATTCATAAATGTGTAAATTTGGAAGATTTAGCTACAATCTTATGGCTGTTCTGACAATGCATTAACATTTTTCAAATCTTTCCTTCTTGATCGTTTTTAAACTGTAAATTTTAAGAGTACATTAAGTGATAGTCAGCAGCTTACTGTTGGTGTACCTCAGGGATCAATACTGGGTCCATTGATGTTCATTTTGTACGTTAATGATTTACAAACACGGTACCTCCAATATGTATGCTGACGATACCTCAGCTGAGTGCAGTGATAAGTCCATTGATGTCATAAGTGACAAACTAAATGCTGACGCAAGTCTCATATCTGAATGGTGTAGATCTAACAAAATGTGTATCAATACTGAGAAAACAAAGTCCATGTTGATTGGCACTTACCAACGTAAGTTGTAATCAATGACACTGTGATTGAAAATGTAAAAACAGAAAAACTTCTCGGTGTCACTGTAGATGATTGTTTGTCTTGGAATACCAAAGTTAACAATGTGTACAAAAAAAATGTCTTTTTACATTTTTCAAATGAAACGTTTGAGAGTGTTCCTTAGCCAGTCTTCCTGTTTAACATACTTTAACTATTTTGTAATATCTGGGGCAATACTTTACATAATAGTATAGCCAAGCTAGAAAAACTCCAGAAAAGAGCTGCTCGGATTATCTTGAAGTGTGATTTCAATACTCCCTCCAGTGACATGTATAAGAAGCTGAACTGGTTACCTTTTACAAAGCGAGTGATGTACAACCAATCAGTTTTAATGTACAAGGTTTTACATGGTCTGGCTCCCCAGTATCTGTACAATTTTACTTCTGATGTCCAGTCCAGTTTAATACTAGATCATCATCTGATAACATATTTTATCTACCTGCTTTTAAGACTGCATTGTATAAGAAATCGTTTACCTATCAGGGACCATATACCGGGAATATTTTACCAGATTCCGTGAGAAACGCATCATCACTTTTATCTTTTAAACAAAGTGCCAAAAAAGTTTTTTATGGACTCCTCTTAATTTGCTGTGGATTCTTTAACTGATGCACTTTTTTCCCCCTGTTTTCTTAAATGTTTCTCTGTTTTATGTACATTTTGTAATTATTGTACATTTTATGTATACTTGACCAGAAGGTAGACGAGTCTTTGACTCATTCTGTTATCAAGTATAAATAAATACTATTATCATTATTACTATTGACAGTAAATAAGTATTAATTGTTAATCTACTATAATGAGATAAGGAAGATAATCTTTACCATGTTCAATTCAGTTATTACCTCCCCTGTACATTCACTCTTACTCTTTTGAAGATAACTTTGTCGAGAGAAGTGTGTGAATAAAATGGTGGACAAAAGGAGTGTGCTTGTCACAATGTTGTAAGTGCATTAACAGTGGTAGCAGAGCGTACTGTGACAATTGTTTGGAGGAGACTTTGTGTTAACATTACAGTGAACAATTCCAGCAGGTTTTTTTTTGCTTGTACAGTGAATTTCAGTGAAAGGAGACATTATGGCAACAAAGGTGAATCCACCTACCTTCCACAAAGGTAAATCCTATGAACCTTTCAAATAGGAACTATTAGCTTGGAATGAAATAACAGAACTAGCCTAAGCTAAGAGAGGTGTGGCTATTGCTTTGACTCTGCCAGAAGATGATGAACATAGAATCCGTGAAAAAGTTTGATCAAATAACTCTTGATAATTTGAAGAAAAAGACAGGTTTTAAAACTTTAGTAGATTTCCTTGATAAACATCTAGCCAAGGATGATCTTGCTGACAGTTTGAAAAAATTTGAAGATTTTGAAGATCTTGCCAGAGCTGTAGGTCAGTCTATTAATGACTTTATAGCAAATTTTGACTGCAAGTACAGGAGAATCGAAAAGAAGAACATGAAATTACCATCAGAAATAGTGGTATTCAAATTACTGAGGAAAGCAAACATTACCAAAGAAGAAAAAATGCTTGTTTTGACTGGTATGAATTATGAAAACCGTGACACCCTGTATGAGAAAGCCAAAAGGTCATTGAAAAAGTAATTCTTCAAAGAGTGACACACCAAGCATTAAACTTGAACCAGCTTATTTGGCTGACCATGAAGAAGCATTACTGGCAGCGGGTTATGTGAAGCATGGGAACTTTAGAAACGGAAGGGGTGGACGTCCAAACAGAGGGAGAGGTTCAGGTTTTACATCATCTCAACGTGGGGTAAAGAATATGAACCCAACAGGGCCCGACGGAAAAGTTCTTATATGTAGGTCGTGTGGATCATATAGGCATCTTGTCGCAAAGTGTCCAGACAGCTGGGAAAACATGGCGAAAGTAAACATAGCTGAAGAAGAGGAGCATGCTGTACTGTTCACTGGCTACCATAAGGAGGACATAATACAACTTGGTGCTGATGCTCGTAACTGTGCAGTGTTAGACAGTGCATGTAATAGTACAGTGTGTGGGAAGACATGGTTACAAACTTACCTGGATTCCCTTAACAGGGGTGACCTTGGTAGAGTAACTAGTAAGGAGGGACACAGAGTATTCAAATTTGGTGGAGGAACAAGACTAAAATCAGATGGCGAATTTGATATTCCTGTGTGCATGTTGGTAAACATGTGACCGTTAGAACAGATGTGGTGGACTCTGACATTCCTCTGTTGCTGTCCAGGTCAGCAATGAAAAAGGCAGGGGTAAAAATGGATTTGGAAAATGACACAGCTGTGATTATGGGGAAAGAAGTAAACCTGAATCTTACATCATCTGGCCATTACTGCATCCCTATTGACAAAACAGAAACACTTCCTGTTGAGGATGTAAATGTTGTGAAAGTTGATGTACTTGGACCTAAAAAACGCAAGGCTAATTTGTTAAAACTTCACAGACAGTTTGCACATCCCCCTTAAGAAAAGGCTTGTGGCATTATTAAAAGATGCTAGGGCATGAAAAGAAGACTATGATGACGACCTATCTCAGATTGAAACAGAATGTGAACTCTGTAAGATTTATGCCAAGACTCCACCGCGACCAGTTGAAGCATTACCAATGGCTCGAGAATTCAATGAAAAGGTGGCAATGGATCTCAAACACTACAAAGACCAATGGATACTCCATATAATTGACATGTGGTCAAGATACACAGTGTCTGTTTCCATCACTCACAAGAAACCTTGCAATGTGATTGATGCCTTGATGAAGAACTGGGTGGGGGTCTTTGGAGTCATGGGGGCACTGATGACTGATAATGGAGGAGAGTTCAACTCAGATGAAATACGTAAAGTCACATCAATCTTGAATGTACGGGTGTGTACCACATCAGGAATGAGCCCATTCCAGAATGGCCTTTGTGAACGTGTACATGCTGTCACTGATATGATGTTAGTGAAACTAGATGCAGAAAACCCCAAAGTAGAACCTGAAACACTATTGTCTTGGGCAAAGCAAAGAACTCCTTACAAATGTGGAATGGATTCAGCAGTCATCAGCTAGTATTTGGAAAGAATCCTAATCTACCCAACGTAATTGCAAGCTGAACCACCGGCTTTGGAATGCTTTACTTCAGACATGAAAGGCATACATACAAACAGAGGCTGATGAAAGGATAAGGCGGGCATTACGATCAAAGGTGAGAGCAGCTGAACAGTTGTATGAGAATGGTGATGGAGTTTTCTATAAGAGGGAAGGAAAGGATCGTTGGCTTGGTCCTGGAAAAGTGGTATTTCAGGATGTGGTGTTTGTGAGGCATGACAGCGTATTTGTCAGGGTGTCACCAAACAGATTGTGTAAAGTCACTGGATCTATCAAAGATAACAATACACATGGATAACATATCACAAAGGAAAATAATGATCCTGTCAGTCAGAACGACACTCCCAAGTCTGCACCGGATATTTCAGAAACAATTACTGGTCAAGGCACGTCAGAAAACTGTGAGAAGAATGGTGACATTGAAATAACCTTCCCCCAGAATGAAGGGCATATCAAGGTGAATCAGCATATTTAATACAAGTTACCAGAATTTGAAAAATGGACAAATGCTACAGTAGTGAGCAGAGCAGGCAAGACTACAGGAAGGAACAAAAATTGGTATAATGTAAAAGATGATGTCAGTAATGAAATGAAAAGTGTTGATTTAGGCCATGTAGAATGGAAAACTTTGAACAAAGGTCAAGTGGAAGTAAATGCTACAACTGATGACTGTAGTCCTGATAGTGAGATAGCAAAACAAGGAGAATTACAGAAACTGCGTCAGTTTGATACATATGAAGTGGAAGATAATGGACAAAACAAAATTTCTACAAGGTCGATGATTACAAGTAAAGACAGTGTAGAGGGTTTGAAGAACATTCATTTATACCGAAGGATAGCCCCACTGTTGGAAAAGGGGTTATGAGAATTTTCCTTACAGTAGCATCTAGCAGAAACTGGAATGTCAAAACCACAGACATCAAATCAGCATTTCTACAAGGAAAAGAATTAGATCGTGATGTGTATATAAAACCACCTATAGAAAGTGATACACATGAAGGCTATCTTTGGAAGCTCAAACATGGCCTATATGGGCTGAAAGATGGTGCAAGACAGTTCTTTTTGAGTGTGAAAGATGAACTTACAAAACTAGGTTTCAAACAGTTGAAACTTGACCCTGCAGTTTTCACTTTGATGAAAGATGGAATCCTTGTTGGAATATGTTGTCATGTTGATGACTTTCTTCACGCTGGTGATGAGGCATTGGAGGAAATGATACACAGGCTTAGGGAGCGATTTCTAGCAGGGAGAGTAGAGGAAGGGAGTTTCAGGTACATAGGTTTCCATATTAAGCAAAACAAAGATGGAATCATGCTTGATCACTCAGAGTATGTGGATAAACTGGATCACTCGCATACTGACCCTGGTCGTGCATCTCAAAAACAATGTCAGCTTACTGACAGTGAGCAATCTCAATTTCGTAAGTTAGTCGGTCAGTTGAACTGGGCAGTGCAAGGATCACGACCGGATATGGCGTTTGAACTAGTTGATCAAAGTACTAAACTTTCCAAAGCATTGGTTAGTGATTTGTTGAGAGCAATCAAAGCCATAGGGAAGTTGAAGGATATAAGACCTATTCAGTTGTACCCACCCCTACAAGGACATCTGATATAGGACTGGGAAATTTTCACCGATGCTGCATTAGGGAACATCAACAATGGCAAAGGTAGTACTGGAGCGCACATTCTGTGGATTAAAGATCGGCTTGGAAACTGCTGTCCAATATACTGGAAATCTAACAAAATCAAGAGAGTAGTGCGATCTACTATAGCTGCTGAAGCGTTGAGTTTGGAGGAAGGACTTGAATCGGCGGTGTACTTCGGAAAAGTAGTAGAAAACATTTGTGGGATTGAGGAGCACAACATAACTATTACAGCCTTCATAGACAACAAAAGCGTGATTGAAGCTTTACAGTCTACAAAACTTGTAGATGCCAAACGACTAAGAATAGATATTGCTGCTATCCTGGAAATGAAACTTGATAACTGTGTTGAAGTCAAATGGTGTCCTGGAAGGATACAGCTAGCCAATTCTTTGACAAAGCGAAGAGCCTCAGGAATTGAACTGTTGGACGTGCTTCAAAGAGGAAAACTGCCAGAGGAATTTGTTTAGTGTGCTGTGCTTGAGAGGGGCATAATAATCCCTGTGACTGGAGGATAGTCTAACCCAATGATGGTCACTTTATGAATATATATCTGTATACATTGTTCATACCAATTGAACTTTTAATAATGGAACTGTCAAGTTAATTTTTTTTTGTGTTTTTTTTTTTAAAGTGTAACTTTAGTGTAATTTTTTTTTGTAAGCAGAACAAAACCCGTGTCTGAATGATCATTTTATCGAAAATTGCTTGGAAATCGGTCGTGTGGTTACGATGTTATGGTGGGTTAAAATAGAGCTTTTTACCTGTACGCCGAAATCTTAATCAAGCATTGCCGCGCGTTAAGAAAAGTTGTGCTCATCTATTGATGACGTCACAAATGGAACACACAAATTATACAAGATGGTGAATATTGAAGATAGCTCCTCTCTCCGTTCCGTTAGCGATGACGATTCCGTCGATTTACTGATGTCCGATGGATCATCTGGGTTGGAGATAGATGAAACAGCATATAGTGGTGCAACACAACCACATATGTTTGAGCCAGAGACAGATTCCAGCTCTGATGAGAATTCGGAGGCCGACCCCGATGTTCTGACATTACGGCTTGGAGGCAACAAATGGTAAGTTTCTATTATCGGGTTAAAACCATTTAATGAATCCATCATTCGACAAACTCTTCAGAACTATGGAGATTTATTCATGACTCTCTTCATAAAATATTACTAATTTTAATGATGTTTTTCTAATCTTACCAACCGCCTTAATACCGCAAATTAATAATTGTATGATGGAATTTTCTTCGATTTTTCTGTTCTTTAATTTGGAAAGTCTTCACGACAAAATGTCTGTCAGTGAATAATTATCTTATTAAAATTTTCTTCATTTTTTATGGTAGAGCAGAATGTTATTAGTAGATTCACAAGGGCTAAGCTGTGAAAACACCATGATGTGATAGGCTTCAGATTTTACTAGATAGTTTATCAAATTCATCCATTCTCATATTTCAGGTGTAGATGTGGACATTGCCAGAAAATGTCCACCGAGACAGAAAGTATTTGTTGTCAGGAGATAGAGGAGGTCCAGACCTTGATGAGCAAACACCCCAACAGATTGGCATGCATCACAGATCATCCTGGCTTTGAAGTCATTTGTTTAAACGTATATGTCCTTGAGACAGCATACCTGACTTTTCGCCAGTATCATGGTCCATTGCCAGATAATCAGAACAAGTATGTGTTTTTAAGTGCAATTAATTTCATAATTCCTTCTAGTAATATGATGTATGTTCACACTAATTTTTATTGAAGTTATCAACATGATTTATGTAGGATATAATATCAATTTGTAAATGGATCCTCAAATATTTACAATATATTTTAAAATTCTATTCCAGTTTCAAGTAGGTTCATCTATGCACCATTGAAATTCAACTAGAGAATTATGCACTTACTATTTTATTTATGATTTTATTTTTTCCAGGAAAAATAGATACATTGCCTACAGACAATTTGTGAGATGGTGCTGGGGTTGGCTTGGTCGACATGTGCGTGTGACACTTCCAGCTTGTGCCGTGTCTTCAATTAGAAACACTTTCCCTGCACCTGATGGACAATATAATGGATTTCATTTTGAATAAATGATAAAAGAAATACAAACTGCTTTCTCAACAATACTGTTGTGGATTTAATGAGCATGCATCACAGAAGTTGAGTCTTATTGAGAGTAATAAAAATGTTCTATCAGTTCATTGTTGTTGTTAGTTTTTATATTGCTGCCTGCATGAAGGGAATGATTGTGTTTGTATCAGAGTCCAATTTCTTCAATGGTGACAAAAACGAGACAGTAGTTCAGTTACAGCTTACGACTTCTCCGGATGTACAAAATTCTGACATAGAGGTGGTGGTGCCTCTCCATTGATCTTGCAGTATGGCATCTGGACACACTGAACATGTGCAATGGTAGCACTAATCAAATCTTCCACATAGTCTGCAAATAAAGTAGTAATGCAATTCAGGTTCACAGTGACACAATGTTGCTTGATTATTTTCAAGAAGTTGCAAAAACACAATATCACTTTTGGTACATACACTGGAATATCAAATGTATTAAAATAATTACACAACAACTAAACTAGTAATAGGCATAAATGTTGTCGCAACTTACTGAAGGTACATTGCGTCTTCACTTGTCTCACTGTGAAATCACCATTTTTCTGTTTGGGGAATATGATGCTAAATCGTTTGTCACCATTAGGAAATAAGGCCTGTGCCCTTCCCACATTCTCATTAAAGTGCAAGGCTGCCAGTAACAAACTGTAAAAATACATACAAATACAAGATTTAGAAGAAAAAATAGCCTAACCAGTCAATGTGATGCAATAAGATGTTTCCAAATTGACTTACAAGGTGGAAATTTGCCTCTTCAAATCATTTCTGGTGAATGTGATCTCCAACGCAAGTCAACATGACCTTGAAAGCAATTAATTACTCAATGTGACTATGAATGTTGGACAATTTTCTGGTCTACCAATGTGACCTTGAATGTTAGCTATGTCTATGAAAATATGCCGAGGCCATATAAATTTAGCAGTTCATCTCAAGCAAGCCTTTCAGAGGTTTTTGTTTTTATTTATTTATGTTATGTGTACATGATACAAGAAACTTACCGACTCTGCATTCCATGGTAGGACAAGCCAATTATTTTGGGCGCAAAATGATTTATCACAGAGTGATACGCCTCCAGGCATGAAGTCTGCTGACCAGTGGATAGCATAGGGATGTCTCTCTTCATATATGTAGAAGTGAGAATCATCTCTAATTTTCCACAAACCTTCGTGCTTGGAATAAACAAAAATCTTAAAAAATAATACTTGCATTATTTTATTAATCCACCTCCAATTGCGTACCACAATCTATCTCCTAAAGATTATAATAAAGTTATATTTTGCCAACCAGTACTGTAATGTTTAGTAGTCATGCAAATTATAGACAAACCCAGCATGGTTGGGCCAATGCCCCACTGAAAAGTGAAAATTAATTCCCCTCCGTAATTTTAACTTATAACAGTACAAAATTGAATGTCTGCCTCCAGGTCCCAGTTTGTATACAAAACATGTACCTGGTTTGAGCCATTTTTTCTTACTGTAAGAGGGATCAAGAGGTTCATGAGTGCAGACTGGGAAAAGGGTTCCATGTCCATGATGAATATTCTTGATATGGTTCACAATGCTTTCCCATTTCTGCAACATCATATCCCCATTGCCATCCGGTGTTGATGATGCAACCCAGTAAAGATGGTTGGTGATGCTTTTTATCCATCTCTGCAGGTTGTCGCACTCCTTCTCCTTTGAAAGAGCAACCAATTTCTTCTTTAAACCTGCAAAATTTATAGATTTATAAAGCAAACAAAAAAATGTTTGGCCATAATCAATACATAATTCAACTACTTATGGCTGGAAAGTACTGCAAGGATTACCATAATTATTTTGTACACATTGAGTTTGTTCTGTTAACGTCCGAGTATAAGTCATAGATATGGGATTTAATCCACTTCACTTTAAAAAAAAACGTTTTTAAGGAAGTTATGGAACTGTTAAGTTACAAGTGGAAACTACAGTTTGAATCAATAAAATATAAATCTTCACATTTGCCTTAAAGATGGTTTGTAATTCTTTGTGTGTTACCTTTTGCTACATGCCAAATATCGAAGCAATGTCGTGTGCTTGTCATTGTCTCCCGGATCCATTTTTTTATCTGGACATGCCTGTCTGTAATGATGGTCTGAATATCGATCTGCTCCTGATGAAGTTTCTGGATGGCCCTTATAAGTCCCTCTTTCTCCATATGACAGGAGCTCTTTACTTCATTGCTCTGTTGTTAACAATAACATTAAATTCAATTAAAAATAAAATAATACTGGAAGAATGAAAGGGATACAATTAATATTCATGCTGTATACTCCTACTTTCTGGGACAAAATGACCACAGGCATCAAAATGTCATTTCATACGACCAAATAACCATAATTTATTCTTGGGTCAATGGAATTAAACCTGTATATCTACTATAAATCAAGTTGCTATTTTTCATTACACAATTAGGTGGAGCATGCATTTTTAAGTCTCATACCTGAACAAGTTGGACACCGATGACCTTTCCATAGTCTAAGTCCATAACTGTGTAGCTTCCATACTTGGCAGAATGGCCAGGAGTATCTGCTCGACCATCTCTCCTCCTATACATACAGGCTTTCCAGCAGTTCTTTTTTCCTCAAAAAAGAAATCCTGGTGACTTGTCCAAATGTTCAAAATTACTGGTTGGAGATGTTATCTTTGGTGTGACATGAATGTACTGTATGATATACTGGGCATTTTGAGGAAGTCCAAAAACCTTAGAACTTTTGTGGGAAGTAATCCAGAATACAGAAATGCACACGAGATGGCAAGATTCCCTGACGGTACAGATCCAATCATACTTTGGCTCGTCCACACACGGTGATATTGACAAAATCCAGTCTTGTTCAATACTGATGTACGACCCCCGTATGTGTCCTACTTGTCCACAGGTTACTTGTGCACATTGAGGACACTTGTGGAAAAGTTTCATGAGCTTCCCTTCCTCAACAAGAAATCTTCGATTAATTTCAGGTCTGAAAAAAGAAATATAGATTATAAATTGATTCACCACTCATTCAATAAAGTATCTGTTATTTCATTTTCATAATCCCATACGTATGCGTAAGTGTATTATAGGATTTCAAATATTCCTTGAAACCAAAAAAACCTATTCAAATAAAAAAAATTTGGGACATATTTTGATTTCACTTGCCATTTTGTCCTGTCAATAATCATTGCAAGACTGGTCATGATCATTTACTTATGAAATTATATACCATCATCTCTATTACATAACAAAAGTTGCATTATATATTGAATACCTGTCATCCTCCCCTTCACTGTCATCTGACATGTCACTTTCTATTTCATAATCCTTGTCACTACAAGAATTCTCAGAAAAAATTGATCCTGGATCACTGCTGGCTGGACTTGGGTCAGGCAGGGGTACTGTGGTAACAGGCTGTCCCTGTAGTTGTGGGCTGGGGATGTTGTCACACATGATACCAATATCCCTAGTTTTTGGTCCGCTTACCTGACATTCTTCAAATTGAAACAAATAAAATTTACACTTGTATTACTGCATGTAGCATGATACAGATGAAACTTTTGGAACGGTATGTACACTAATTTCACTTAATGGAAAAATTGAAAATTTTATAACAAGTTCTCCTAATCCAGTTAATATCCAGTCAAAGGAAAATGAATATCATACAATTACCTTTATTCTTTCCTTTAAATTTTGTCTGTGTATAATGAGACCTTTGCGACGGTCGAGATAAACTCTTCTGGGAAGCAACTGACTTTTTTTAGGCCCCTCGCATGTGACAGTTACCTGAAAAAATCAATAACATATAACATATATGCATAACAAGTGAATATATCTAAATGCGACAAAAAAGTAAAACAAAACCTGTATTTTTTTCCAAAAATAATTGCTGTCATAATGATATGACAATGCACTAAAACAATATTCAGATAATTGAAATTAAAAGAATAGTTACTGTTATCTATCATTTGTTACGGCAAATATAATTATGGATTAAATGTGATAAATTCATATTACATATTATCTTTTATTAAGCTAATAAATTAAATCTTACCTCCATGCTTGATTCCTTGTCTGATCCTCCTTCTTGATTTATATCTTCTGATTCATTCTCAGCTTCATCATATTCTATCATCATCTATTATAGTAAAAATAATTTTAGTACTAAATTACTAATCACAACAGGGAATTTTCTTTCTTGAATAGAAATTTCAACACGTAATATCAGTTAGAATAAGTAAACACACAACAATACTCACTCGTTGGATGTCATGTTTGACGAATGCTGACCTTGGCCTTTTGGCAGAAGATTTGGGTGTTGTAACATCATCAACAAAAGATCCTCGTTTACCAGGTTGTGGCGTAGTTGCTGTCAAACATGTAGGGTATATAGTGGTCACTGCATTTTCGTTCAGCGTTTTCTTGTTTTCCCACTTGACTCAAGCAGTCCCAAACGGAATTTCAGGGGATAACAATCCTCTTGGAAATGAGCGCTGCACAACACGAAGTGTCGAGTAGGCTCCCAGTCTTTCCGTTTTCTTCTGACAAATGCCACCCATTGACGATGGATATCAGGCCTCTTTGTCGGGAAATTATGCAGAGAAACACCATTAGCGTTAGTGTTCGAACATCCGCCTGCCACGCAACGTCAACCATAACGTGATCCCGGTGTTTTCTTTGGTAATTATCTTCATCATGTCGCTATAAAATATCGCTTCAATATGTCCACTGTCTCTGGCGGGTCACCGTTCTTACGTCACTTCCGGTCCAAGAAATAAAATCGGAATTTGTCGGTTTGCATTCAGGTGTGATTTTCAAAAAATCAGCGATAACTTCGTTATTCACTTTTTTTCCCGAATTTCTCTGTAAATTTCATTTTCTCATGACAAAACCTTTTTATTTTTAGACCGAGCACATGCACTAAAGCTACACTTTAACATATGTTTTCTTCAATCATCAACGTTTTAAGAATAATTTCTGTCACTAAAAAGATAGATTGTAATTAATGTTAATAGACTATAATGAGATAAGGGAGATAATCCTTACCATGCTCAATTCAGTTATTACCTCCCCTGTACATTCACTCTTACTCTTTTGAAGATAACTTTGTCGAGAGTAGTGTGTGAATAAAATGGTGGACAAAAGGAGTGTGCTTGTCACAGTGTTATAAGTGCATTAACATTAATAACTTGACCAACATGTTCAAAGACGTTAAATGTGTTTATGATATATTATACATTGAGCAATAGTAGATATTAAAAGTGTTGTTTTATTGCGTGTTTTAAGGCACTATATTTGAATGCCTATGCATGTCTCTGGGTGACATATTTGACAGGGTATTTGACCCAGCCCGCTTGAAGAAAAAACAGTGAAACACTGACGTTGGCATTCACAGTCCATAATATGTTTTCGCCTGCAAACGTAGTTTGCAAAATTCGGGGATGGAGAATCTATTTCATCATTTTTTTTATGTATATGGCACAAGAAAAAAAAATAGAATTCTGAAAAATGGCGGCGTCCAGTGCTGGCTACCGCGAGGTGAGTGCAAATATTTGATATGAGATCAGAAATAAGAGAAAAAAACTCTTTGCTATATGGGTATGTAGGATAGGGATATTCCACCCTCGGGATCACAAAATGTGGTAAAAACCCTCGGCAAGCCTCGGGTGGAATATTCCTATTCTACATACCCATATAGAAAAAAGTCTTATAATCTTGATTGTCAAGGTCAAATGTTATTAAAATATGTTATTAAAATGTGTACATATTAACAGCAGAACTTAATATTTTAATCTGGTGCTCTCCATACTCGACAGATTCCAAACAGACAATTTACTTGTTGCTGATATGTAGGTCAAAGGTCAGAGGTCAAAAGTCACCATTTCCCACTTTTTACATACTTTCCTTTCAGGTTACCTGCATGGTACACCATAAAATATGAAAACGACGCTGCAATATATACGGGTGTGCGACATTTCGCCCCAACCCATATCACCCCAACATATTGTAACGTTATGCCTCTGTGCACCTTGTTTTAATAATATGTAAGAGTTATTTCCCTTGTTATGTTGGTCATTTAGATAGTTAATTGTTAATTACTGGATAACCTTTAGGTATAATTTAGGAGTAGTTATTTCAGAATTATAAGCGTATGCACCTCTTACATAATTAAGCACGGCTACTCTGTATAGTTCGTGGATCGGCCGATTCACTTTTCACAGCTGTAAGCTGGAGCCTTAGACCGCCATACCCTGCCAGTATCTAGAGAGGGGCTGCACCCAGACAGTCGATATCCTACTTTCCGGGCTGTGACTGTCAGCCAATAGCCTTTTCCAAACTTATCGGATCGCCGCTGGTAGGGGAAACGTTGCGTGTTTCGGGGCCTGTTCTGCCAGCGCTACCAACTAGGGCACACCCTGCACACGTTACACGTTACACGTTTTTGGTGGCAGCGGTGGGATGGCTAGCCACGACCAGGAACTGAAATATCCTAGAATGGCGGCGCTGATGGAAGCTGTGAAAGGTATTTCACTTGCGGAATCCCCCTGCTCAGACTTTACCCAGTAGAGTAGGACGGCCTGGAGTACAGTGGAGGGTGATAACCTTCAGCAGGCCATGCCAGTTGCGAAGGCAGCAGTAACTAGCACATTACTGGCACGACAAGATGATAAGCCATCTCAGCCTAGTGACGACTCCTCGGGTACCCCAAGCCCGAATGTAGACCAAACAGAGTGGAATACATAATCTTCCAGAGAGTTACTGCGGCTGTTTCGAGGCCAGATGGGCCAGATTAACGCCAGCCTTAGTAGGTTAGAGGGGATGATAGCCAGACCTCCCACTCCAGCCAGAATTTGAAAGCTCTGGGGAACATGCCGCGAGACCCAACATGAATGGTACAGGCAGCAGCACCCAGCCGAGTCTAGCTGACGCGGTCCCCCTAACAGGACAAACCCTACCACGGGCCAAGTGTTGTATCAGACACCAGGGTTACAGCCATCCAGGAATGCTAGGTCCCGATTGTACCGTGAGAAATCATCAACAGCTGACACATCTAGTTTTAGAGTGCCAGAGACACCTGATCTTTACAGTGGATCAGAGCAGGCTTCACTTAGTGGGCGACCCGTACAGAATCCTCAGTCATCCGCACCGAGGAACCAGGGACAGGAACAACCTTCCAAAGATGACATTAATGGCTTGTCGGGTGTCAGGAGATCCCTCCGAATGTTGTCAATTCCGCCAGATGTTGAACAGATCATCTTGTCATCATGGCGACCATCAACAGTCAAGCAGTATTCAACATTTTACGGAGTCCGGAACACATTTGTGCCGTGTCACCTGATATCAGACATTTTGAGGTTTTTAACGTCACTTTACCACAAAGGACTTGGTTATAGTGCCATTAACAGCGCTAGGTCAATGTTGTCCACATTTGTTGTTATTAATAGCCAAGGATGTGGCACTCATCCCTTGATCAAGAGATTTATGAAAGGAGTTTTCAATTTACGACCGGCTTTGCCCAGGAACAATGTTTCATGGGACCCTGAGCAAGTGTTAACATTCTTAAAGACTATGGACTGTGGGACATTAAAATCTTTAACACTAAAGCTGGTTACTTTGTTGGTACTATTAACAGGTCCCATTGTCCCATGGCCTGTCTGGAACATCATGCGAGATAAGAGTTTCTTTCGACTGTGACCTTTCATACTTACGACATTTGTCACATTGTTTAATGAATTCTTGTATTTCAGCGATTGTGTTTGGCAAATAAACAGCCTCACAACTCGTCACAAACATCCTTCAAATCCTAAGTGTGATGAGTGAATACGGGTCTTCAACTCCGATCGAACGATAGTGGAATCACAGCACGTTTCCCGCGGAATATTATACCGTTTTGTACCGACAGCTCATCTCGGACTTTGAAGTAAGGTTGAGCCACTCTTGGAGTAGATGATACTTTCTCTGGCCAACCCTCAAGGATCACTTTCATGAGAACTTTGAGATTCTCATCAGAAACTGTAACTGCTTGAAATTTGCTCAGTCTGGTCTCCTCTATAGGTAGGATTGACTCAACATCGCCATGGAAATCTGAGACCTCATGTTGACTGTCTTTCAGATATGCACGACTCAGGGTATCTGCTAAGTACATGAGACTTCCAAGGTGGTACACAATGTTGATGTACCGTTGTAGTCTAAGTAACATCCTTTGCAGTCTTTTAGGAGCAGTATGAAGCGGTTTCTTTATGATTATCTCCAGGGGTTGGTGGTCACTGAGAACTGTGACTGCACTAGATCTCCATACACATATTGGTGGAACTTTTCCAACCTGAACACTGCTGCTAAAAGTTTCTTTTCTATCTGCGCAAAGCGCGTTTCAACGTTGGTAAGTGTGCGACTGACAAACGCGATTGGTTGGCCTTTCTGTAATAACGCTCCTCCAAGTTCCTTTTCTGAGGCGTCACATTGGAGAGTCAGTTCCTCCTTTGGGTCATAGTATCGTAGCACCGGCTGTGATGTTACTAGTTTCTTAATTTCCTTTACTGCGTCCGAGTGCATTGGAGTCCAATGCCACTGGACATCTTGCTTAGTGAGTTTACGAAGTGGCTCACATTTGTCAAGACATATTTCATCCCCTTGAGCCCTCATGTTCAATTTAAATCTTTCTACAGTTTCGTTCTTTTTGGGCTGACAGTATTTATCAAACTTATCAAGTACCCTTTTGAGAGTTTGGTCTTTTTCCTCTCCCGTCCTTCTTTGTGTGTTGTAGATTTCTCGTCCTTCTTGTCCAATTAAATATTTGAACATCTTTAATTTCTCAGTGTCTTCCGTTTTCAGAGCGAGATCGCTAAATAAAGTGAATTCTTCTTTCAACTTTTTCCAATTTTCCGACAGATTGGATTCGGATTTCGAGTTGAAATCAAGTTTACCGGGTGGTGGGAGGCATCCCAAAGCCATGTTTCCGTCTTTTCATTAATAAAGATCCGTCTGACACCATGTTTCAATCATTAGATTGTATCTAGAGCCATCTTAGAGAGATCTGCCCAGCAGAGCTCGAAATGATCACACCATGAGGACATTAACCGGAAAATATAAGTGTTTTTCAGAGGCATGCGCATGAGTAATGAATACAATATAGAACCGGAGACAGGGTCGTAATATCCAGAACACTATTTACAGTATCATTTAATATAGTTACATTTATAATTGGTGGAAGACTACACCTTATAATTTTTTTATTAGTCAATAAAGAATTAGTATGAGAATCATATTGAATTCCATCTCTGTATATCTGTTATGCACAAATAGTCAAATACCATTTATTTTATATATACTAACACGAAAAAGAAACACCGGGTACACTAAATATACTACAAATGATTTATTGCTTGGCCTTGAATAATGACACTCGGTCAGGTTGATGTGTTGTTCACAGTCACTAGGTACAAGTGTTTAAAATCACACAATACCTGACCTCCGCGGTCTGTGCGAGGCCTGTGCAGGGGAAGGTCATTGAGTTCGCCAATGGAAATTTTCAGTCTATTTGATACTGTTAAAGTATTCGGATTGATTTTTCAAAGTTTGACTTGAATTCAGCAATTTACATCCATGCCACAATTGACGAAAGTCCAGCGGGGACAGCCTATAGGAATGCTTTTGCAGGGTCAGGGCCAACTTAAGGTTGCTGCACATTTTGTGCATAATCAGACAATTCAACATCTTGTCCAACGTGTGTGAGTGACGGGGAGGGTCATCGACCGACCGTGAAGTGGAAGTCCGTGCGTCACGACGCCACATCAGGATCGGTTTATAAGACTTTCTCACTTACGTAATCGCCATCTCACAGCTACCGAAACTGCAAATAACACTATAGGCAGTCATAACCGCCATATTCATCCTGATACGGTTCGAAACCGATTACGTGTCAATGGCCTAAGAGCCCGACATCCCTATGTTGGTCTGCCCCTAAATCCTGTGCGACGCCAACGCCGATTGGCTTGGTTACAAGCACACACGCCCAGAAATTTTCCTATGAGGCAATGGAGACGGGTATTCTTCACTGACAAATCCGGGTTCACTCTCTACCGTTTGGACGGCTGACATTATGTATATCGACGTCGAGGGGAACATTACACTGACGCGTGCGTCGCTGAGCGGGATAGGTTTGGCGGTAGTTCAGTATGTGTTTGGGGTGGCATCTCCTATGGGTTTAAATCACCCCTGATCGTGATTGACCGTAATTTAACCGACGTAAGGTATAGAGACGAAATCCTTCGCCCAGTTGCCGTGCCATGTGTGCAAGCACGTAACCTGATATTCCAGCAAGACAATGTCCGGCCCCATGTCGCTAGAGTTTGTCAGCAATTTCTTGCCAACAATAACGTAATCCCAATCGATTGGCCAGCATTCAGTCCAGATTGGTCTCCAATTGAGCATTTGTGGGACGAATTGGATAGGAGAGTTAGGAGACGTCCAAATGCCCCCACTAATCCGGTCCAGCTCACACGTGCCTTGCATGAAGAATGGAATAACATTCCCTTTGCAAGGGTTAACAACCTTATGAATTCCATGCATAGAAGAATCAGGGCTGCGACAGCTGCGCATGGAGGACACACAAGATACTGAAATGTCCGGCCGTGTTACGCAATACAAGAAGGATCATCGCTAAAAGGGGGATATTTTTGGCATAATTAGCATTGATAATCGATAGAACCTTCAACAAACAGATGAAATTGTATACAAAAATGAATGAAATAATGTAACATTAAATTATATCATTTAAAAGAATCATTTTAGGTTACACGGCGTTTCTTTTTCGTTTTAGTATATAACTCTCCATAGTTTACATTCAATAAATGAAGATTGAGTTAAAAATAAGATTGAACATCTTTAGTAACATGCTTTATAAATTAAAGCTTTTTAGCTTTAGCATATTATATGTTACACACAGCAATGGACATACAATACAGCAACCTGAAGAACTATGAATAAAATTATATAGAGAAAATGGCTTAAAAGCACATTAAATTATCAAAACACTTAGATTGAAGGAAACTATTTTATTTTTTTTTTGTTTGTTTAATATTCGATGTGTAAAACTATTTATTTATATTTTCTTTAAATTGCTTTTCTCCTCGGATAAAAACAAACCACACAATGCCATTTTGCATGAGCCAGAGGCTGAACAAAAAAATCTCACTTTGTAATGCTGAATGGCAACATTTTTTCCTATATTAAGATTTTTCATCATTTATTTTCAAGATAATCTGCCTAAATTACTATTTCTTTTGTTGAGCCAAGTTCCAGCATTATTTGTTTATACTAACCTAAGTTTGTTAATTGATGTAACTACTAAATTGTTTTTACTAATTTTAAGAAATGCAGTGAAATTCTCAGTATTTCAATATATTTGCTCATGCCTAGTTAATTAATTGCTGTCAATATTTACTTTGTATATATAATGTTCATGCAGAGCTTTGTGTACCCATTTTCACCTAGGTTGTATCTATATACTACCTATTAAATAAACAGGTCTACCATAATTTCACTGCATTTTTGTGTATTTGTAATCTAAGAGCGCAACATCATCCAAAATGAATGGCTCCTGCAGTTAGGGTTAGCAGGTAATGTAGTTTTGAGAACATAAATGTATCCAACCAAGTTACAAATTGTATAAATTGTTATAACATGAAGATAATGCTATGTTTTAATCATAACCGGATTATGTTGTCTTCTGGATAGTGTAGAAATTTTCAGTTGTTATTCTTGTATTACTTTCAAATTATTAGCATGTGTTGATTTTCTATCAAATCTTTTTTAGCTTGTTTCCAGGCTGAACAACGTATATCTCCATACAGATGACAGTGCCAGGTTGGTTTGTGAATTGTTTTTAAATGTACAAGTATTAGCATCAGACATAATATGAAAGCATATCCGCAGGGAATAGCATTAATGGTTCATACGGGTTATCTCAGCAGCCATTTTATTGTTGATACAGTAATTACCTTTCAGCAATATTTGTTCAAGCTAATACATGTATAACTAGTTTAAAAAAGGAAAGGTATCATAGTGTTACCTGTGTGTACTACTCTAGTATATAGTATAAGTATGGTAAAATAAAGGATTGTACATTATATATACACTAAGCAGATAAAAACTACACATGTGCATGAATTTGGTTATCATACCCCTACACATTGCCGGGGTAATATATATTATTTTTTTCTTTTTTTATTAAAGCTCCTTGAGAGGCTCAATAAAGTACATATAACTCTGTCTGATGAATCCAAGAGGCATGTGATTAACAACTTTGCTGCATATTCACCAGAGCAGATTATCAAAGAATGTACAAAAGGGAGAAATTGCAAAATAAATGGTGATAATGTTGACATCTATTTGAAGACGAATGATGTGAGAATGGATAACAAGAACAAAGATCTGCGTTTTTTTCACATCGGATGTCACCTTTGACCGTGTGTCTGTGGACAAATTAGATGATAGCGCTCCAGTAAGAAATCTTGATCTTGTTAATTATATGATGTTTCTTGCATCCAAGGAAGAGTTACAGCTACACAAAGAATCTATGAAAATTCTGTTGGCCAGGTTGTTAGTAGAGCATATGAAAGCATTTGAATGGATGAAGCCAGTTGTTCCTTCACACATTCCACATGATTTGGAAGATATGTCCCAGAAATCGTCAATACATTGGCTTCCTCTTCAGTTAAAGAACGAAATGCACCATGACCAGTGTGTCGAAATTATACAGCAATTTGAAAGACAAGTCAACAACATTTATTGTAAAGCAGGAAGAGGTATAACTTAGTTTCTGATAAATGATCATTATTTTTGGGATATAATTGAACTTTTATCGTTAATGAAATTGCTTGAGATAAATATACTAAAAAGTTTTATACATCCAATCTAAAAGTTTGCAACAGATTGTAGTAACTATCACATCAAATATTTGGTCATTGACATGTCCTTTTCATTTGCATCTATAAGCAAGCACATTACTGTGTCATCACAACTTTATCTGAAACAAAAATCTTTTCAGCTGGAGAGTTAGAAGATTTATATATTCCTGTTGGTGGTGATCAGCTGACACGGGTGAACTTACAGAGTGCCAAAATCTTGCGAGCCGGGTGCAATACTCAGGAAGAAAGATTAGATCATTTCTATCCAGTGATTGTGGAGTTGTTTCACATAGTCATGGATTTTCTTGAGGTTAATATGTTGTTTATAAATTAACGAAAGTGTAAGCTTATTATACTTACTCTGTACTGTGATTTGTGGCTGTTAGAATTGAATGGTAACATTATAAGTGTTACATAGTATCTATACTAATTTATAATGAAGTGGACATTTGCTTACCTGTATGTTTACATTTTTAGAAGTTATTCAAGAAGTTGTACAAAGTGCTTACAGCAGAGATGTTGGAACACTGGCCCATTTGAAACTTGTCATTCAGAGAACAAATGTCAATGGTCAAGTAAAAAGTCGGTTTGAGGTATGTACAATAATTGAGCAAGTACCAGTGTAGCATGATAAGCGAAGCCAATGGTAATGAGAAAGGTCTTTTTTTCTAACTGAATGTTTTCCACCAAGCCTTCTTTAGTTTACTTCCAATGCAGTCTGTCTAGTGTGTTGTGAAATAGCAAGTTATAAGATATAGTTAACGTCCTCATTTCATCATGGTTGCCATGGTAGAGTGAACTCCTCCCATCCCACCCACTCCCTTCTCCCTCAAACTGCCTTGAATTTCTCCACTTGATGTGATTAAGTGATTTTTTTAGCATATGTATAAAACAATAACTTTAACTAAAAGACTTTAATTTTCACTATTGCTGTTTAATGCGAAATATTGTTTCAGTGAAAATTGATTGTCATGTATAACTTACTGTTTCTACAGAGTGCAAAAAACAAATCCTGTGAAATGTTGGAAATTGAAAAATTAGTGAAAATTGGGTCCAGTGAAGAACTTTTACAGTATAACACATTTATTTTTGAGCTTATACATGTATTTTTTGTCTTCACAGGCTCATTAGGACTTTGTTATGATTACAGGCTTAGCCTATTTCCTCACATATGCTATGAAGGTATTCAGCATGAAAGATCTTGATTATACACTGAAGCACCATCTGCTCAAAGAGAACATGAAATATTTGAAAACTAGAGCAAAAGAGAAGCTATTTAATGACATCATGGATGAGATTGTGAGCCAATGCTGGATGCCATTTGAGGTGAATGTGAAGCCTACAGTTCACACAAGTTCTCTTTCACCCAGAATACACATAATAAAAGTGTCAAATAAAAACTCAGACACAAGTAAATTGTTATAATTGTCAGAATGCTTTACAGAAAAGTAAAGCTAATTTTATACTTAAAAACATTTGTTTTTGCATAAACATGAACTCAGGGACTCTGAGTCCAAAAAACAGAACATGGTAATGTTATATTTGTGATATAATTATGTATTTATTCAATGATATATATTTGTGCAGATTGTTTATACACAACAAATAAAAAATCAATAATACAAGATTAAATGTTTCTAGATTTTTAACACTATACATGGTCAGGAGTTACAAAAATGCCATGCTGGCTGCAGATTCAAACAAGAAAGGATATATTGAATTAGTTTTCAGGAGTTTGGAACATAAACAGATACTTTTTTTATATTTGTGAATACTTTGTATACACTGAAAGTTTTCATTTTTGCTTACAGGCAGGTACTAGTAAATCTCCAAACACAGTGAATCTGCAGGCTATCAGTGAGAAAGACACAACAGATTTAGAGACTACAGTCACTGAAGGTCTTGTTCAACTGTTGATCCAGATTCAAGGAGCTAATTACCAGGTGTCGATACCATTTGAAAATACAAAAGGTGGCTGCAGGTTGGATATCAAAACGGCAAAAGGAATCACGAGTGTATTCGTTAAAAATATTTAAATATTATAAGTTGGTGTTGTGGATGACCTGAATTCCTATGCATGCAATTTCATGCAGTGACATTTACTGTTACTGAACTTTCAGGACACCATTAAAGAAGGTGACATATACAGAACAAATGTCATTTTGAAAATTCTCATCCCCTTTTTTTTAGAGTCACTCATGTTTATCTAAATACTTTAATGAGTGCATTGACTATATTTTGAAAACAGAAATCATGTTGTCTCCAAAACTGTCAATGCGGGTGAGAGCTGCATCTTTTGTAAACACTAAGGGTGGAAAGGGTCACAACAAAGCAGCTGACATGCAAAAAGAAAATCAAGTCAAAATAATTGAGCAAGTACCAGTGTAGCATGATAAGCGAAGCCAATGGTAATGAGAAAGGTCTTTTTTTCTAACTGAATGTTTTTCACCAAACCTAAGGGTGGAAAGGGTCACAACAAAGCAGTTGACATGCAAAAAGAAAATCAAGTCAAAGTATTGAAAGACCTAATTCGAGGACTTGGTTCTAACAAGAATGAAAATGCGATTGTGACAGTGTCCAAAGTAGCTCCAGTAATAAATTCAATAACAAAAATTTTGATAACATGCTAGAAATAAAGGATAAGGGTACAAGACACAGGAAACGTGAAATTAAAGGAGACTTGAGTCTTTCACTTAACTGTCACACAAAGTTAAATCCTTGGACTGAGTGTCAAGGACGACAGCTCCAAGGATTCTCTCAAATATCAAAATCTTTCAATTTCAAGAGAGACCTTTTGAAAATTCATATCATGGATACAGTTAATAGGTTAAAAAGGGGTGCACCTGATCTGGGAGAAATTTCATCAGATTCTGAAGATCTGTGATGAGCTAGTTTTACAGTTTGAACAACACTGTTCAGGAGGTCCACTATAAAGAATAGTGTCAAAGTAGTCCATTAAATGTTTCGCAAACATGTTTCTGTATTTTTAACAAACCCCTTGACAGTAGGATAAAATCCTTTGTGATTACTAGCTATGTCACTGTTATTATAATACAGAATTGCTGTTGCATTTTGCCCATAACGACCAACCCTGCCAACTTCTTGTAAATATTTTCAAGTGTTGTTGGAGGACGGAAATGGATAATTCTTGACACTGCAGAAGCATTCCATCCCATTCCAAGTGCAACGCTTGCAAAGACAAGTCTTATATTTGGATTTAATTTTGTTAGTTCAGATACGATGATTTGTTTCATTTTTTCACTGTAACTTTTGTGATACTGGGCAAAGACCCTGTTCTCTGGGACTTGACTGCTTGCTGGTATATATGCCTTACAACCAAATTCTTGATCAGCATACATGTAGCTGTAACCAATTGACTCCAACTTATCACAGTAGACTATTGTTACAGGAAAGTCTGACATCTTATCCTTCAACTCAGAACAAAGGTCTTTCAGAATTCGGTCATACTTTTCATATCTTTTAATATTGGGTAATCTTTCCCTAACTTTAAAATATATATTGGGCCTATCTGGATTTTGGACTACCAATGTTGGATTCCTAAATTCAAGAATGCTGCACAAATTCTGTATGTCCATTTTTGTTGCTGTTGTAGTCAGTGCTAAATGGGGTACATCTGGATAGATACAAGTTAGTCGCCCAAGTTTATGGAAGGAATTCCCAAAATCTTTACCCTGGTGAAAAGGAAAGATATAACTCTTGTTACATTTAATTGTTTTACTGAAATTATGAGTAGTAAAATTATTAGCTGCATTATACAAAAGGCATGTAAAATGTTCTATTTTCTCTGGCTTAATGCTTTGTATATGGTTATTCATTTAACAATGTGAATAAGTTTGATCTTATATCATCTTATTTATCATTACATTACCTTTAGAATTTTGTAGCTGTGTTTTATGTTACTTTATGCGCAATACTTAACAAGATAGCCTAGTTCCTAGTTGTTATATTGCAGCATTATTTTCTGCTACCTGTTATGTTTGAACAAGTATATACAGAATTATACTATCATTATGGTATGCCATATAACATATAGATAGATAGAAAAAAAATATATATACCATTCAGATATCATGTGTACTTCATCAATAACAGTACAGCATACTCTGTCCTTGTAAATGTTGCTTCGTAATATTTCCCCAATTTTTCTGTTTTCTACTAGTGCCTCAGGGTGGGCATACACTAGACAGTACTTTCCCTGTTTAATATCTTGTAATGGAACACTTGAGACGAGCACTTCATTATCTTCCTTGCTTTCTTCACTCACTCTGTATCCAATGAAAAAATTACAGAACATAGCTTTACATTGGACATATAATACTGGTTCAAAAATCTATACTGTGTAATATATGTAACATACAGGACATTCCGGTACTTCCAAAGATTAACATGTCATTGTACAAGTGTTGAGTGACTTTATTATAGAGCCTATTTAACACAAACTAAGATCAATTTGCAATGGAGATGTGCATGTACATGTATTTTTTAAAAAATTCAAATGCAGCATTTTAACTACAGAATTTTGTGTTAGAATTTAAAGAAATAAAGTTGTAAGCTGCAATGAGTAAACTGATCAACATTATAGCCTTCAGCTAAAAGTCAGTTGTAATCTTTGCAAGTGTAAAACATTATTTATTATACCCCCATCTAGGTAAGGGGTATATAGTAATCCCTTTGTCGGTGTGTCTGTCTGTCCGTCCATCAGTGTGTCCGGACCTTGTGTACAGGATATCTTCAACACCTCTTGTCAGATTTGCCTCATATTTACACCATAGTATCACAGTATAAAGTTCTACCCCTGCTTAGATTTTGGTTGTCATCGATGAAGAATGAGGTTCAAAGGTCACCATTGACTACTTTTGGGAAAAACAGCTTGTGTAAAAGATCTCATGAACCCCTGGTTTGATATGGTTCACATTCACCCCATAACTTCAATCAGTGAAGTTCTACACCTGATTATATTTGGGAGGTCATCAGTCTTGGTTAAAGGTCATTGTTAGGAATAACACTAGAATCACTTACCGGGTAATTCCTATAGCTCAGTGTTGGGGTTGAGGGGTGGTGGGGGTATATCTATGCGAGCCCCTGCTCACTTTGCTCTTTTATTGTATATTTTGTAAAATGTTATATTACCCGTATATGCCATTGTAATGTACAGCTATTAAGTTGAAATACAAATATTCTACCATGTGTACTTCATATGCCCATTTCATCATGATTTGACCCAAAACATTTTTGGCTTGTATTAAATTCTTTCAAGAGATCTAGAGTATGTCAAAAAAACTACAGCAATCTCTAAAACAATAAGACCTGTTAATGTGTGCAATTGCCTTAAACGTTTTTAAAGTACATGTTACATTCTGGATAAATACATACCTGTATTATTTATATCTGTATGTATATATATATATATATATGCATCATTTTTATATTTGCACAAGATGAGAAAGGTTGTAGCTGAGTTTCATAATATAAACCTGAAATATTAAAGTATGTAACAGTTAGTAAACCATCAATTTTTTTTAATAATGATTAAATTACCTGTACAGTTATATACACACACACATGTAGGATTTTTTTGAGTACAATTAAGTTGAGTGTCTTGGGGAAATTAACAAGTTATGTGAATCTAATATTAGCATGTACCTGAAAAATGTTATTCTACTTTATGCAGATGATACAGTTATCATGTCGGAGACAAGTGAGGTAGGTCTACAGTCTGCTTTAAAAGAAAAAGTAAAAATTTGCCAAGATTTACCTTAAACAATACTGCATTAGAAATAACTGACTCTTATTCGTATTTGAGTTTTACCCTGAATTTAATGGTAACTTTACTAAAGCCAAAATGAAGCTAACAGAGCAAGCACAAAAAGCACTTTTTGCTTTACTTTGAAGAATAAGAAATACTTCTCTCCCATTAGATTTACTGTTAAAACTTTTTGATACATTAGCTACCCCAATCTTGTTGTACGCAGTGGAAGTATGGGGTTTTGAAAGTCTTGATATTATTGAGAAAATTCACATTTGTTTCTTAAAAAGGATACTAAAATTAAGAAGTAGTACTGCAGCATTTATGGTATATGGAGAGCTTGGAAGGTATCCGCTTGAAATAGAAGTCAAAGTTAGGATAATTATGTTTTGGTATAAAAGTTAGTCACTGGGGGAAATAAATTATTGAATAATATATAGATTGCTATATAAGTTAGATGAAAGGGAAAATAGTAAGTTTAAGTGGTAAAAGTTTGTAAAATCTATATTTAAAAATACTGGAATGGGATTTATATGGAATGTTCAAGAAACTTGTTCAGCAGATAAGAGTTGGCTAAAATCAAGCATTAGAAAATGTCTACAAGATCAATATGTACCAAAATGGTTCAGTGATTTGGAGAATTCTTCTCGTGGACAATTTTATAAGATTTTTAAAAGTGAATTTTTTTTTGAAAAATATTTGTGTTGTGGAAAGGTCGATTTCTGCCTTGTGAGTCTTGTTGAGTAAAGGCTGTGTAGCGTTCGGTTGAGTGACCCGGTAGTGGAGTTTTTGGCTCTTACTAGGTGTACGTACCCTTAGTCGCGATGTTAGTAGTACTCTGGGGGGTTCAGCCTAGGGATTACAGAGGGATATTATGTCTGGATTGACTTCTGTCCGCTTCGGGTTGTTATGTCGGCCATCTTGTGAGATGGGCCGTAGTCATTAGTATCACGTAATGTGATTGGTCAGGGCTTCAGCGGCGGAGCCAGTCGCTGAGAGTCTGTTATTAGTTTCTACATCCACCGGATGTTTTTCCACTAGGGTCAAAGGGTATAAAACGGCGATACACGTGCAGTGCCGGGACCTTTTTCTGGCCGGAGTTAGGTGAGTTCAGTGGGTTTGCCACAGTATTACTGATGCTTTGAAACCAGAGCACTGGGGAATTAGACTTAGGCCTTTACGCTTCGAAACCGAAGTGATAGTTAAATGTAATTAAGCCTTCTTAGACAGTTGACACTCTGAAAACAGAGGAATACCTTCACTGTTTATAGTAATGTCGTTAGGCTGTCACCTTAGTCAGTAAGCTGCGGGCATGCTCTGAAACCGGAGTGAGGGCTGGAATTCACGTGGTATTAGACTAGTATACAGTTGAATTATGTAGACCGCTCTGAAATCAGAGTGAAAGGGTTTATTTGCTCTCCATTGGTGTAGTGTCAAATTCTGACCATGTAGCTTATAGTTAGTAGCTATTATGTAGGTTTCTACGGGAGGGGGTTGGTTTTTAGCCCGTCTCATAGGCAGACCAGTGTACCCCAGTTTATTTCACGTTGTCAGGTTTTGTTGTTTTGCTGCTTAGTTTATTTTTTGTTGCTAATTTACATTTTTGTTAAATTTTCTGCTGGCTTTTTACACCTTGGTTGACTGATTTTTACTTATGTTAAATTGTTTATTTTTGTTTATACTTTGTTATTGCTCCGGCACTATTCGCTGATATTCCATTGACAATTAAATAGTGGAACTTGAATCTTGGCGTTGTTGTGGGTCTTTCCTAACACTTCGACTAATCAGGAGAAAAGAACTGGAAGGTGTGCCTGGGAGTTGACTGTTGGCCTTGTACATTTGTACACTTAAAAAATACACAACGCGAAGTCATTTGTGTGGCAAACTCTCATCTCCTGAGCCCGCCTACTACAGTGTGAATTAACTGAAAAAAAACCAGAATCATATTAAGTAAATTTCGAACTCCGAATATGAAATATCCTATTGAAACAGGACGCTGGAGAGGTATTCCACGTGAAGATCGAGTTTGTACTTTTTGTCTTAATGAAATGGGTGACGAATATCACTATCTTTACAAATTTAATAATGTACAGATAGTTCAGCTTAGAAGTAAGTTCATCCCCGAGTGTTATAGAAAGTATCCAAGTAAATTATCACGAGATGATGTATGTATAAATATATGTACATTGTATATCCAATTACTCTGTCAGCCATGTGTCAGGTCTACTTTGTACAATCACATCTTGTTACACGCAATGCGTGTCAGAGAGAACAATAAAATCTGGAATTTGAGTTTTGTCTTCAAATTATGCGTCTGACTCTGAGATATCAAAGAGAGCAGAGAAAAGAGAACGATCGAATGCATGAATATGCATTTTAACAGGCCCGACATTCTTTTTTTTTAAAAAAAAGTTCATTAAACTGGCAAACAGCTAAATTCACATGCACATTCAGTGATGAAAAATTGCCTACCGAACAGCCCCAGCCCCTTCAATATTGAGGAAACATGAAGGAATTCCATTCTCGGCCAAATGCTGAACTTGGTCTTGCATAATTGAATTAAGTTGGGTTACGATCAAAACTATCATTGGTGTGACCGCAGTATGGCAAGCCGTTTTAACATTTAATCCTATTTCCTCTTAAGATGAAGAAGTGAAATTATTTTTGTCTTAAGGTAATTAAACATCTTTTCGCATTATGATTTATTTCACTTAAGTGTAAAACTATTTCACTTAAGTGAAATAATTTTTATAAGTCTTAAGAGGTTTATTATTTCACTTAAGTTAAAATCGTTTTCACTTAAGTGAATTTAAACAAGCAGTGGGATGTATGAACACCTACCTTCTTCAACAGTTTTGGACTAATCCATTTTATTAACCAATCATTTGGTATTTTCTATCTGACCAATCAGATTCGCTTTCTCTGGTCGATTGCGTCGTTAGTGCTAACAATATGGCGGCCACCATAAAACCTGTTGACATGTATCAAGGTGAGATATTTCCGAAATGGATGCTGCAAACGTCGTTCAGAATGCTATTGAGGCTGTGGAAAGGGCGAGATCCCGATTTTCATATGCCCGCTGTGATCAGGGAAAGAAGTTGCGGAAGATTGAAGGGAACAGTGTTCTAGACATCAAGACGATTTTGAAGCAGGGAAAGTTATATATTATCCCACATCGAGATTTGAGAATGGTAAGTGTAGTTTTTTGAGACTTAATTCACATTAAAAAAATTGAATTGGAAATATATCAATGTAAGGTTATTGTATTCTACCGCATTACAATTAAGGGTATGAACCAAAAAAAAAGTAAATAAAAATAAAAGATGAATAAATAAAGAAATCTCAACCAAAATCAGGTTAACATTATAGATCAATATTCCTTCAAATTAATTAATCGAGATTATCATGACATTGTGACTGGCCTGTTTACTATGTGATACAGCCATATTATAAATATCATAAGACACCAAATGATAATTAATACTCAAAATGTCCTATGATTATATGCACATTTTTCTTGGCTTATAGTTAACCTTATTGTAAGCTTGAAAAATTTGCATATTTTCAAAAACAGAGACATGAAAATGGATGCCTATTTTAAACAATGATAGTTGCTTGATGCATAATAACTTATTAAATTAATGTGCTGTAATTTTGTTCGTTTTGTTTGTAGGAGACTCCGCTACTTCTTGAGGAAGAAAGAGCATTGAGAGAAAATGTTGAAGATGTGGTGGTAAGTGCTTTACATGTAACAGCGAAAGTAGCCGATTTTGGAATGTTCACTTTTATTGGTTGATTATTTCTTGACTTACTTCAAGTTATGTTTAGTATTTTGTGAAGGAAAACATATGTGTCTTACATCAGTTTTGATTCATTTGTTTATATTTCGACCATTTGTTAGAAAGGCTTCATTTGGCCACATTTCAGCTTGTGTCACAATCTTCCTCTATTTCTTTATATTTTTACAAATCATTCAACTCTAAATATAGATTGATAAGAAATTTGATGCAGTAATGATGAAACATTACCATAGTGATGCTTTATTTGATATGTCAGCAATATGGATGATCATGGCGGTCAGTTTGTGTTTCTTAGGAAGCTGAGAAACAGGACTGTTATGTGGTGTTGGGTTCATGTTCTTTAGCAGCACTGCAGGAACGCCTGCCTTAAAATGATTCTGGCATCAAACCCAACCAAACAAGAGTCACATGGTCATAAGGAAATACCTCATAGAGCATTATGATAAAGAATATTTTATACGTATGAATAACATTAAAAACCGCTTTGTTTTGTATTCTGTCGACATGTTGAAGGTAAAACTAAAGTATTATGTTTGACTATAATTTTCAGGTAAGACCTCATTCAACGATCCACTCAACATCGACTGTGGCCCCATCACCATCTGTACCAACAATATCGACTGTGTCTCCATCACCATCTATACCAACAACATCGACTGTGTCTCCATCACCATCTGTACCAACAACATCGACTGTGTTTCCATCACCATCTGTTCCAACAACATCGACTGTGTCTCCATCACCATCTGTACCAACAACATCGACTGTAGCTCCATCACCATCTGTGCCCACAACTACGACAGCAATATCCACACTAGCAACTGTATCAGAACTAGTCAGCGAGCCAGATGTTGTTGACGTCAATGATTTTACCCACGCACAGGTATTTATTTATTTTTTTTTGCAATATCAAGACAGAATCAAGTAAACTGAAGATTTACAAATTTGTATAAATGTTGGGTCTAAGATCCCAGCATGCTACAGACCCAATATCAGCACTCTAGGCATTTTGGTTATTGAGAAGAAATCAGAATCAAGTAAACTGAAGATTTACAAATTTGTATAAATGTTGGGTCTAAGTGCCTTGAAAGTAGGTCAAGGTCATTCATATTGAACAAACTTGGTAGCCCTTCATCCCAGCATGCTACAGACCCAATATCAGCACTCTAGGCATTTTGGTTATTGAGAAGAAATCATTTAAAGATTTTAACATATTTTACCCCTGTGACCTTGAAAGTAGGTCAAGGTCATTTAGTTGGAAAAAACTTGGTAGCCCTTCATCCCAGCATGCTACAGGCTCAATATCAGCACTCTTGGCCTTTTGGTTATTGAGGAGAAATTGTTTAACGATTTTAACATATTTGACCGCTGTGACCTTGAAACATGCATTTATAATCTGACAGGCTTGACATAATAAGATTGCATTCATTTGCTTACTTTCTACATTTTTTTTACAGAATAATACAGCTCATGACTCTTCTTTTGAAGAAACAGACACCCCTGTTGTAAGTTTAGTATACACCTTCAAGGAAGTTAAGGTTCCTTCACTTTTTTTAAGTGGAAAAGAAAAAAAATCAGCATAAATTATCACCAAATTGGTGTCAGTAATATCAGACAAGTTTACAACCAACAACTTACGCTAGTTATCTGAAAAGAGAATTAATATAATACACAACACAGTTTGTAAACTTAAAAAACAATACAGCATATTGGAAAATCATACTTACAACACAAGCATATTTAGTGCCTCAAAAATTCAAGACTAAGACTTATTTCATGATGTGGTAGCCTTTAATTGTGAGTTTATTCCGCATCACAGATCTCATTTCGACGAAGACGAGCAGCAAGCATAAGGGCACGAGCAACAATTAGAGAAAATGCAGCTGCCATTATGATGGTAATGTAATTATTACACACATTGATTTACAATTTTTTGTGTTACCCTGATTTTGTCAGAAGAGGTTTTTATTTTATTAACAAAACACAGTGAAATTTTGAACAGATGTTAAATTCAACACATAATTTGCCTACCGAAGCAAGGAAATTACAAACCAATTAAATGTCATAAGTGCACACTTCTGTATTTTTGCATGTCTAAACTGATCATTAGAAAGGTATTTAGATGCTTACAATAGTTTCAATAGAAAGAGTTGATAATTAAGAGGTACAGCACATACATAAGTTTTCAAACTCAGAAAAATATCCCATTAGCTATGAATTTATTAGGCAAATTTCAAATTTATCTTCAGACATCAGGATCTTCATCACTAGTGTCACAAGCAAATTCCCCTCTTAGACTTGACATTGATAGCCCACCTCGAGTACCACCATTACCATCCCTGGAAAACTCTCCACAAGTGTTGCAACAATCAGATCTTGATTCAGGTAAAGTACAATATATGATGTATCTGTTTATTATCCCTGCACAACGCCTTGTGAAGGAGATATAGCAACACCCCTGAGGTTCTATGAATCCATGCCTCATGACACACGTCTTGTAAACACAATAGAGACCAAACCTTATGGTAATTATCTTCATCAAACTTGGTGCACGTCACAAATGAAGAAAGGACAGTTTCTTTTGATTTTCATGGTCATTAGTTCAAGGTCAAAGGTCGGGGCCACATTGGGTCCATATAAGATAAGCTTTGTGAACATGATAGAGACCGACCATACCTTTTGGTATATATTCATCCAACTTGGTACACATATCCTTTTGTGAAAAGGGGATGGTGTCTACTGATATTCAAGGTCACATGTCAAATGTCAAGGTCAAAAGATCAAGGTTACTATGCTTACATATATGATTATCTAGTTAATGCAATAGAAGCCAACCCAAACCGTTTAATATCTTCATTAAAGTTGGTACACATCTCATTGATGATCAGAGGATTGTGCCTATTGATTGATATGGTCTGAAGGCAAAGGTCAAGGTGAGAGGCCTTTATATAAAAAGAGGGGTTTGCACCGGGATGCTATGCTTTGAGTTGCTCATCAAATCATTAACATTTTGTGATTGAAATTCTGATGTGGAAAACATTTCCGGTATGAAAACGAGGTACAAGGAAGTGGCTCTTCCCATTTTGAAATGGGGGTGGATAGCATACTGACTGTTTTATTTACCTTAAGTGGAAAAAATATCCCTTGAGTGAATGTAATTTAGCATTATGTCAGCACATTACACTTTTTCACTTAAGTGAAATTCTTTTAAACTTAAGGGAAATAAACATTATTATGCATTATGATTTATTTCACTTAAGTGAAAAAAAGAATCCCTTAAGTGATTTTCTCCCCCTTAAGTTGTATTAATAATTTGCATTATGTTTCATTTCCCCTTAAGTGCAATTGTTTTTCACTTAAGTGAAAAAGAATTTCACTTAAGTGAAAAAACTATCCCCTTAAGAGGAAATAGGATTAAATGTCAAAACGGCTTGCCATACCGCAGCCAACTTTTTTTGCAGTAAAAATGGAAGTAACTGGAAAATCACGCTCTTTCCCTATCCAGTCGGCAATACTGCCAGGGTATCTTTACCCTCATACAAAGATCTTAATGTAAGCACTTGCTTTTCTTTCAGATCAAACGTAATCCCTAATCTTAATTTGGCGTATTCTAAATCCATATCAAAATTTGCGGGTGTCGCCATGTTGAAACTGTCAACTTAACAAAACCAACTGTAAAAATCTTCGAATTACAGAATATGGTCAGCTAATTTTACGTCGTAAATTGGCATCAATTCATACCGTGATTCACATTTTATCCACTAATTGTGGAAGACTGCAATTCAAGAGTTTAGTACTTGTATATTTTCCGGCTCATAAAATGTTTGAATTCACTACATATCCTTACACCTATTACATCCGAGGTGTTGTGAAGCACACCCGAGGAGTTCCGAGTTGTTAATGAATTTTTAAAGCATTAAATGAAACAAAGTTGGGAACAATCTTTATACTTCACAACTGTATTGTTATGGGAGGTCAGGTTGTTATCTTTTGAATTAATATTTCCAACAATTTCAAATTTTAACTAACCACTGTTTAAATTTTAGAGTTGAATACACTAGAGCTATAAGGACGAAACAGCTGTTTTATGCAGTGAAATTCGTTATTTAGCACTACTGTATCCAATTCTTAAGTTTTCAGTAAGATGTGTCATAGACTTGTACTTTTGTACAACTTTTGAAGACTAGGGGCTGAATACAGTAGAGCTGTGGTAATTGTTTATAATGCTCTGCAAACGACTAACTTCTTGGGGGCGAGTTGACAGTTGCTTGTATGTCAACTCGCCCCGAAGTTGGTGTCCAACAGTTTGTGCATTACACCGCCAGTTCGTGTTCAGTTATACCTACGAAACACATGGGCGACGGGGATAAGTTGCATTGAAAACGTGCCCCCCCACTCCTTTTGGTATCCGTTCATTTACCTGTTTTTATTGATAGAGACTCGGTGTACAACCGGTCGCTATTGTTATAACCCGCGGCTATTGCTTTTGTTAACAAATCTCTACCTTTGAATAGCGACTCTGTGATAGTTTTCCGTGCTTGCACGCTTCGCCCTGTATTTACGCTCCATTCTATACTTGATACCGTTGAGATGGTAGTTAATTACATTAATACTAATTTATTAAATTTATTTGTTAATAACATTAATTCGGCGACGTATGATGATTTTACTAGAATAGAGGGCATAGGTCCTAACAGAGTAAATGCCAATATTCGAAAACGAACTGAGTGTGCCAACGAATTAACGGTCGAAGATTTGTAGCCATTTCGGTTACATCAGGTACCTTTTGGGATTCTTTGATGGATAGGGGATTGATAACTCTTGAGCCGATGGCCTCCGGGGGTCACCTAGAGCCGGATAGAGGTTTTGGTTCTGTAACAATTGATCACGCCCGTAAAATGGTAGAAAGAGCCGCTGCTGAAAGAGATGCCCTTGAAAATGAGTTTAAACTCAGCGCTGAAGCATTAGCGAGGCGTAAGGACGAAATGCTACTGGAGTTGAGGGCAATGAAAGAATCATTCACAAGACTTCTGTGTCAAGGGCGACGGACGCGATTGTTCCAGCTCCGAGGATGCAGAGCAGATTTTTTTCTTCTTGTGCTGAAAAGAGGACAAATTCTATATGGAATTTAGCGCTGCACAGAACAAAGGATGTGCTCTTGTTTGTAACCTGGGTTATACTTATTCTAAATACACAACACCAGACTGATTGAAATTGAAATATTTCATTTATTAAAAATAACAAATGACGACAGAAAATATGACAATTACAATTTCCTGTTCATTAACAGTACACTAATCAACTGTACTTAATGTTATCCAATCAGAGATATCCTAAAAAATATACCTAGGAGTACAAAGATGGGGATCAAATTACGCCATCATATAGCCAAGCAATTATATTAATGTTGGAATAAATTGCTAGCCATATTCCACAACATCCTCTTTTACTACACTCAAAATTATGTACTAAATTATGTACCCATGAACATTTGTATGGAACTCTTTGATATGGACGGGCAGGTGTTTAGTTTTTGTCTGCCTTACACAGGTGTTTAGTTTTGGTGCCACGACATGATGCTGTATATTGATTAGGAACTATCTTTTGTAATGGATATTAACGCGAAGTACTAACTATGGAAAACCACTATACGATGAAATAAACGTTTCGGTCAACCCAAGTAAACACTGTGTTTAAGTCATTGTGTTACACCCTTAAAGAGACACCATAGGGATTCGGATATACTTTTTAAATGCACCAGATTTCCATCTACCCATTGTTTGGATGTCACTCTCAGGAATACCCTGTATAGCAGCTGTGGTGGATGCTCCAATTCTAAAACTATGTGATTTTTAATATGTAAATTTAGACCTGTCCACTTGAGAGATAGTTTGAGGTACTGTATAGTGTGCAGGTACTTTCTTGGGGTCAGATTCAAATTAAAAAAAAAAAAAAATTTTCTACAGAAAGAATAATTGATTAACTGTTTCAAATGTGGTTTGATCCATTGATAATAAGGAAACCACAATCATCATGACCCTAACATATTTAATTACCTTATGTAAACAAATTCACACAGGTGCCTGACTTGACAAGCATGGAAGGCTTGGCTTATTGGATAATTAACAGTTCTTAACAGGTAACAAACACGTTGAGTATGAGGAGATTGATGACACCCGGCTTGGGCTTAACGTGTGCTATTGCTCAGGAAACGATGTTGTTTTAACTGTCTGAAAAGTTTCAATCCTACCTTGTCCTCATATCTGAACCCATTGCGGTATCTGAAGGTACTTAGTGTTTATTGTGTTTACACCGACTTCGACATGGGGAAACGGCGAACATCGTTTACAGCGAAAGAAAAACTGGACGCCATTGACTACACCAAGAGACTTGAGTTTTGTGCCGCCAGTTGCCACTTCGACATTCAAGAGCGAAATATCAAGGCACAGAAGAAAAAAAAAGACCATCTTAAGTCCCACCCACTGACCAGAAGGACTGACATAGGTGCGACAACGAAACACCCAGAGATGCTGTCATCGCTTCCAGTACAACAGAACTTTGCCTGCGGGCCATGCAGATCAAGAGAGGTCATGGGGTCACCAACTTTAGGCATCGGTTGGATGGGCTGTCCGATTGATGAACAGAACGACAATCGCCCAAAAACTTCAGAACTGAATTCCAGAGATACATCATCAAAATGAGGCAGAAATTCAGCCATTACTATAGCCCCAACAAATAGTAAGACCGTGACTATTTGAACGATGGGAAACAGAAAAAAAGATCAACCGTAATGTTAGCGTGTATGGCCGATGATTAAACAGTTCAAATTTTATTTTATTTTTTTTTTTTATCTCCAAACTATCATATATGACCGACTTTTACATAAAACTTGTGAAGGGAGGTAATCAAATATAGCGGATGCAGAACTCTGAAATGATAACCCCAAGGATGGCATGTTCCTGCGTATAATGCACACCCCTTTTTGACACGACGGTTCTAGCTTGAAAAAGTGCGCACTAAACACGGAAATTTACCGTAAGTGAAAATATTTCTAGAGATGGCAGATCCATCCATGAATGAAAAGAGATTGATCTCCCCTTTCATGCTTTTAATTGTGCAAGTAATCTTGGATAGCTAATACTGGACAATATTGTGGCTGTTGCAAGTTAGCAGGTACCACATGTGTACCCGACTGACCTTGGTGGTGTTTAAAATAAGAAAGACAATTTTCAATGATTTAACTTACTGGCTATGAATTATCTCGACATGTCCCTGTTGCAAAGTATGACGAGTAGGAGTCCCAGTAGATGTAATTTTTGCCACCCGTAAGAAGCATGGAAGGCTAACAGAAACATAGACTTGAACAAGACTGTGAAAGTGGGAGGATGCAACCGCATTGAGTGAATCCACCAATTTGTAAAGGACATCTGGCGTAATTGGCAGTCTGGTATCCACTGAATGTTTCAGTTTGTGATACCCTTGTAATAGTTTCTTTATTACAAAATGTTGCATAATATCCTCAAAATTGTCGAGCTTGAAAATATAACCTAAGGTGGTAACATATGTAGTGACCGCTGCAGAGGCCAACCTGGTGCGATAGCGATGTGATATAAACATTGACAGGTGTTGTAAATTGGGTGGTAGCACCGTTTGTTCTTTTCGGAAATGTTGTTGAACAAAACCTGAAGGAAGCTGAAGATGCTGATAAATCACTGTTTAGCAAAATCTGTGTCCTCTAGATGTTCACGAGATGTGGTAGGATGAATGTCCCTTCCTTGCGCATGTGTGGAGATCCCCGGAAAAACGCTGGCATCTGCAAGTGAGAAAGCTAATTTGCCACTACATTCTGTAACCCTGGCACATGTACTGCTTGAAATAAGATGTTATATTTCAAAACACTAACCATAAACCTACGCATTAGTTTCATAACAACAGGGTACTTTGGAGTATGCTTATTTATAATATGCACAACAGACATATTGTCACAAAAAAACTGTATACGAGTATTCTGCAGAAATATATTCCAAATTTCAACAGGAATGACGATGGGAAGTAATTCCCCAACTGTAATATGGTAGTTTAGATGATCCGGGGAGAAACCATGACTGAACCAATTTGTGCCCAAACACCCGCAAATACCAAGATCACTAGCATCCGTGTAAATCCATCGGGCATCGCAAATGTTCTGCCTGCCACAACAGCTGCACAAACAAAATAAAGTAACCTATAAGGGATTGAGGTTCTGTTAATAGTGAAATTTGTCACTCAAGTGTAGAACATAATTTGTGTTAAATCTTAATGTGACCGGCTGACTTGTCAGACAGATAGTTTAATTGCGGTCACCTTAGTGTCAGAATCATGCCGTGAAACATTGGCTGGACATGCTCTCCACCACTGAGACATTAACTGTTAACGGTTTAATTGTAGATCAGTAGAAGACACTTTCCCTATCAGAATTAGATTATAATTACTTTAGGATAAACTGTAATATCACAGCAAATAGAGTCAGTCCTGGTGTGGCCGTGGAAGGAGTAACTTGTTAAGCTCGATACTCAGGCCATACATGTTATCATTGTTGTAACTTGTGTTAATACTCAACATTTGTACTTCAGAACGGTTGTTGCTGGTCTTTTGTATAACATAAGCAACAACCGTTACACTGTATGTCAGGTTGCAGAAAGGTCCAATTGTATGAATATGTTACCCCTCTATGTTGTACTATCCTTATGTAACTTCAAAGAGAAGGAGCCAACGTCAGGTATGAGTAAGTGGGTATTAGGTGGGTACTTCGCTGTGAGTATGGATACCAGAGGGTATGCAGGGCGATTAAACAAAAACTAAGAAGTATGTACGAAGAGGGTATTAATCACAACATACTCGCGCGTTACCAATAAGAGTGTTGACTTTATTCGTCGACTAGTTTCGCCTCTGTCGCAGAGGCTTCTTCAGGACAAATATTATACAAATTTTATCCCTGAAGTACCTTCAGGGAGGAAAACTTTTATCTGTGACGTAATGGACAATTAACCGTTATCTTGCATATCTGTAAGTTTAGCACAGTTCATATATAGAATAGTAAGTATAACTTTTGAATAAATGAATTTAAAGATTTCTAACAGTGTTCGTTATTGTTATTTCTGTCACCTTCCTTTAGATTTCTTCTGGTCTTTCATCAAGACAAATAGTATGATTAGATTCTGATACATAGGCTAGATCCCTGTAGTTGATTTTTTCTGATATAGAACTGTTTGAATCTGTGGTGTCGCTGAGGTAAAGGTCTTCTTTAAGCAATTCTACTGCCTCTTCCATCACTGGTCTGAATTTGCTGGCGGGTCCAGCGGTAGTTATCCCTGAGGCAGGTTTTACCTGGAATTTAGCGGCTGCTAGTTGGGTCTTAGTCAGACTTTCGAATGGTCTGCGCAGCTTTTCTGGAGTCATTTCTGGTTTTGTCTTCAAAGATTTCAGGTTCAATTTTATAGTATGGGTGCATTTTGGCTAAGTGTTTATCATAATTGTCCTTACGGCCAAAGGCCGTTTTGCAGATTTTGCACCTGTACCATGTAGATTTGTTTCCGTGTACGTTATTTACGTGTCTTCTTAGGTTTCCTATACATGAATAAGATTTCCCGCATAATATACACGGTATTCTGGGTTTCCATACTGGTGTTCTCTCTATCTTCCTTTTCTTCTCCATATCTTAAGTTACGATGTTGAGGCCCCACGGACGTTGTGTTTGCAGGGTATAGATCCAGCTTTCTTCGGTTCTCAAACGTATGTTGATGTCACTGATCCCCGACGTGATTCCGGTGATTGTGACGTCATCGCTATTGTGGCCGCTGGAGTTGAAGTGTTCCGCGACTGGCTTGTTTATATCTTGGCGGTAAATGTCATACAAATGGTTTCTGATTCTAGTGTTGATGGTATTTGATGTTTGCCCTACATATTGAATGTTACATTTTTTGCAGGTGATTAGATATATCGCATTAACACTTTGACAATTTTATTTGTGT